>NC_090655.1:121356463-121698963 GCF_040937935.1 Hyperolius riggenbachi
TTAAATTTCACGGTCGATTTGCTGCTTTTTTTACAGAAGGTATATCTAAATCCTGCAGGACTTCAATTCTTGTACAGGTTGCAGTTATTTGTCCATTGCTGCGGATGGCCGCTGCTCACTCCTGCGCTCAATTCCATGCTGTGTTCTCACCGCCGCCCGTTAGAGGGGAGATGAACGAATGGGAGTGCAATCCCTGTGTCAATGATAGCGATTCGCAGGCATCAATGAGATGCCGCAATCATTGTAACAGAACGAAGTAACACATCCACGCATTACTTTCTGTTCACGTACTTATAGTACGCGAATAGGAAATAATATGCAAGGGCATCTTGTGGCCAAATATTAAACTTACACCTAAATACATTTATTTTTATAAAAAAGACCCATACATACATTTATACATTTAAAATTAACCCCTTACCTCCCACACTCTCCCATAGTTACCTAAATAAATTATATGCATATAAAAAATGAAAATAAAAAAAAATACATAGTTACCTTAGGGACTGAACTTTTTTATATGTATGTCAATGGGGTACATTAATGTTATTTATGAAATTATGGGCTGGTAATTAGTGATGGACGCAAAATTGAAAATATGCATCTTTATTTCCAAATAAAATATTGGTGCCATACATTGTACTAGGGAAATATTTTAAACGTTTTAATAACCAAGACAAATGGGAAAATAAAATGTGTGTGTTTTAATGAAGCATGTATTATTTTAACCACTTCCCGACCACCGTATATACAATTGGCGGCCGGGAAGTGGACCCCGCAAGGACCGCCGTATTGACAAATGGCGGCGGTCCTTGTAGGGGCATGGGCGGAGCGATCGCATCATCAGTGACACGATCCTCCGCCTCCGCCTGGCGCCGCTCACCCGCCGCAACATCCCGCCGGCCATACGGAAGCGCCGGCGGGATGTTAACCCGATGATCGCCGCATACAAAGTGTATAATACACTTTGTAATGTTTACAAAGTGTATTATACAAGCTGTCTCCTGCCCTGGTGGTCCCAGTGTCCAAGGGACCACCAGGGCAGGCTGCAGCCACCCTAGTCTGCACCAAGCACACTGATTTCACCCCCCCCCTGCCCCAGATCGCCCACAGCACCCATCAGACCCCCCCTGCCCACCCCCCAGACCCCTGTTTGCACCCAATCACCCACCTAATCACCCATCAATCACTCCCTGTCACTATCTGTCAACGCTATTTTTTTGTATCCCCCCCCTGCCCCCTGCTCCCTGCTCCCTCCTGATAACCCCCCCCCCCCCCACCCCTCAGATTCTCCCCAGACCCCCCCCCCCATGTACTGTATGCATCTATCCCCCCTGATCACCTGTCAATCACCCATCAATCACCCCCTGTCACTGCCACCCATCAATCAGCCCCTAACCTGCCCCTTGCGGGCAATCTGATCACCCACCCACACCAATAGATCGCCTGCAGATCCGACATCAGATCACCACCCAAGCGCAGTGTTTACATCTATTCTCTCCTCTAAACACCCACTAATTACCCATCAATCACCCCCTATCACCACCTGTCACTGTTACCCATCAGATCAGACCCTAATCTGCCCCTTGCGGGCACCCAATCACCCGCCTACATGCTCAGATTCCCCTCAGACCCCCCCTTATCAATTCGCCAGGGCATTATTTACATCTGTCCTTCCCTGTAATAACCCACTGATCACCTGTCAATCACCCATCAATCACCCCCTGTCATTGCCACCCATCAATCACCCCCTGTCACTGCCACTCATCAATCAGCCCCTAACCTGCCCCTTGCGGGCAAACTGATCACCCATCCACACCAATAGATCGCACGCAGATCCGACATCAGATCACCACCCAAGCGCAGTGTTTACATCTATTCTCTCCTCTAAAAACCCACTAATTACCCATCAATCACCCATCAATCATCCCCTATCACCACCTGTCACTGTTACCCATCAGATCAGACCCTAATCTGCCCCTTGCGGGCACCCAATCACCCGCCTACACGCTCAGATTGCCCTCAGACTCCCCCTTATCAATTCGCCAGGGCATTATTTACATCTGTCCTTCCCTGTAATAACCCACTGATCACCTGTCAATCACCTGTCAATCATCCATCAATCACCCCCTGTCACTGCCACCCATCACCAGCCCTGATCACCTCGCCAGTGCATTGCTTGCATCTATTTCCCCCTCTAATCACACCTTGAGACACCCATCAATCACCTCCTGTCACCCCCTAGCACACCTACCCATCAGATCAGGCCCTAATTTGCCCCGTGTGGGCTCCTGATCACTCGGCCAAACCCTCAGATCCCCCTCAGACCCCCTTCCGATCACCTCCCCAGTGCATTGATTGCATCTATTTTCCCCTCTAACCACCCCCTGAGACACCCATCAATCACCTCCTGTCACCCCCCCTAGCACTCCTATCCATCAGATCAGGCCCAATACAACCTGTCATCTAAAAGGCCACCCTGCTTATGACCGGTTCCACAAAATTCGCCCCCTCATAGACCACCTGTCATCAAAATTTGCAGATGCTTATACCCCTGAACAGTCATTTTGAGACATTTGGTTTCCAGACTACTCACGGTTTTGGGCCCGTAAAATGCCAGGTCGGTATAGGAACCCCACAAGTGACCCCATTTTAGAAAAAAAGACACCCCAAGGTATTCTGTTAGGTGTATGACGAGGTCAGAGAAGATTTTATTTTTTGTCAAAAGTTAGCGGAAATTGATTTTTATTGAATTTTTTTCACAAAGTGTCATTTTTCACTAACTTGTGACAAAAAATAAAATCTTCTATGAACTCGCCATACACCTAACAAAATACCTTGGGGTGTCTTCTTTCTAAAATGGGGTCACTTGTGGGGTTCCTATACTGCCCTGGCATTTTAGGGGCCCTAAAACCGCAAGGAGTAGTCTAGAAAACAAATGCCTCAAAATGACCTGTGAATAGGATGTTGGGCCCCTTAGCACACCTAGGCTGCAAAAAAGTGTCACACATGTGGTACCGCCGTACTCAGGAAAAGTAGTATAATGTGTTTTGGGGTGTATTTTTACACATACCCATGCTGGGTGGGAGAAATTTCTATGTAAATGGACAATTGTGTGTAAAAAAAATCAAACAATTGTCATTTACAGAGATATTTCTCCCACTTAGCATGGGTATGTGTAAAAATACACCCCAAAACACATTATACTACTTCTCCTGAGTACGGCGGTACCACATGTGCGGCACTTTTTTACACCCTAAGTACGCTAAGGGGCCCAAAGTCCAATGAGTACCTTTAGGATTTCACAGGTCATTTTGCGACATTTGGTTTCAAGACTACTCCTCACGGTTTAGGGCCCCTAAAATGCCAGGGCAGTATAGGAACCCCACAAATGACCCCATTCTAGAAAGAAGACACCCAAAGGTATTCCGTACGGAGTATGGTGAGTTCATAGAAGATTTTATTTTTTGTCACAAGTTAGCGGAAAATGACACTTTGTGAAAAAAAAACAATTAAAATCAATTTCCGCTAACTTGTGACAAAAAAATAAAAACTTCTATGAACTCACCATACTCCTAACGGAATACCTTGGGGTGTCTTCTTTCTAAAATGAGGTCATTAGTGGGGTTCCTATACTGCCCTGGCATTTTAGGGGCCCTAAACCGTGAGGAGTAGTCTTGAAACAAAAATGACCTGTGAAATCCTAAAGGTACTCATTGGACTTTGAGCCCCTTAGTGCAGTTAGAGTGCAAAAAAGTGCCACACATGTGGTATCGTCGTACTCGGGAGAAGTAGTACAATGAATTTTGAGGTGTATTTTTACACATACCCATGCTGGGTGGGAGAAATACCTCTGTAAATGACAATCTTTTGATTTTTTTTACACACAATTGTCCATTTACAGAGTTATTTCTCCCACCCAGCATGGGTATGTGTAAAAATACACCCCAAAACACATTGTACTACTTCTCCCGAGTACGGCGATACCACATGTGTGGCACTTTTTTGCACCCTAACTGCGCTAAGGGGCCCAAAGTCCAATGAGTACCTTTAGGATTTCACAGGTCATTTTGAGAAATTTTGTTTCAAGACTACTCCTCACGGTTTAGGGCCCCTAAAATGCCAGGACAGTATAGGAACCCCACAAATGACTCCATTTTAGAAAGAAGACACCCCAAGGTATTCTGTTAGTAGTACGGTGAGTTCATAGAAGATTTTATTTTTTGTCATAAGTTAGCGGAAATTGATTTTTATTGTTTTTTTCCACAAAGTGTCATTTTCCGCTAACTTGTGACAAAAAATAAAATCTTCTATGAACTCACCATACTACTAACTGAATACCTTGGGGTGTCTTCTTTCTAAAATGGGGTCATTTGTGGGGTTCCTATACTGTCCTGGCATTTTAGGGGCCCTAAACCGTGAGGAGTAGTCTTGAAACGAAATTTCTCAAAATGACCTGTGAAATCCTAAAGGTACTCATTGGACTTTGGGCCCCTTAGCGCAGTTAGGGTGCAAAAAAGTGCCACACATGTGGTATCGCCGTACTCAGAAGAAGTAGTATAATGTGTTTTGGGGTGTATTTGTACACATACCCATGCTGAGTGGGAGAAAGATCTCTGTAAATGGACAGTTGTGTGTAAACAAAATTAAAAAATTGTCATTTACAGAGATATTTCTCCCACCCAGCATCGGTATGTGTAAAAATACACCCCAAAACACATTATACTACTTCTCCTAAGTACGGCAATACCACATGTGTGGCACTTTTTTGCAGCCTAACTGCGCTAAGGGGCCCAAAGTCCAATGAGCACCTTTAGGCTTTACAGGGGTGCTTACAAATTAGCACCGCCTAAAATGCGAGGACAGTAAACACACCCCACAAATGACCCCATTTTGGAAAGTAGACACTTCAAGGTATTCAGAGAGGGGCATGGTGAGTCCGTGGCAGATTTCATTTTTTTTTGTCGCAAGTTAGAAGAAATGGAAACTTTTTTTTTTTTTTTTGTCACAAAGTGTCATTTTCCGCTTACTTGTGACAAAAATTAATATCTTCTATGAACTCAGTATGCCTCTCAGTGAATACTTTGGGATGTTTTCTTTCCAAAATGGGGTCATTTGGGGGGTATTTATACTATCCTGGAATTCTAGCCCCTCATGAAACATGTCAGGTGGTCAGAAAAGTCATAGATGCTTGAAAATGGGAAAATTCACTTTTTGCACCATAGTTTGTAAACGCTATAACTTTTACCCAAACCAATAAATATACACTGAATGGTTTTTTTTTTTATCAAAAACATGTTTGTCCACATTTTTCGCACTGCATGTATACAGAAATTTTACTTTATTTGAAAAATGTCAGCACAGAAAGTTAAAAAAATCATTTTTTTGCCAAAATTCATGTATTTTTTGATGAATATAATAAAAAGTAAAAATTGCAGGAGCAATCAAATAGCACCAAAAGAAAGCTTTATTAGTGACAAGAAAAGGAGCCAAAATTAATTTAGGTGGTAGGTTGGATGAGCGAGCAATAAACCGTGAAAGCTGCAGTGGTCTGAATGGAAAAAAAGTGGCCGGTCCTTAAGGGGGGTAAAGCCCTAGGTCCTCAAGTGGTTAAAACTATAATGGCTGAAAACAGAGAAATAATGATTTTTTTCCCATTAAAAGGAATTTAGAATAAAATAATTCTTAGCAAAATGTACTACCCAAAGTAAGCCTAATTGGTGGTGGAAAAAACAAGATATAGATCATTTCTTTGTGATAAGTAGTAATAACGTTATAAGTGAATGAATGGAAGGAGCTCTGAAAGGTGAAAATTGCTCTGGTACAGAAGGGGAAACACCTCTCAATTATTAAAGTGGTTAAACTAACATCCATATTTTAATTATACCTTTGTTTTAAATTGTCCCTTGCCAAATGGCAAAAAAACAAACGAGGAAGTAAGCAGTGACAGGAACACAAGACTCGAGGCATGTTCCCTCACGAACTGGTAAATGCCAATTAAACATGTAGTACTGGTACAAAACCGTTTCAGTCATCATCCTTCATGCGATCACTCAGGGCCTGTAGCTGCTTGTCTTATTCAATGCTATCAATATTAAATGTATGCGCAATTCACAGAATCTTCACTAGTTCTTTTATGACGGTTTCTAAGAGAATCCTATGATGAGAAACAGGTGTTTATTTATAGGTTCCAGCCTTGAAGTATTAAGCTAGGAAATCTATGCTACTCATTCGACATGTTTGACAGCCTCTATACTGATCATTCTTTTATACATTTATGTTCCAGTACATTTAATGCTTTCAGAATAGTTTCTGAATGGTATGTAATCATGCATAAATATGCAGTATTTTTCTTTGAAATCTGTATGTTTGCATTAGGCTAGCTATATGATAATTTGTCATAAAACTGTCGGAAATTATGGTATAGAAAAAGAGGTAATTTCAGTGACCTCAAGCATCCAGATCAGATTTTTACAATGTAGTGCTGTCAGTGTAAGGGAATGTAATTTGCAGTTGCTTGCTAGGACTAGGAGTGACTGCACATTACAGTTTCCATGTACTAAAGGGAACTGAAATCAATTAGTGTTACAAAATCTGACTTTTAGAATTGTTTGGAACGTATAAAAAAAAACACACTACATTACATGTAAAAGGTTTCTCGGAATAATCAGTACCCTGGCTGTAATCATCTCCACTAAGAACTACTAATGGCAGAGGAGCAGCCCCCATTACCATACCCCATTACTATTACCATTAGTGTGATGTGCATTACCGGGTAATGTGTGCATTGCTATGGTAACACATGGTATGCCACTCATTACCATAGAAATTAGATATCTTCTATTAGTGTGATGCGCTATTGTATATCGCAACAATAGGGTAATGCGCACATGTGCCTGAAATAGAGGCGGGCTGAAATTTGGGCACCCAGGGATAGACGATAGTAGAATATCAGCATTTTACAGATATTCTACTACTTTACAGTGGTCTTTTTCATTATTAAAATATACCGTATATACTCGCATACAAGCCGAATTTTTGACCCCCAAAAAGGGGGTCAAAAGTTGGGGGGTCGGTTTGTATGCGAGTCTTCCCTGGTGGTCCGTGGTATGCGGCCCCCGCTACCCCCTCTCGCCGCCGCTGCTATTACCTGCAGCGGCTTCCTCTTCCCCGGCGCTTTCTCTTCCCCGCTCTGCGCTCTCATGCCCGTATGAAGAGATCACAGCAGCGCGCCCGGCGCTGCTGCTGTGACGATGCAGGGGGCAGGAAAGAGCGGTTCCCCTGGTAACGGCGATACAGATCGCCGCTACAGGGAGCCGCGCTCTTTCCTGCCCCCTGCAGCGTCACTGCAGCAGCACCGGGCGCGCTGCTGTGATCTCTTCATACGGGCATGAGAGCGCAGAGCGGGGAAGAGGAAGCGCCGGGGAAGAGGAAGCCGCTGCAGGTAATAGCAGCAGCAGCGGCGGCGGGAGGGGGGCGAGCAGGGCACTATACTGGCCACTACCTACCTACACTGGGTACTATACTAGCTATACCGGGGCACTACCTACCTAAACTGGGCACTATACTAGCTAAACTGGGCACTATACTAGCTAAACTGGGCACTTTACTAGCTATACTGGGGCACTACCTACCTATACTGGGGCACTATACTAGCTATACTGGGAATTATACTAGCTAAACTGGGCACTTTACTAGCTAAACTGGGCACTTTACTAGCTATACTGGGGCACTACCTACCTAAACTGGGCACTATACTAGCTAAACTGGGCACTATACTAGCTATACTGGGGCACTACCTACCTATACTGGGGCACTATACTAGCTATACTGGGAATTATACTAGCTAAACTGGGCACTTTACTAGCTAAACTGGGCACTATACTAGCTATACTGGGAACTATACTAGCTAAACTGGACACTTTACTAGCTAAACTGGGCACTATACTAGCTATACTGGGGCACAATACTAGCTATACTGGGCACTATACTAGCTATACTGGGGCACTACCTACCTATACTGGGCACTATACTGGCTAAACTGGGCACTATACTAGCTATACTGGGGCACTACCTACCCTTACTGGGCACTATACTAGCTATACTGGGACACACTGGGGGGATCACGCAGCCAGCATTTCCTACCCCCGGCTTATTTGGGGGTCAATCATTTTCCCCTGGTTTTTCATGGAAAAGTTGGGGGGTCGGCTTATATGCGGGTCGGCTAATATGCGAGTATATACGATAAGTAAAATTTATCATGTTTTAATACAGCAAAACCTAACCTTATTCTCACACAGAACTCTCCCTCTACGATTCCTAACCATAACCACCCCCCTGGATGCCAAACCTTAACCCCCTTTCCACGGCTAACCTTAACCACTCCCTACCAATGGCTCACCTTAACTGCCCACCTCCATGGCAAACCTTCAACCCCCTCCCCAAGGCTAATCTTAACCTCACATGCCTGACTTTAGCTGTCCCTCGCCACCAATCTACCTCAGAAACAAAAAATTGTGGGCGCCACCAAAACCGCCTTTATAAATATCGGCAATAGTGTGAAATTTGGACACTGACGGTGCCTGATAAACAGCAGGCGCTTGGGCCACCAGCTCTGAAAAATACATCTACAAACAGCAGGCGCTTGCCGTGGGCCAGGAACCCACATTTCAAACCATTGACAATGTTTATAAAGGTGTCAGCGTGGCACCCAAACTTCTGCCACTGGAGGGCACCCACATTTCCTGCTTCCAGTGCGCACTGCTCCGCTGCTATTAGTACCTGTAAAATTTCCATGCGATGCGTGTGCATGCCAATTTTACTGGTGCTTCATGCATCGCCGTGTGGGCCTCACTTTGACAAAAACAAATGACATACTTAGGGTTCTAATGCTGGGGATACACGGCACGTTTCTGTACCGTGTATCGAGCAGCTGATCCGGCCAGCTGATAATATTCAGCTGGCCCGATCACGCTGCTCGACCCCCGCCCGCTCGATCCCTGCTGGCGGACAAGGGAATCGAGCGGCTGATAAGGAGCGCCGGTGGGGACGAGCGGCAATCAATCCGCGCGGACGAGCGGGGACGCGGCTGGGGTCGATCCGGCGGCTAATCGGCCGCCGGATCGACCCGTGTATTCCCAGCATTAGATACAGTGTCCAGTCTATAAAATACCACACTGAAAGCTGTGATTGGTATCTTAATCCCTTTGTATTCAAACATTTTCCAATTCAATTTTGAGACAAACCCCTGTTTTTAGGAGAGGAGGAGGTTGCAACTGAAATCGGATTGTGTTACTCAAACATAAGGGCCCCAATCCAGTGACTGACTGCTATTTTATTTTTGCATTGTGCTCGGCTGCTCACTAACATTAACTAAAAAGTCATGTGCCTAGCTCATCTTAAAATGTGAGAATTTTGTATTTTTTTTAATAATAATCCACGACAACACATTCTGCTGGCCCATTAAAGCAGACCTGAACTCTCTACTCTAAAAGAAGAGCAACAGCATAATACTCTTTAAATAAAAACATTTCTTTGTTATAGCCCACAGAAATCCTGCAATACATCTGCAGTGTGTCTACTCCCTGCTTTCATGGAAGCAGACAAAGGGTTAACATCCTGTGTTTACATATTCGCCGAGGCTGCCAAGGCTTGCCAAGATTCCTGTGCTGACACAACTGAGAGATACAATTACAATGTGATTACTTGCCGCAGGGTTGGAATGAGACAGGCTCTTCACGCAAGCACAAACAGGGTGGATTATACTGTGTTTTCCTTGTGTCCCATGCATGAGTTCAGGTCCACTTTAATAAACAAAAAGCAGATCGAAAATGATGTGTGAGCACTGATTCATATCTGCCTCTGTGTATTTGTGATGTAGGAATAAGCATGAAATGAAGCCATGGGCAATTTCTTAGTGTCCATATTGTAAGAAGTGAAGAGTGCATATATATGGCTATCTAGGTTACTGTATATACAGAAAAGTTAAGGGCAAGGCACAAAACACTGGCACCTCTTTGTCCTCTGTGGATCAAACTATGGGTCAGGATCACGTGCCTGCTTTGATGTGAAAGAAGTTGAATCTTTAAAGCAGTGAAATGAAGAAAGAAGTTTTATGATGATGAAAGAGCTTTTGTGCACTCCACTTCTTCTGCTCCTTGCTACCTCTTTTAATTTATATACAGAAGCTGAAATCAATCTTCAGGATTATGAGTGGGAGTTTTTATTCCTTCACAGAGAGGTGAAATTAGACCTTTTCACTGAGGACCTCTCTCCCACATTTACCCTTCTGAGTGACATATTACATTAGTCTGAACTGAGGAACCGCTTGAATACTATCATTACTTTAACCACTTGAGGGCCGCAGTGTTAAACCCCCTAGTGACCAGGCCATTTTTTACTAAATAGGCCACTGCAGCTTTAAGGCCTCGCTGCAGGGCCACACAACTCAGCACACAAGTAAACCCCCCCTTTTCTCCCCACCAACAGAGCTTTCAGTTGGTGGGCTCTCATCCCTGCTGGGATGTTTGTTTATTTTTATACAAATATTAATTTGATTTATTTTTAAATACATTTTGCTATTTTTTTAAATTTATTTTATACTATTCCCGCCCTCCCTCCTCCCGCCAGCCAATCACTGTGATAAGCTGTCATAGGCTTCAGCTGAACTGGTTAAAGATAGTTTTCATGTTGCAGTGTCAGTGCACAATGCATTACACCAGACCATTTTTCAAAAAAAGAACACAGTGCACTAACCTACAGTAGCACTGCATTGCGCATGCACGTGGAAGAATAACATATAGCTGAGCAATACAACATATTAAAACACTTGTTTTGAATCAAAAACCTGAGTAACCAAACGGTTACCTTAGGTTGTGATGAAACGTCCTCCACCACAAACAGCAAATGGTAGCAGTCAGACCTCTTTGGCACCAAACAACCCAGGTCCACTGACAACAGACAGACCTCTTCAGACAGCAAGACACATCACGTGACAGCGTATCCCCCAAAATACACATAATGTGGCAGTGTTTCCTCCAAAATACACACAATGCAGCATAGTTCCCTCAAAAATACACATAATATGACAGCATTTTCCACAAAATACACATATTATGGTAGCATTACCTCACAAAATACACATTAATGCAGCAGCGTTTCTCATAAAATAGGCATAATGCACAGTATTTGTAAAATACAGTTAATGCACAGCATTTACCAACAAAATACACAAAATTCAGCAGCGTTTCCCAACAAAATACACATAATGTGGCAGCATTTCACCAAAATAAACATAATGCAGCAGTGTTTC
Organism: Hyperolius riggenbachi; assembly: GCF_040937935.1. Taxonomy (NCBI): domain Eukaryota; kingdom Metazoa; phylum Chordata; class Amphibia; order Anura; family Hyperoliidae; genus Hyperolius; species Hyperolius riggenbachi. Next base: position 121,367,775 of record NC_090655.1, read on the forward strand.
ACCAAAATACATATAATGTGCAGTGTTTCTTATAAAACACACATAATACTGCAGTGTTTCACCAAAATACACAATGCACAGCTTTTCAACAAAACACACATAATGTGGCAGCGTTTTTTGTAAATTACAGATAATGCTCAGTGTTTCACCAAAATACACATAATGCCGCAGCGTTTCACCAAAATAAAAACAATGTGACAGCAGTTCCCTAAAATACTCATAATTGGCAGCATTTTCCATCTTAACCACTTCAGCCTAACTGGACGAAAATTTTCGTCCAGTTAGGCTGCGCGCACTCCCGCAGGTCGCGCGCGCTCCCGCGCCCCCATCCCCCCCACTCCCGTGCGCACCCACGCTGCTGGCCGTTAGCCCACCGATCAGTGAAAGGGATTATAAATCCCTTTCGCTGATCGGCCCCCCCCGGAGAAAAGCCGACAGCGTCTCTTCAGACGCTGCGGCTTTTCTGAGCTCTGGTCTCCTTTCTTCTGCCTGGGAGCGAGATCGATCGCTCCCAGGACTTTTTGACTTTGGCCATCTTGTGGCCAAATAGCAAATTACACCAAAAACACACTTTGTGTTAAATAAATACATTTTAATACATTTAAAAACCCCTGTTTACCTCCCACACCAAAAAATACCCACATTCAAGTTTAAAAAAAATAAATAAAAAAATTACAATAATAAAAAAAACCCCATAAATAGTTACCTAAGGGTCTGAACTTTTTAAATATGCATGTCAAAGGAGTATAGCAATATGATTTATTAAATTATGGGCTTCTAAATAGTAATGGACGCAAATTGAAAAAAATGCACCTTTATTTCCAAATTGAATATCGGCGCCATACATTGTGATAGGGACATAATTTAAATGGTGAAATAAGCGGATAAGCGGGACAAATTGGTAAATAAAGTACATAGGTTTTATTTATGGTAGCATGTATTAATGTCAAACTATAATGGCCAAAAGCTGAGGAATAATGATTTTTTTTCCATTTCTTTCTTAATATTCCTGTTAAAATGGATTTACAATAAATTAATTCTCAGCAAAATGTATCACCCACAGAAAGCCTAATTGGTGGTGAAAAAAACAAGATATAGATCCATTCATTGTGCCGAGTAGTGATAAAGTTATTAGCAAATGAATAGGAGGTGAAAGTTGCTCAGATGCAAAAAAATGTAAACCCTGTGGGCTTAAGTGGTTAAAGTGTACCTGAGATGAAAAAAAAACAAAACAATATGTATGCATACCTGGGGCTTCCTCGCTGTCCTTCTGGGTTGCCTCAATCCTCCTCTGGCCATCCAGGTAGAGCTGTCAGTCACTGCGTACTGCTAATGTGTGGCCTGGACGAGCGCATCCCACATTGTGCTCCCATCGCTGGGAGCATTCTGTGCATGTGCAGTACTACTGCAGCACTACACAGTGACAGAAGCACAACGGACAGCGAAGCATTGAAGTGACCCAAGAGGACGGCTTGAAGGGGGCTGGAGGAAGCCCCAGGTATGTATATAATTTTTTTTTTCCTCTCAGGTCAGCACATGGTGAATTAAACACAGACTGAGTTTTGGGAGAGACACACTTAAGGAGGCCACACCTTACAATAAAAAGATTCATTTTCCCATTTTTATATTATACTAGCTGATGACCCGGCATTGCCCGAGTATGTATTTGGCTGGTGTCGGCTCCACCCACTTTTTCTAACCCTAACACACAAACACTCAATGACCAAGTTTGTGAGCTTTGGCATCAATAATTTGTATATTCCCATAGAAATTAAATAAATCAGATTAACAGTTTGTGACTCCGCCCCTCTCCAACGTTTGGACCCCAGTCACCCATTGACCAACTATAGCAGGTTTGAGGCATCTGCTATTCACATTGTAACAATGGCAGCAATTTAAATATTCCCCTTGAAAATCAACTGGTGAATTTTGATTGGCTATAATAGGCTCCACCCACTTCCCTGAATATTGATCTGTCACCCAGTGACCATCTGGGCAAAGTTTGAGAACCCTGCCATTAACAGTGTAAAAAGGCCTGCAGTTTATATTTTCAAAGTGAAATTTGTTTTTGGCTCTCCCCACTTTTTGTAACCTGGACACACAGTCACTCAATGACCATGTATGTGAGCTTTCGGGTCCTTGACATCAATAAAAACAAATCTGATTGGCTGTTTGTGGCTTCACCCCCTTTTCTGAATTTGAACCCCAGTGACCCAATGACCAACTGTACCAGGCTTGAGGTTTGTGCCATTAACAGCGCAATAATGGCAGCAATTTTAATATTCTTCTTGAAAATCAACAGGTGAATATTGATTGGCTTTTAAGGCTCCACCCACTTTTCTGAATATTAATCCAAGTCACCCAGTAACAAACTGTGCAAAGTTTGCGAACCCTGCCATTAAGATTGAAGAAGGTGCTGCAGTTTATATTTTCCCAGGGAAATCAGTTTTTGACTCCACCCAGTTTTTGTAACCTTGACACACAGTCACTCAATGACCAAGTTTGTGAGCTTTCGAGTTCCTGGCATCAAAATTGTGTGAATGGAAGCAGTTTATCCAGCAAAGAAATCTATTTGGCTGTTTGTGGCTCTGCCCCTTTCGTGAATCTGAGTGTAACGATTGCAGAACTTTCTCCGTGATCAGCGCACAACGCGTGCGCTGACACGGCGGAAATCCTCCACAAGCGTGTAATTGCAGGCACCCAGCAAAAGGTGCTACGCACCTGTAGAGGGAAATTCCTGTCGACAGTGGCGCTGGGGAGTGCAGAGGAACCAATACTCTGTACCTCCAAAAATGCCAGACAGGAATTGTACGAAGCGCAGAACGCAATCGCAAGAGAGGCGATTGCGAATGAGAACGAGCAAAGGGACAGGTTGTATGTGTGTGCACCAATCCAGTCGCCACCCCGCGACCGCGCACACACAACAGCAGATATGAAATAGGAACGCGATCGCGAGAGGTGCGATCGCCAGACGTGACACAAGGCAGATCAGAATAGAATACGAGGGTAGCAAAGGCACAGCGAATAATACAATGAGAAGATGCGGAAAATAACAAACACTAGCTAACCGCGAACACCGCACTCATTCGCAACAGTGCACGCGGTTATGCGCGGTCTCCACGTGATAAGCACAATAGAGACAAGCACGCCTAACTAACCATCGACAGACAAACATGAAACAGAGGATGCGAACGCTTGCTTAACGGTTACCTCACCGAGCCTCCAGCAAGTGGTCGTAGCAGACACACGAAAACAGGGACAAGCGAGAGATAGGATCCACAGCACTAGCGAAAAGTGGCTAGTGCGATCCAGGTACAGAGTAGCAGAACAGAAGGATCCACAGCACCAGCGAAAAGTGGCCAGCGCGATCCCAGGAGACAGAACAGAAGGATCCACAGCGCTAGCGAAAAGTGGCTAGCGCGATCCAGAGAGGCAGAACAGAAGAGATAGCTGGTAGCAACCGCTGCACCAGCTATGCTCCAAGAACAGAGATCAGAACGACTTCCTATCGACCACCGCTGGGACCAGACAATCGCAACAGACAAACAAAACAGATAAACAATCCTAACTGCACTAGGGAAATCTGCCTAGCACAGTTTCCAGGAATTACTCTAAGCTGATCTTCAAACAGAGAGTAAGGCTGACACCCCACCAGGAGTGTTACAAAGGACGAAATCCTTATGACCAGCGAAGCATTGTGGGAAAGACATAGTACTTATAGTACACGCCTCCAATGAATGTGGCCAGGCAATTTGCATGACAACGTATGCAAATTCCTCTGCAAGCACAAGCTGCAAAACTGACAGAAGCTCTTCTTTCCAGAGTCCTGCAGCATGCAAACCTACACAATGGTCAAAAGGCTGCCTGCCTGCACAGGCAGCTGAGCAAATCATCACACTGAGCCCCAGGCAGTCACTTAGTGACTGACTATAGTAGGTTTGAAGCCTCTGCCATTAACAGTGTAAGAACAGCAGAAATTTCAATATTCCACTTGAAAATCAATAGGTGAATTTTGATTGGCTGTTGTAGGCTCCACCTACTTTTCTGAATATTAATACCAGTCACCAACTGTGTCAAGTTTGAGAACCTTGCCATTAACAGTGTAAGAATGGCTGTAGTTTATATTTTCCCATGTAAAAAGTTAGTTGTTTTTGGATGTTTCTAACCTTGACATACAGTCACTCAATAACCAAGTTTATGAGCTTTGGGGTTCTTGGCATCAATAAGTTGAATTTTTCCATTGAAATTAAACAAATCTGATTGGCTGTTTGTAGCCTGCCCCCTTTTCAGAATTTTAAACCCAAGTCTCCCAGTGACGGACTGTACCAGATTTGAGGCATCTGCCATTAAGAGTGTAAGAATGGCAGCAATGTAAATATTCTTCTTGAAATCAATATGTAAATTTTGATTGGCTGTTGTAGGCTCCACCCACTTTCCTGAATATTAATCCCAGTCATCCAGTGACCAACTGTGTCAAATTTGAGAACCCTGACAATAACAGGATGGCTGAAATCAATCTAACAAATCTGTTTGGCTGTTTGTGGCTCCATCCCCTTTAGTGAATTTGGACCCCAGTCACCCAATGACGGACTGTATCAGGTTTGAGGCCAATGCCATTAAGTAGTAATGTAAATATTACCCTTGAAAATCAATAGGTGAATTTTGATTGGCTATTGTAGGCTCCACCCACTATCTAAATATTAATCCCAGTCACCCAGTGGCCACCTGTGTTAAGTTTGGGAACCCTGCCATTAACAGTGTAAGAATGGTTGCAGTTTATATTTTCCCATGTAAAAAATGTAGTTGTTGATGCCGCCCACTTTTTCAAACCTTGACATACAGTCACTCAATTACCAAGTTTATGAGCTTTGGGGTCCTTGGTATCAATCATTTGCGTATGAACCCCAGTCACCCAGTGACCAACTGTACCAGATTTGAGGCATCTGCTATTAACAGTGTAAGAATAGCAGCAATTTAAATATTCCCTTTGAAAATCAACAGGTGAATTCTGATTGTCTGTTGTAGGCTCCACCCATTTTCCTGAATATTAATCCAAGTCACCCAGTGACCAGGGCCGGATTTGTACTTTCCAGAGCCCTAGGCCTACTGTCACCAAGCGCCCCCCCCCCCCCCCCCAAAAAAAATGTCCAACACTCTGACCAGCGATCATTGGTTTGAATGGGCCCATCTCAGTTGTGCTGCTCTGCCTCCCATTCAACAAATAATTCCTGTAATTTGCACTCCTGCCCGAATGTGCACAGCAGCCGATAGTGTTCTGGGCTTGCATACTTGAGAAATGACGCTGATGTATGACCGGTACTTGTCAAGAATGCATAACACTGTACTGGCCTCGGTTGCTGTGCACATCTGGGCAGGAACGAGAAATTACAGGGAGCGCGAGTGGCCAGAGCATGCACTGCTTCTTTGTCCTCTGTGAGACTGGCTGCAGTCAGAGCCACACACAGGTGACAGGGAGCGCGAGTGGCCAGAGCATGCACTGCTTCTTTGTCCTCTGTGAGACTGGCTGCAGTAGAGCCACATACAGGTGGCAGGGAGCGCGAGTGGCCAGAGCATGCACTGCTTCTTTGTCCTCTGTGCGACTGGCTGCAGTCAGAGCCACATACAGGTGGCAGGGAGCGCGAGTGGCCAGAGCATGCGCTGCTTCTTTGTCCTCTGTGCGGCTGGCTGCAGTCAGAGCCACATACAGGTGGCAGGGAGCGCGAGTGGCCAGAGCATGCGCTGCTTCTTTGTCCTCTGTGTGACTGGCTGCAGTTAGTGTTGGGCGAACATCTAGCTGTTCGGGTTCGGGCCGAACAGGCCGAACATGGCCGCGATGTTCGGGTGTTCGACCCGAACTCCGAACATAATGGAAGTCAATGGGGACCCGAACTTTTGTGGTTTGTAAAGCCTCCTTACATGCTACATACCCCAAATTTACAGGGTATGTGCACCTTGGGAGTGGGTACAAGAGGAAAAAAAAATTTAGCAAAAAGAGCTTATAGTTTTTGAGAAAATCGATTTTAAAGTTTCAAAGGGAAAACTGTCTTTTAAATGCGGGAAATGTCTGTTTTCTTTGCACAGGTAACATGCTTTTTGTCGGCATGCAGTTATAAATGTAATACATATAAGAGGTTCCAGGAAAAGGGACCGGTAATGCTAACCCAGCAGCAGCACACGTGATGGAACAGGAGGAGGGTGGCGCAGGAGGAGAAGGCCACGCTTTGAGACACAAAAACCCAGGCCTTGCATGAGGACAAGAAGCGTGCGGATAGCATGCTTTGTACCACCATGTAGTCATAAATGTAATAAAGATAAGTGGTTCAATAAACAGGGACCACGCGGCAACGCTAACCCAGCAGCAGCACACGTGATGGAACAGGAGGAGGCGCAGGAGGAGAAGGCCACGCTTTGTGAGACACAACAACCCAGGCCTTGCATGAGGACAAAAAGCGTGCGGATAGCATGCTTTGTACCGCCATGTAGTCATAAATGTAATAAAGATAAGAGGTTCAATAAACAGGGACCACGCGGCAACGCTAACCCAGCAGCAGCAGCAGCAGCAGCACACGTGATGGAACAGGAGGACGCGCAGGAGGAGAAGGCCACGCTTTGTGAGACACAACAACCCAGGCCTTGCATGAGGACAAAAAGCGTGCGGATAGCATGCTTTGTACCGCCATGTAGTCATAAATGTAATAAAGATAAGAGGTTCCATAAACAGGGACCGGCAACGGTAACCCAGCAGCAGCAGCAGCAGCAGCAGCACACGTGATGGAACAGGAGGAGGCGCAGGAGGAGAAGGCCACGCTTTGTGAGACACAACAACCCAGGCCTTGCATGAGGACAAAAAGCGTGCGGATATAGCAGCAATGCTTTTTGCCGCCATGCAGTCATAAATGTAATACAGATGAGAGGTTCAATAAACAGGGACCGGAAACGCTAAACCATCCCAGATGTTCATCGGTCATGTTACTTGGTTGGGGTCCAGGAGTGTTGCGTAGTCGTTTCCAATCCAGGATTGATTCATTTTAATTTGAGTCAGACGGTCTGCATTTTCTGTGGAGAGGCGGATACGCCGATCTGTGATGATGCCTCCGGCAGCACTGAAACAGCGTTCCGACATAACGCTGGCTGCCGGGCAAGCCAGCACCTCTATTGCGTACATTGCCAGTTCGTGCCAGGTGTCTAGCTTCATGCCCGGTTTCAGGTCCAGCGGTGCCAGCCACAAATCCGTCTGTTCCTTTATTCCCCTCCAAATTTCCTCCCCTGTGTGCTGCTTATCCCCAAGGCAGATCAGCTTCAGCAACGCTTGCTGACGCATGCCAACAGCTGTGCTGCACTGCTTCCACGATCCTACTGCTGCTGGTGCTGGGTTAGCATTTCCGGATGAGGTACAGCTTTGAGATGCGTTGGAGGAGAAGGAGTCAGAGAGGTAGGTGCTGCTGTTGTTATCCAGCTGTTTGCGGCGTGGGCAACACCCGCGCCGTAGCAGGTGAGGAATCGCTGCCAGGCTCCACAAGGTTCACCCAGTGCGCGGTAAGGGAGATGTATCGACCCTGGCCGAACGCACTCGTCCAGGTGTCAGTGGTGAGGTGAACCTTGCAGGCAACGGCATTCTTCAAGCTTCGGGTTATTTAGCTGACCACGTGCTCATGCAACTCAGGCACTGCAGAGCGCGCAAAGTGGTAGCGGCTGGGAACCACGTAACGTGGGATGGCCACTGACATCATGCCCTTGAAGCTGTTTGTCTCCACCACTCGATATGGCAGCATTTCGCAGGCCAGAAGCTTGGCTATGCTGGCTGGCTGTTACTGCCACGGCCCGGGGGTCATTTGCTGGCAATTTCCTCTTGTGCTCAAACATCTCAGAGACAGACAACTCAACCGTAGCGCTGCACACCGAAGGGCTGTTGGTTGTTGTGTTTGATGAACACTGGGAGACCTCAAGAGCACTAGTCCGGAAAGTGACAGTGTCAGCATCGTCTGATGTTTGTGAATGTTGTGAACCACGCAATGGCTGGGCTACTGCTGCTGCTGAGGCGGGTCTGGTGGTGAGTCTGGTGAACCCAAGGGAGGCAGTGTTGCTGGTGGTACCCTGTCCTGCCGCGTTTGCCCACAGAGTGGGATGTTTGGATAGAATGTGGCGGCTCATGCTGGTGGTGGAGAGGTTGTTAATACTTTTCCCCCTGCTCAGGCGGGTCTTGCACACCTTGCAAATCGCCATGGTAACATCCTCAGTGCAGTCTTCAAAGAAAGCCCAGACTTTAACTGGCTGAGGACTCGGACCTCGTGCGTGATGTGCTGGTGCTGCTTAACCCACTGCTGGACGCTTGAGAGGTCATCCAAGTAATTATCTGGTCCTGTTCTTTTGGATCTGTGAGGGTTGTTGTCCTGGACAACATGGGCAGTATTGAGTGGGTTTTCTTGGGTGCTCCCCTGTGGCCTGTACGTGAACCGTCAGGGGAAACACCTCTTCCCTTGCCCCTCCCTCTTTCACCGGATTTCTTCCTCATTTCACTTATCCTTAAAGTACACGCTGACTGGCAGCAGTACAGTGGCAGTACAGAAATGCTATACAGTGGTGGGTGAGCGGTGTACCACTATTGTCAGCAGTGACACAGAGCACAATGCTATACAGTGGCGGGTGAGCGGTGTACTACTGTTCCCAGCAGACACAGAGTGGAAGTAAACACAATGCTATATAGTGTGGCTGAGCCGTGTACACAGAGTGGCATTAAACACAATGCTATATAGTCTGCTATATAGTCACCCCGAACAGGGTGATGTTCTGCAGAACCCAAACAGTGGCAAACACTGTTCGCCCAACACTACTGGGAGGGAACGCAGATTTTAGTACCTAAACACACGATACAACATGTTTTCCGGGGTCGGACTCTGAGGCACATACAGATGGTCCCGATCATCATCCTCATCATACAACTCTTCTCCTGAGTCTGACCCACCCACCACCTCTGCCACCCCAACATCCCCAGACACAGACCCCTCATCGTCCTCAACATTAACTTGGGATGCTGGCCTGAGCCAGACCTCCTCCTCCACATCAGGCCCCATCATCTCCTCAATGGCAGCCCTCATTAATCGCTCTGGCGACGGACTGATGGACGCAACGTTCTCCTCCGGGGAGGGCTGCTGCTGACCACTGGCTGCTGGGGTGGATGTTATAGCTTGCGTGGGGCGTTGGCTGTTGCTGTTGTTGGGAGTGCTGCTCACAGCGGAGGTCTCTGGGGAACTCATGTTGAGCTCATATAGTGGTTGACGGTGAGTGGAGTATTACTGATCCCAGCAATATACACACTGACTGGCAGAGTACGCAATGCTATATAGTGTGGCTGAGCGGTGTACATAGAGTGGCAGTAAACACAATGCTATATAGTCTGGCTGAGCGAGCGGTGTACTACTGTTCCCAGCAGAATCAGAGTGGCAGTAAACAATGGTATATAGTCTGGCTGAGCGGTGTACACAGAGTGTCAGTAAACAATGGTATATAGTCTGGCTGAGCGAGCGGTGTACTACTGTTCCCAGCAGAATCAGAGTGGCAGTAAACAATGGTATATAGTCTGGCTGAGCGGTGTACACAGAGTGTCAGTAAACAATGGTATATAGTCTGGCTGAGCGGTGTACACACAATGCTATATAGTCTGCTATATAGTGTCAGTAAACAATGGTATATAGTCTGGCTGAGCGAGCGGTGTACTACTGTTCCCAGCAGAATCAGAGTGGCAGTAAACAATGGTATATAGTCTGGCTGAGCGGTGTACACAGAGTTTCAGTAAACAATGGTATATAGTCTGGCTGAGCGGTGTACACAGAGTGTCAGTAAACAATGGTATATAGTCTGGCTGAGCGGTGTACACAGAGTGGCAGTAAACACAATGCTATATAGTCTGGCTGAGCGAGCGGTGTACTACTGTTCCCAGCAGAATCAGAGTGGCAGTAAACAATGGTATATAGTCTGGCTGAGCGGTGTACACAGAGTGTCAGTAAACAATGGTATATAGTCTGGCTGAGCGGTGTACACAGAGTGTCAGTAAACAATGGTATATAGTCTGGCTGAGCGGTGTACACAGAGTGGCAGTAAACACAATGCTATATACTCTGGCTGAGCGAGCGGTGTACTACTGTTCCCAGCAGACACAGAACAGTAAACAGAATGCTATATAGTGTGGCTGAGCGAGCGGTGTACCACTATTCCCAGCAGACACAGAACAGTAAACAGAATGCTATATAGTGTGGCTGAGCGAGCGGTGTACCACTATTCCCAGCAGACACAGAACAGTAAACAGAATGCTATATAGTGTGGCTGAGCGAGCGGTGTACCACTATTCCCAGCAGACACAGAACAGTAAACAGAATGCTATATAGTGTGGCTGAGCGAGCGGTGTACCACTATTCCCAGCAGACACAGAACAGTGAACAGAATGCTATATAGTGTGGCTGAGCGAGCGGTGTACCACTATTCCCAGCAGACACAGAACAGTGAACAGAATGCTATATAGTGTGGCTGAGCGAGCGGTGTACCACTATTCCCAGCAGACACAGAGTGGCAGTAAACAGAATGCTATATAGTGTGGCTGAGCGAGGTACACAGAGTGGCAGTAAACAGAATGCTATATAGTGTGGCTGAGCAAGCGGTGTACTACTATTCCCAGCAGACACAGAGTGGCAGTAAACAGAATGCTATATAGTGTGGCTGAGCGAGGTACACAGAGTGGCAGTAAACAGAATGCTATATAGTGTGGCTGAGCAAGCGGTGTACTACTGTTCCCAGCAGACACAGAACAGTACACAGAATGCTATATAGTGTGGCTGAACGAGCGGTGTACTACTGTTCCCAGCAGACACAGAACAGTACACAGAATGCTATATAGTGTGGCTGAACGAGCGGTGTACTACTGTTCCCAGCAGACACAGAACAGTACACAGAATGCTATATAGTGTGGCTGAACGAGCGGTGTACTACTGTTCCCAGCAGACACAGAACAGTACACAGAATGCTATATAGTGTGGCTGAACGAGCGGTGTACTACTGTTCCCAGCAGCGACACACAATGACTGGGGGGGACCCTGGCTAGCGTGGCTGGAGCGCGAACTACCCTGCCTGCCTACCCAAAGCTAAACCCACAGACAAATGGCGGAGATATGACGTGGTTCGGGTATTTATTTACCCGAACCACGTGACAGTTCGGCCAATCAGAGCGCGTTCGGGTCCGAACCACGTGACCCGTTCGGCCAATCACAGCGCTAGCCGAACGTTCGGGGAACGTTCGGCCATGCGCTCTTAGTTCGGCCATATGGCCGAACGGTTTGGCCGAGCACCGTCAGGTGTTCGGCCGAACTCGAACATCACCCGAACAGGGTGATGTTCTGCAGAACCCGAACAGTGGCGAACACTGTTCGCCCAACACTAGCTGCAGTCAGAGCCACATACATGTGTCAGGGAGCGTGAGTGGCCAGAGCATGCGCTGCTTCTTTGTCCTCTGTGTGACTGGCTGCAGTCAGAGCCACATACAGGTGTCAGGGAGCGTGAGTGGCCAGAGCATGCGCTGCTTCTTTGTCCTCTGTGCGACTGGCTGCAGTCAGAGCCACATACAGGTGGCAGGGAGCGCGAGTGGCCAGAGCATGCGCTGCTTCTTTGTCCTCTGTGCGACTGGCTGCAGTCAGAGCCACAAACAGGTGGCAGGGCAGTGCGATGGAGAGAAGCCCATCCAAAACAGAGAACAGATAAGTAGCAAACATCCTATCAGGACTCACTTTGGATGTTCTGTTGTAATTACAGTGGACCTCAGAACTTCCTCTCTGCTCTAAAAGATACGCAACAACATAACCTTTCAATAAAAACATTTTTGTTACAGCTGATACAAATCCTGCAATAAATCTGCAGTGTGTCTACTTCCTGCTTTTATGGAAGCAGACATATTTTTTTAGCATCCTGTGCTTTCAAATGAGCTTAGCTGTTTTGGCAGTCTGGTGACACAGTGTAGAGATCAAATTACAACTTGTGACACAGAGGAGGGGGAATTAGACAGGCTCTCTAAATACATACAGGGTACATATCTCAGTTTTCCTTCTGTCCTGTGCAAGAGTTCAGCTCCACTTTAAAGCATCTGAATGATATTTATTTATATTTGCTGAAAAATCTATGCATCTCTTTTGAATGTTGACTGTACATATGGTGGTGTGCGCTAACATATTGACAGTATACAGGAAAAAAGTCTGAAGAAGGCTTATTTAAATTGCCTTTAAAACGTTTTTTTAGGGTAAATGAGGCATGTAACATCATGTTTTTTTAATGATGTGGGGACTTAAAATCCCTCTCTCAGATGGGAAATCCGAGTTTGCTCGGATAGTGCTATTCAGATTTTAAAAAATATCCGAATTGCTATTCAAAGTTCGGATAGTGGAAAAAGTTCAGATTATCTGGGTAGTTCGGATACCCAAATATTGGATGAGCACCACTGCTCAGGTGTATTTAAAATAACAGTTTAGCAATGAAAGGGAAGAAAACAGCATTTTTTATCCTGCAGTCTCATAGATGGTAGGAGCTGCAGGACAGAAAATGAGTCAGGAAAGAGTTAACTAAGGAAGACCAGTGCTACTAGGAAAAAAAAAAAGAAAGACCGTCATAAATTACGATTAGATAAATTAACAGCTGCTGGGGTCAAAGCTGTAAAAGAGGTGAAGAAACTGCAGAGCTCTCTGATGTTTGGGAATGCCTACATTAAAACTCAGCGGAACTTAGTTCTATCTGCTTTGTAATGTAATTCTCTGGTATTTCTCACATCGATCTGTAAGTCTATCATACAAAGAAAGGAATGGATTATCAGGAGACCGTTATGATTGATCCTGATTGTTTTAACACATCAGGAAGTGAGAGAGAGGTGCAGGGATTGGGGAACTCTGGAATTCAGCTATTAGTGCAGAGCAGGGCGCTGGATGGCTGCGCTGCGGGAACAGAAGAGATGATTTACTTTGACATATGACCTCTTCTCTCTCCAAGTCATGCCGCCCTTCTTATCTTATCTAATTTTATCGCCCTAGGCCGTGGCCTTTCTGGCCTTTCCAGAAATCCGGCCCTGCCACTGACCAACTGTGCAAACTTTGAGAACCCTGCCATTAACAGTGTAAGCATGGCTGCAGCTTATATTTCACCAGTGAAATTTGTTTTTGGCTCCGCCCACTTTTTGTAACTTTGACGCACAGTCACTCAATGAACAAGTTTGTGAGCTTTCATTTTCCTGGCATCGAAAATGTGTGAATGGAAGCAGTTTATCCAGCAAAGAAATCTGATTGGCTGTGGTCCGGCCCCTTTAGTGAATTTGAACCCCAGTTTACCCAATGACCGACTGTAGCAAGTTTGAAGCCTCTGCCATTAACAGTGTAAGAATGGCAGCAGTTTAAATATTCCCCTTCAAAACCAATAGGTGAATTTTGATTGGCTGTTGTAGGCTCCACCCACTTTCTTGACTCTTAATCTCATTCACCTAGTTAAAATGAATGGCTGAAATTTGATTGGTTGTTCGATGCTCCGCCCACTTTTAATAGATTTGTGACCTCGGTCACCAAGCTTGAAAGAAAGGGGGTGAACCGAGAGCCCGATATGGTGTAGTATGTTAATGAGGTGATGTCTGATGCAAACACACACAATGGTTATACTCACAAGGACGGGTCGCCTCCAAGGCAACCACTGGATAAGCAGGCGGGGAGAATTGTAACCTGACCCTGCTCAGGGTTAAGAAGTCACTCTCTGTAGATAGAAGGAGATGGGGATACACCCCTCCACCAAGGGTGGACTAAACAATTATGTGGTGTAACAACAGAGGCGCCAAGTAGAGTAAAATTAGTTAAAACTGTTAAAAAGGGGGAAGTGGGTGGACTCACCTCCCTTCTGAAAAAATGGCCAGACAACAGGCAGGTTACTGCAAGTTTAAAGTAACATTTATTATGAGCTCCAAAAGTGCAACGCGTTTCACGGGTAACAGTCCCGCTTCTTCAGGCAAACAATTTTTGGAGGGAGCAAAGTCGGGTCAAGAGCCAGATATAGCGCCTCAAGTGGCCAACTGTGCCAAGTGTGGGGGAATCTGGCTTGATTACTGTGAGAATGGCAGCCTTTTACATTTTTTCCATTTATATGAATGGGTGAAGTCTGATTTGCTGTTTGTAGCTCCGCCCAGGTGTGCAGGGGGGACGCGAGATCCCCAGAACATATCATCCTAGGTAGTAAGGGATCTGCATACCAAGTTTCGTTCAAATCGGTCAAGCCGTTTTCGAGTGATCGTGGCACACACATACATACATACACACATACAGTACATACATACATACACACATCCGAATATATATATATATATGACAGGTAGGAGAGGGAGGGGGGGGAATTTCGCCGCGGAGGGGGGCTTTGAGGTGCCCCCCCCCGCAACATGCCTGCAGGCAGGAGCGATCAGACCCCCCCTGCACATCATCCCCATAGGGGGGAAAAAAGGGGGGCGATCTGATCGCTCTGCGTGCCCGCTGATCTGTGCTGGGGGCTGCAGAGCCCACCCAGCACAGATCCCAACAAACAGCACTGGTCCTTAAGGGGGGGTAAAGGGTGGGTCCTCAAGTGGTTAAGACTACACGATACTGTGGAAGGTGGTATCTAGAAGATAAAAAAAGAGAACTCCCTTCTTCACATTCATATTACATTCTCCCCTTTGCAACCAGGTCTTGATAGTCTGTGAAGCAGAAAGGGAAAGGCCCCAACACCGAACACCATATACATTATTATGTTATGTCACTCCACATGTTGCAAATTTTAAAAATACCAGAATAAATACAAACCACAGATGTGAGTACTGCAGTGTTCCACATATTCCATTAATGCAGTAAAAAAATAAAAATAAATAAATATATATATATATATATACATATATACATATATATATATATATATATATATATATATATATTTGCAGTCCACCAGCACCTTCAGCTGTACTGAGGTACTTAGTATTCTGTGGTTTGCAAACCAATCATTGTTGTTGAATGCCCCCTGTGTCTTAATATTAATCTAAAAAGTAATTTCTATTTGTATACTGAAGTACATGTATGGGAAGTGCTTTCTTAACCTCCTGAGCGTTACGCCGCTCAGGAGGTTTTGCATTATCAGTCCCCCCCGCGCTAATTTATTAGTTTAAATGTGTCCATTACATACTAGCAAGCTAGTATTGTCTGCCGGCACCTCCGGAACCCCTCTCCCGATCCCCCCGATTGCCTGCTGGATACATTACCCTGCCTGGTTCCCGCGACAGTTGCAGTTATCTTGATGTCATCGACGTCATGCACAGTCCCGATTCTCCCCATAGTGAGGACTGGAGCTGAGCGGGAGGCTGCTCGATCGCTGGATCCCGGGGTGGTAATGTATCTAGCGGGCAATCGGGAGGATTGCGGCCAATCGGGGGGTGCCGGCAGACAATACTAGCTAGCGTAGTGCTAGCTAATATCTAATGGACACAATTAAACAAATAGATTAGTTCCGGCGGGTCCCAATCGGCAGCAAAACCTCTGCAGAGGCATGCCGGACACAGTGTCGGGCATACCGCTAAGGAGGTTAAAGTAAAACTGAAGTGAGAAAAAAAAGTTAGATACTTACCTATGGAGAGGGAAGGCTCTAGATCCTATTGAGCCTTTCCTGTTCCATTTCAATCCCCTCATTTCAGCGCTGTCACCCCACTTACAGCTATTCAGCCATCAGGTTGAACACACCTCCATGAGCCCTCGGAAGGCTTGAGAAGCACTCGCGTCCCTAAGTGCTCACAAAGAAGGGCACCTCCGTACTGCGCAAGCACTATGGGAAACAAGTGCTCTCGAAGCATTCCAAGGACTTCACTGGGGTACAGCGTTGGAACAGGGGGACCATAAGGGGACAGGGAAGTCTCAATGAGATTCAAAGCCTTCCCTCTCCATAGATAAGTATCTGATGTTTTTCCCACGACAGATTTGCTTTTAATCAAGTCAACTGCATATTTATTTGTTTTCTGATGTAGTTTAGGTAAATTTTTCACATTTTGAAGCAAAGCATGGAATGTATCTACAGTTGTATGCAGGGGCATAACTAGACTTAATAGGGCCCCCCTATAAAAATGATAGCATGGGGCCCCCTTGGTCCTCAAACCACATGCGGGTCATGTGATCGGAAGCTGGTGAATGTCAGCAGAGAGTGTTCTGCTGTGAAGCAGTGTCTGGAAGCAGGAAAAAGTTACACATGCACCTGCACATGGTTTTTGTTAGCAAACATGAAGTTTTTTGTTAACTAGCTTGTGGTTGGGGAGAGGGTGGAGGAGGGGCCCCCCTGCGACGGCAGGGGTCACAGGGGTGATTGCTATGCCCATGGTTGTATGTCACAGGTTTACATTGCTATATCTACAGATTTCTTTTTTCTTCGGGCTTGGGGCAGTGTGATGCATCAATCAGATTTCACCCCTGAAATCTCACTCAGCAGTGGCCAAGAGTAAACAATACACTACACATACTGTATGTAAAATAAGCAATATTTTTACACATTTCCCTATCTACACAGCTGAGGAAATAACATTAATAAGACTGTTAAAATGTCATTGTTTTCCACACAAAGCCTGCTTTATTCATAACACCTGAGTAAATTCTGAATTGCTATTCTTAGTTACTGTTACATGCAACACATTATGGGAAATGCCAGCTGTAAACAACTTCCCCCCACATCACAAATCTATATAAAATGGCATGGCAAATGTCAATAAACTAAAACTCATTCTGAGCATTGTGAGCAATCCTACCAGGAGCTTGTTGTGAATGTAGGCAAACACGCACTAGAAATTTGATTGCAAATACAAACTACGCATCAATAAAGGCTACGTTCGCCATCTCTCTATTACTGAAACAATGCACACATTACATTCGGCAGAAATGTAACAGCATTTAAATTGACTCTTTCACTCATCCCCTGATAATAAAGTAGTAGCAGAAGAGGAATCGCACACCATTCCTGAGGTGCAGGTCCAGATAGGTCAAACGTATAATCCAGAGGATCCACACACTCAAGTATAAACAGTTCCTTGTTTATCCAGCAATCGTGACAAAGACCCATTCACATAACCAACAAATCGTTTCGGGGCCCAATGGGGTCCCTTTGTCAAGGTAACAGCACAGAATGGCAACAATGAGCATCAGACAACAGCACAATATATAAGAAATGCTGTTCACACAAACACCCCTCCAAGATTCAAAATGCCCCCCCCCCCTCTGGTACAAAATTAGCATATCATTACAATCACAATTACAGCACAATGAATGTTAATTGATGCTCAGCTGGTGGTGAAAGCTTTGGCCTTTAGGGTGGAATGGAACATCCAGAAATTCTGCCAACACCAATGGGGCAACAACTGGGGTCTCACTACTTGCGGGGCATCTCCAGGTACATACCTTTATATTTTATTCTTTGCCATATGAGTGACATTACTGTATAGGATTTCTTTGTGCTCATTGTAATGATATGCTAATTTTGTACCAGAGGGCGGTAATTTTGAATTTTGGAGGTGTGTTTGTGTGAACAGCATTTCTTATATAGTATCTATTGTCTGGTCTTATATATTGTGCTATTGTCTGATGCTCATTGTAACCATGTTGTGCTGTTACCTTGACCAAGCGAAACCAATTAGTTGGTTATGTGAATGGATCTTTGTCACGATTGCTGGATACACAAGGAACTGTTTAAACTTGAGTGTGCTGACCCTCTGGATTATACTAATAATAAAGTAAGTAAAGTGGAGTCCCAGTTAGCTGGACTTCAACTAACCAGCAGCGTAAATCTTTTTGAGTGCTTAACACTGGGTTTCATGGCTCCTCCAAGGTTAATATGCTTCCAATTATTGCATTTTAGCATTTAATACAGAATTCATGGTATGTACAGTATATAGAGTGGGGTATAATACTATATTTGCTACTAGACCTAGTTTTAACATTGAGGTCGGTTTTACACTGGAAAACATTGGAGTAGCATTGCACTGCAATGCTAAAAATAGTAACACAGCAGCAGAGGAATGTGTGCAGCAAACACCAAGTTAAAACCTGATATATCTGGCTTTGCAAATTTGGCCTAATTGGCTTAATCACGAGGCAATGCTCATGCAAATTTGCATTTGCTTTCACATGCCATAATATGCAGGGTCTAAAAATAATTCCCGCAAAACAGTTGCCCTGCGGGGAGTAGTTCGTGCAACATTTAGCACTATCCAGGGGCACCACGGGGAGGCTCCCCCATTCCCCAATCAACCGGGGAGCCGCAGAGCTCCAAGCCCTCTCACTGCTCAGAAGCCCTGCAGCAGCACCCCAGAGGGGGAGGCTGGGAAGTGCAGGTGACCCCTCCAAGCGTGGCCGGCGTCGGGAAGAGCCGCTCGCACCCACCTCCCAAAACACAGACACCTACCTTGCAACATCCATTACGTTCTGCATTATGAGCACGACTTGGGAGCCGCACATGAGAAGGGAGTGAAGCATGGGCCACCCTAAGCTTGTGGGGCTCAGGGGTGGCTCCCACGCAACACACTCCAGGGGGAAGACAGGCGCAGACTAGTGGTGCTCGGATGTCCCAATCCACGAATTCGGCAAATACGCCCGTTGGCGAAAAAAAAATCCTCCTCCGGCGTGATTGGTCCCGGATTTTGAATTGCGATTTTTGGTCGTGAATGGCACAATCACGGCCGGATCCGTCTTTTCTTTTAACGTTAATAGCAAAGCCCCCATACAAGCTACAATCACCCAAATTGCATGGATTATCAAGGTGATAAGGGGCTGCAATTTAAAAAAAAATTGCAAAAATAATTTTTCGTTTATGAGAAAATGGATTTTAAAGTGAAATCAACACTTGAAATGGGGCTATTAATTGGTAATAAGTGGTTTTAAACAGGGAAATACACGTTAAATAAGCAATCACAGAGGTGAAGGTGAGTCCCAATGGCACTTGGCGGTGATGGTACCACTGGAGGAGGATGAGTGGCTGACGCCAAAAAGACCCAGAGGGGTTTTTATATTTTATTTTTTTTTGCAGCGATAACAATGACATAACAGCAGAGTTGTCAGTGGACCCGGGCAGTGTGAAAGCAGACTTCAGTAGCGACGGAGTCAGATGCAGGGGTGCTCGGATACCCCTTTTTAAAATCCGAAATGATTCGGATCCAGATACCCAGATATCTGGATCCGAATCGGATATCCGAAGTGTTTGGTATCCGAGTAAACTCAGATATCCAAACCCAATATCTGGCCGGATTCGGATATCCGGATAAAAAACGGAAGTGACCTAAAAATGCTTCCAAAAGTCTCTTCAAATGGCAAAAACACCTTTCGGGGAATTCCGGTTCCAGCGCCTGGATATGAAGACAGGGAGAGCGGAGCTCCGCTAGACAAGCTCAGCCTCGAAACATTCCATGCCAGCTAAAACACCCGCAGAAACACTGAACGGTAGAGGAGAGATTCAGGACGCCAGTGGGATACTCACCCGTCAGATGGACAAATATCTGACTCGCTCCGGGAGGAGAAAGAACGCGGGCAATCCAGGAACCAAGATGGCCGCCAGCACCGCAGGCCACAGAGACTCACGCGCTCTGGGAAACAAGCCGGACGGACGGGATAGCGAGACACAAAGCGTCCGCGATTGGGACAGTGAAGTAGAGGAAACCCGCAGTGAGTACGAAGGGGAACTAGGCAATGCAGAGTTGGACAAACTAGCCATGGCAGTAGTAACTAAGCTGACCACTGAGCTATAAAACATGATACACTCTGCCATGACGCAGTCACTCAAGAAAGTCCATAGAGAGCTGCAGATGCAAGCGGGTCAATTAAAACAGGCAGAACAGAAAATTTCCAATATGGAGGATGACTACCAAACACATAACACTAAAATTCGCAAGCTGGAAAAGGAAAATGCAGAAATGCATGATAAATTGCAAGATTTAGAAAACCGCTCGCGAAGGAGTAATATCCGAGTAGTGGGACTACCAGAGTCATATGCACCATCCACCCTGATGCACTTCAGCATGGTTTAAATATAAAGTAGAAAGAGCACATAGAGTGGGCCCACCTAAGGATGACAAAAAAAACAAATTACCCAGAATGATAATGATTAAATACCTGGACTACTCAGAGAAAGATCACATCATGAGACTTTACAGGCAGCTTAAAGATCCACTGATGTATCAGGGTATCACACTAAGACTTTTTAATGATTACTCACTAGAAATCTCAAAACAATGCATGCACACAATGCATAACTAAAAAGCTGAAGTTCGCCTTGATGTTCCCTGCAGTCCTCAGAATAACAGATAATAAAGGACAGCAGCATATATTCAAAAACCATGGGGATGCTGAAACCTTTTTAGAAAAACAAACAGGTTCACCTCCGAACAGCCCGAGAAATAGTACAGGGGGAGTTGAAGAAAATGATTGAGCAACAAAGAGACAAAACATAATGCGGGTGTTGCACAGAGTAAATGACTATAGCAAGCAAGATAAGAGTTTTAATATCTAGATGTATTGTAAGTCTGAGCATTGTTTAAAGGAAGCTAGAGGAGAACTATGTCCTTCACCAGGGAATAAGTGAAGTCAGGTTATAGAGATGTATCTTTTTACCTTGCACTAATGTTTGTGTTTTATGTTTTATATCTACAAAAAAAGTTTATTCAGCAAGGTTGGGGGTTTCTGGGGACATCTGTTTGGGGGGAAAGGGTGGGAGTAATTGTCTGCTGTTCCAACACTAAACATAATCAAAAGGAGAATATGAGCACAACAGTATATAAGCTAGTCGTCCATCAAGCATGACATTCAGAGTTGTCTCATGGAATGTGAAAGGCCTGCTGGGAAAAAGAAAAGAGATCACAAGTACTCCGACACCTCAAAAAATTAAAAGCAGACGTGGCTCTACTTCAAGAGACACATATGTCAGCGGTAAGCGCTAAACTTTTGAAAAAATGGTGAGTAGGTGGGGTTTATTGTTCTGAGACGGTGGAAAGAAAAGCAGGCACAATAACTTTAATTCACAAAAGAATATTGCATAGAGTTATTGACACAGAGTATGGTGTTGATGGACGACTAGTTAGGATAAGGTTACAGCAAAATACAGATGTGATAGATATATTTAATATATATGCACCAACAAACGATAACCTGACCTTCCCTCAATCCCTTAGTAATAAAATAAACTGTTCAAATGCCACACACAAAATCATAGGGGGAGACTATAACGCAGTTTTAGACTTAGTAGCGGACAGGACAGCTAAAGCCACTATAAACAGGAGTTATAGGAAAAAAGCAAAACAATTTGCCACCTTCCAAGAAAACCTAAAACTAATTGACACATGGAGAATGTTGCATCCATATGACCGCCAATTTACATTCTATTCCCAGCCCCACGACATGTGGTCTAGATTAGATTATATTCTAACTACTGAATTTTTGTCGTCTAGAATTACGGCCGCTGACATACAGGATATGCCTTATTTCAGATCATGCACCAATCACCATTGACGTGGCAGAGGTAGTTCAGAGGGGATCAGACATATTGTGGCACTTCCCGACACAGTTTTATGAGGACGAAGAATTCAGAGCATCTTTAAAGCAATGGTGGGAGGAATATATACAAGACAACAAAACCCATGCTGACTCACCCTTCCTAATCTGGGAGGCGTCCAAGCCGGTAATGAGGGGGAAAATGATAGCATA
This sequence comes from Hyperolius riggenbachi, assembly GCF_040937935.1. Taxonomy (NCBI): domain Eukaryota; kingdom Metazoa; phylum Chordata; class Amphibia; order Anura; family Hyperoliidae; genus Hyperolius; species Hyperolius riggenbachi. The sequence goes on from NC_090655.1 coordinate 121,389,521, forward strand.
TGTGGCACACAAAAAAAATCAGGCACAGTCAAAATACTTGAAAGCGGTAGAAAAAACTAGACAAGCAGGAAAACAAACCAACTTAATCCCACAGAAGAAAATAGACAAAATTGGGTAAAATCTAAAGCAGACGTTGACAGGTGGTACAAGAGGAAAGATAAAATATGGGCATCTTATATGTCCTTGCAATTCCATAAATACGGAAACTTTTGATCAGGCTGGCCATGGGCTCCAGAGACAACTCTAATATACAAACTTTAAAAGACAAGAAAGGTAACCTACAAAATGACCCCAAAATTATAAACAAAATCGTCCATGACTTTTATTCAGATTTATACTCAGAGTCAACTAATAGCCTAGACCACAGCAAAATTACAGCCATACTTCAAAAAGCAAAGCTCCCAAAACTGACACAGGAAGAGACGGATAACCTTAATAGCCAAATAACTTTAGAAGAAATACAAGCAACAATAAAAAATCTACACAACAACAAATCACCTGGCCCTGATGGATTCAGTGCAGAATACTATAAAATTCTACAGACAGAAATTGCACCTCACATACAAAAAGTCTTTAACATAATTTTACAAACAGGTAAGATGCCACAGGTCACCAATACTGCGTACATAAAAGTCCTACCAAAACAAGGTAAGGACCCGTTGATACCTGAGTCATACCGCCCTATCTCCCTAATAAACCAGGACCTGAAACTTTTAACAAAAATTATGGCAGAAAGATTAGCGAATATACTCCCCAAACTAGTAGGGAAACACCAGGCAGGATTTGTCAAATGTCGTTCAGCATTGGCAAATATAAGAAAGGTACTAATGGTATTGGACTATGCCAAACTGTATCCAAAAACCTCTAAAGACTTTGCCGTACTATTTCTAGATGCTGAAAAGGCATTTGACAATGTAAACTGGAACTGGTTAGGAGCAGTACTGGAACAGATGGGATTCTCAGGCTCTTTTATGTCATTAATAAAAGCTCTCCAATTAGCCCCCACAGCGCAATTATATACTCCAGGTTTCCTATCCTCAAGAATAATGCTCCAAAAAGGAACTAGACAGGGCTGCCCCCTATCCCCCCTCTTATTTAACATAGCTCTGGAACCCATGGCCAAAATTTTAGAATCTAGAATACAAGGTATCACAATTGGATTATCCACAATCATACAAACAATGTTTGCAGATGACATATTACTCTTCATGTCCAAACCACAGACCCAATTAGCTGAGGAATTCCGTATAATAGATGAGGTAGGGAGAATAAGTGGATTTAAAGTTAACAGATCCAAAAGCAAATTACTTCTACTTAGTCACAAACCAGAGGCAGCAAGGCCCTTTGGAAATGCAGGAATCAAAATATCAAACAAAGGAAGGTATCTTGGAATCCAAATATCTAGCTCCCCCAGCTCGGTGTACGATTTAAACTATCCCCCACTGATCCATAAAATTAGCCAACAGCTCAAAAAATGGGAACAGCTACCTATAAATTTAATGGGAAGGACAGCCCTTGTGAAATCTATAACTTTTGGTAAACTACTATACCCTCTACAGACTATACCATTGCTCCTTAAACACTTAGATGTAAAAAAATTGAAGCTGCTATCTCCAGGTTTCTATGGGCGGGAAAAAAACATAGGATAGCTCTTTGCAAATGAATGATGCCAAAAAACTGGGCAAGAGTAGGTCTACCTAATATCAGAAATTACAATCTAGCCTGCTTATTTAGACATGCTAGAGACTGGATATGTGGAAGTAGTTCCTTTTCGAACACCGAGTTGGAGGAAGCATTTTCAGAACCATGGTCGTTACCAGCAATACTACACACACCCTATCCCAAACTCCCACATAAGGTCAAACATAGCATAGTATTGAGGGACACATGGGCAGTGTGGAAAGAAATAAGGAAGCGCTTTGGGCTACCCTGCCAGGTCTCTAAGTACGCACCCCTTTGGGGACATCCGGGCTTTCAGGCTAGCATGTCCCACGAGGGGTTCGGAATATGGGCAGACAAAGGTATCAGACAAATGGGACACCTCTTTAACTTATCTGAGGGAAAATGGGAAACTTTTGGGGAACAAAGGTCAGAATTTAATTTACCTAAACATCACTTCTTATACTACGCACAAGTGAAATCACATGTGACAGCACTGGTGAAAGACTTGACAAGAGAACAGAAACCAAATAGCTTTGACTCCTTTTTAGCTCCAGGACCAAGCAGACTCCCCCTGTCGACAATACATGCAACTCTGTTAAAACAGCAGCAAGAACAGCATGCAATAAACAACTTAAAAGCCTGGCACAAAGATATTCCGGACCCAGATCTGTTAGATGGAAATAATCTTTATCGACAGATAATAAGTAATGAAAACTGGAGAGACTCTCATTTCAGACTAATTCATAGGGCAAAATACGCCTTCAGCATTAGATACAAAACTCCTCCACCTAATTACTCACCATGTTGTCCAAAGTGTCAAACACCTCAAGCTTCTCTCTTCCGTTGTATGTGGGAATGCAAGCCCATTAGATCATACTGGATTCAGGTTCAGAAGTATATCAAACAAGTCTGCAACAGAGATATAGCAACCACACCGCAACTATGTCTATTCCATTACGAAAATGAAGACCAACAACCAACAGCAGAAGTAACAAAATTGAACGTAAAACAGAAAACACCTCTATTGGGTCACTTAATTCTTGCAGCAAGCAAAATAGTAATTTACAATAAGTGGATCTACCCCAGCAATCCAACTGTCTGGGACATAGAGCAAGAGCTAATACAACTATTCAACATGGACAGACTGGATGCGGTGACACATAAGGAAAAAACAACAAAAGCTTTCTTCAAAAAATGGGCTAAATTCAATGAACATACCTACTCCAAGGAGGAGATACAAGTCATAGTCACACCTTATAATTACACAGAATGGTATGCCACAATAGACTTATTGGGAAAGTTGGGCAAACTGAAGCTACCCTAGACAGTATGTCAGGGCTGTAGCAGGGCTTAAAGTTAATAATACGTCTCTTTTCATATAGTGATTGACAGATCTTTATGAATGAAGAGGTCTAAATACAACAAGATGCTTTTGGGGTTGGAACAGCAGACAACAGAGGGTGGGGGGAGGGATCAGGAGAGGGGGGGTTAAGTTGGGGGAAAAAAGTTAAAAGGAAGAGGTATAGTGATATCGTGTTTAACATTGCTGAACTGTAGTGAAATGTAACTCAGGGTCCCGTTTGTGAGGTTTGGAAACCTATTGACCCATTTATGACATTTTATGGCATGTTGACGTTAATGCACCTTGTAAACGCATATCTCTAAATAAAATGTGTTGTAAAAAAAAAAAACACCTTTCGGAGGTGTCTCTCTCTCTCTCTCTCTCTCATTGTGGCTTCTACTCAGATATCTGAACTAACTATCCGCCCGGTTTTCAGATGGGAAATCCGAGTTTGCTCAGATAGTCTATTCAGATTTTAAAAACGATCCGAATTGCTATTCAAAGTTCGGATAGTAGAAAAAGTTTGGATTATCTGGGTAGTTCAGATATCCGAAATCTTGCTGAGCCCCACTGGTCAGGAGGACAAAGCGGCCGGTCAGTGCAGCAGCACAGAAGGACCATGGTAACTCACTGGTTGTACCACAGTTTGATAGTGCTGCCCAAAAAATTAGATGCTTCCGTGAACCCGGGCAGTGTGAACGCAGACTTTACTAGCGACTGAGTCAGGAGGACAAAGCGGCCGGTCAGTGCGGCAGCACAGAAGGACCATGGCAACTCTCTGGTAGAACCACAGTTTGATAGTGCTGCCCAAAAAATGATATGCATCCGTGGACCCGGGCAGTGGGAATGCAGATTTTAGTACCTAAACACACAATACAACATGTTATCCGGGGTCTGAGATACATACAGATGGTCCCGATCATTATCATCATCATAGAACTCTTCTCCTGACCCCCCACCACCTCTGCCACCCCAACATCCCCAGACACAGACCCCTCATCGTCCTCAACATAAACTTGGGATGCTGGCCCGAGCACAACCTCCTCCTCCACATCAGGCCCCATCATCTCCCCAACGGCAGCCCTCAACAATCGCCCAGACGTCGGACTGAGAGACACAACGCTCTCGTCCGGGGAGGGCTGCTGACCACTGGCTGCTGGGGTGGATGTCACAACTTGCATGGGGCGTTTACTGTTGCTGCTGCTGGGAGTGCTGCTCACATTGGAGGTCTGTGAGAAACTCATGATGGGCTGCTCCTCCGTCATCATATCCAACATCACTCACAAAACTTGGTGAACGAACTGCAGTGGCAGTGTGACTGTCTGTAAGTAGTTACTGAAGTGAATCACTGGCTAATGAGCTGAATAATACCAGTGAGCAGTGAGCAGTATAACGTAACTGAAGTGTATCACTGGCAAATGATCTGAATACAAGTGAGCAGTGAGCAGTACAACCTCACTCATGAAGCTTAGTAAACGAACTGTAGTGGCAGTGTGACTGTCTGTAAGTGGTAACTGAAGTGAATCACTGGCTAATGAGCTGAATAATACCAGTGAGCAGTACAATGTCACTCACGAAACTTAGTGAATGAACTGCAGTGGCAGTGTGACTGTCTGTAAGTAGTAACTGAAGTGTATCACTGGCTAATGAGCTGAATACAAGTGAGCAGTACAATCAGCCTGAACCTGCCTGCCTGCAGTAAACACAATAATCTCCAGTACACTCTGACTACACTGACTACAACTAACTTCAGCAATTACTCGCTGGCTAGCTAGCTGAATACAAGTGTAGTGTACAGTATAAGAGCACTGTTAAGGTGGCCATACACTGGTCGATTTGCCATCAGATTTGACCAACAGATAGATCCCTCTCTGATCGAATCTGATCAGAGAGGGATCATATGGCCACCTTTACTGCAAACAGATTGTGAATCGATTTCAGCCTGAAACTGATCACAATCTGTGGAGCTGCCGCTGCTGCCGCCCCCCCTCCCCCCCCCCCCGGCATACATTATCTGTTCCGGCCGGCGCGAGTCCCGCTGTCTTCTTCTCCACTCCGGGTACTGAACTTTATGTCCGGGTGGGGAGTTTAAACGGTAGAGGGTGCTCTACTGTTAAAACTTCCTGCCGGGACAGGAAGTTCTGTGTAGCTCTGGAGCCCGAAGTGGAGAAGAAATGGTCTGGAGCCTGAAGCGGAGAAGAAGACTAGGGGACTCGCGCCGGCTGGAGCAGGTAATGTATTACCGCTGTATTGCGTCGGTCGTCAGGCATTCGAACGTCGCTAACGACGCACTCCCGACTGCCGGCGACCGAGAAAAATCTTCCACACGGATGGGTCGACGGGAATCGACGGGAACGATCGATTTCGGATGGAAATCGATCATTCTGTCAGCGGTGTGCGCAGCGATTTCACAGCCGTTTTCGATCACTGTGATCAAAACGGCTGTATATAAGCGGGAAAATCGTTAGGTGTATGGGCCCCTTTAGGAGTAAAAACGCTTTGTTTACAACCAAAAATTTGCTTGCTTTAGCAACAAATGGCCTGGATATGATCATCTCAGTACCAGAGTCTAGCTAGCACGGAGCTTTTCATCATGGCTGCCAATTTATATACAGGAGAGGAGGGCATAGCCTCCCCTCCTATGATTGGTTGCTAGGGCCTGGCTGGGGGCCTCTGATTGGGCCAGGGAAGTCACTTCTGCCTATTTCCGCGCATTTCTGCTAACCACGGCTTCTGCACCGTTTTCACGAGCGTGAATGCGATTGGATTTTCACATTCACGGTCTCCCGAAGCGAATTTTAGTGATTGAAAATGTATCCACGGCGTCGAATACCGGAGGCGGATAGCGCAAAAATGGTCGTGAATCACGGCAATTTGTGATCACGAATCAACTTTCGAGCACCACTGGTGCAGACAGCTCACTCCAGAGCTCTCACCACCCTGAGAAAACCATCTACCACCTCCCCCTAAAAGAAAGAAATGTAGCAACACAGCAGCGGAGGAAGTGTGCATCAAATACCAAGTTAAAACCTGATATATCTGGTTTTGCAAATTTGACCTAATTGGCTTAATCACAAGGCAATGCTCATGCAAATTTGCATTTGCTTTCGCATGCCATATTATGCAGGGTCTAAAACGAATTACCGCAAAACGGTTGCCCTGCGGGGATTAGTTTGTGCCACATTTAGCCATATCCAGGGGCGCCATGGTGAGGCTCCCCCATGCCCCCATCAACCGGGGAGCCGCAGAGCTCCAAGCCCTCTCACTGCTCAGAAGCCCTGTAGCTGCACCGCAGAGGGGGAGGCTGGGAAGTGCAAGCGTGGCCAGCCCCTGGACGAGTTGCACGCACCCACCTCACAAAAAACAGACACCTACCTTGCAACGTCCATTACGTTCTGCCATATGAGCACGTCTCAAAATAGCCTTCCGGAATGACCACGCCAATGTGTGGTAATCCCTTTTCTGGCTGCAAGCCAAGCAGGAAGCGAGGCTCTCTAGCACTTATTTCCTGTGGCCAAAAATCGTATTGGGCGTAAGTGGATTGAAAAATTACGCTGCACACCACAAAGCGAATGGTAAAAAATATTTAAAAAGCTGCGTCACCAACACTTACATGACTTCTGTTTTGCCGAACGTTGCCGTGCATGTTGCCCACCGATGTGCTTTTGCACCGGTTCGGGCACTTCCAGCGGATCGCATCGTGCACGGTATGAAATGCTACACTTTCATTGGTGTATTGTTACCCTGCGGCAAAACAGGGTAACATAACGCTCCACTGTGAAAGGGGCCTGAGTCTCAAGCAACCGGAAAGACTCTACTGTCTTTCTTCTTCTTGTAGTTCTTATGTAAAAGCAAGTTTGAGGGCTGGTGCTCCCCAAGAGCGCTTCTGAGCGCTTTGAAAAACGCCATCACTTTGATAAGCGCTTGGCTAATGTATTTGAATGGGATGGAGCACACCAGAGATGTGATTTTCTCCCTAACGCAAAAACGGGTCCTGCAGCATTTCTGCTGATTTCTGAGGCAATTCAGCCTCAATGTTAAGTATAGGAAAATCGCTCTGAAAAACGCTAGATCAGAGCAATTTTCCAAGCGTTTTTGTTACAGAAACTGTACAGTAACAGCTCTACTGTAACAAAAATAAAAAAAATGCTACACCAAAATGCTCCAAAAATCGCTAGACATGCTTAGAAAATCGCTAGGCACATGCCTAGAAAAATTACTTCAAAAAGTGCTGAGCGTTTACGATTATGCTAGCGCTCTTTGGTGTGCAATGGCCCAGAAAGGGAAGTATGTACACAAAAGCATTAGCAAATAAAAGCATAAATAATCTTCTTAATATTATAAGGACAGACAGGAGCTGAAAAAAGTATTTCAGCCTATAGAAAAGGCCTTAATAACACTCACAATAGCCTGAACTGCATTAGCTAGGTGCTGTCTGTCCATCTAGAACAAAGATCCTTTCTGCTATTATTTGCCAGCACATATGCAGAGTTTCTTCCATTCTGAGGTAATTCTGGGAGTGAAGCATGTCTTTTTCCACTGACATTACATAGTTACATAAAAGGTCAACCTTTTGAACCTAACAACACCTTGGGCCTGATTCACAAAGCGGTGCTAACAGTTAGCACGCTGGTGAAAAGCCCTTTATCATGCCTAAACTCAGTTTAGGCATGATAAGTTTAGGTGTGATAAGTTTAGGTGTGATAAGTTTAGGCATGATAAGTTTAGGTGTGATAAGTTTAGGCATGCTAAGTTTAAGCGCCAACTGGGTTAGCACCGCAGTGCACAGCTGATCAAAAGTTTTACGCTAGCAAAGACTGGTGCACTTTGTATAAAGTTTAATGGCGCTGCTTTGCGTGCGGGACTTTGCAAGCGATCTAAACTTATCTAAACTTAGCATGCCTAAACTTATCACACCTAAACTTATCACACCTAAACTTATCACGCCTAAACTGGCTTTTCACCAGCATGGTGCAATGGTTATCATGCCTAAAGTCTTTTAGGCATGCTAACTGGGTTAGCACCGCTTTGTGAATCGAGCCCCTTGAGAGGAAAGAAAGCCACAATTTGGGGATAATTCTCAAAGCTTTTTTACCTGTTTTCACCTTGTCTGTGTTACATTTTTAAGCTCCCAAAAAGCCCAAAATAATATAATTAAGGTAAGAAAAGTAATATTGGAATAAAGTTAATCAGGAACAACTTAGGGCTACAACCCACTAGAGCGATTTTTTGAGCGTTTAGGGAGCGATTCAAAACGATAGCGATTTCCCTAAATGCTCAGCTAATGTTAATGGATGGGTCAAATTCCACTGGCGCAATTAGAAAAACCGCTAACGCAGGACATCCAGCATTTTTTGAGCGACAGCATTTGCGTTGGCGTTTCTGCAATGTAAAGTCTATAAACGCTGGCCTAATCACTCATGAATCGCTATACAGAGCGATTTGCTAGCATTTTTAAATTACTGCACACTGTAAAAAAAAATTAAAATTAATTGAATGGACCCATCAGAATTAAAAACACTAATTGCAAATCGCTACACAATCGCTGGCAAATAGCTTACACTTTTTAAAATCGCTACCAAAATCGCCAGAAATTGCTCATGAAATCGTTTACGAAACGCTTATTAAAAACAATAGCAATTTCTATAGCGATTTGCGCTTTGTAGTGGGTTCCAGGCCTGACTTTAAGTGATTATTTTGCTTGTAAATGTGGTGAAAGGTTATTTGTATTAATTACGTGTAAAATAAGTCATTTATGTGAACTTTTGTAAATTGACTCCAATGTCAGGCACTCTCTCTCTGACTGAATCAAACTTTAAGCTTTTCACACTTAGCATCATAGCTGTGGACCCCCTTTAAAATGAGGAAAGTATCCAAGTTCCTTTTTAAATGGAAGTATAGAATATGACTTTGCCAGGCAGGTTCTAGACTTTTTGCTGCCTGAGGAAAACTTGTGAGGACGCACCGCCCTCCCCATTTGGAATGACAAATCACCCAACAATTGACTCTGCTTCATTTAATGTTCTCACATGACATGCTGCAGCTGAAAACAATAGCACACTGGCTGCCTGTGAGTCTGTGACACACTGTTCACCCTCAGCCACTCCATTCCTCCTCAGTCAGGACAGCAGTGCCACCTCTTCTCTTCTGCTGCTGCTCTCCTGACCCCCCCTCCTCACTCAATGTCAGACTCCTCACACAGCGCAACAAGCTGCTTTTCCCCAATGACGACCTCTTCACCTTCCTCTCCTTTTGCTTTTCTTCCTACTCTGACTGCATGCTGTTAGTGTAAACACATAGTACAAACATGCTGCCCCTGTAACCTCTGCGCCTGATGCAAATGATTTACCTTAATTCATGAGAGAACCGGCTCTGGACTTTGCTGCACTGCAGACGGGAAGTAAAGCTGCCATTCTCACTTACAGAATTATCATAGTGTCTTTCACTGTACCAACAAAAGTACTAAGGCAAAGTTTCAGTTTTTGCATTTTTTTTTTAAGTTTTCCCAAAAGAAAAAAAAAATCACATTATAAAGCATACCAATGGTTGTGAATGGGCTAGTTTCCATTTAATGCAATTTTTCATATGTGATTGTATCTGGGTCACGCACCGCTCCATCATCCCTCCAGCCCCCCGCATAGCAACAGAACACGTCGTCAGCTACATCATGCTTCCGGGCTTACGCTTCAAAGCAAAAACACCTGTGTACCTTGCCCTGATGGGGTAAAGCACAAATAAATGGTTTATTAAAGGATACCCGAAGTGACATGTGACATGATGAGCTAGACATGTGTATGTACAGTGCCTAGCACACAAATAGCTATGCTGTGTTCCTTTTTTTCTTTCTCTGCCTGAAGGAGTTAAATATCAGGTATGTAAGTGGCTGACTCAGTCCTGACAGGAAGTGATTACAGTGTGACCCTCACAGATAAGAAATTCCCCTTTTTATCTCTTTCTCGTTTTAAGAAGCCATTTTCAGTTTTATAGTTGGAATTTCTTATCAGTGAGGGTCACACTGTAGTCACTTCCTGTCCTGAGTTAGGACTGAGTCAGCCACTTACATACCTGATATTTAACTCTTTCAGACATAGAAAGAAAAAAAGGAATTTAACTCTTTCAGACAGAGAAAGAAAAAAAGGAACACAGCATAGTTATTTGTGTGCTAGGCACTGTACATACGCATGTCTATCAAATCAAATCAAGTCACATGTCACTTCGGGTATCCTTTAAAGCCTTAGTTAACCTCCCATTTTCTAATGATAGCAAATGTGCATAAATTAGCAACGCAGAATATTTTGGGAATTAAATGTCAGTGCTTTTAAAAATACATACTTAGGGCCTGAGTCCACTGGTGCATTTTTAAAAACGCATGCGTTTTTCAACCATTTTTGAAATGTATTTTCAGGCATTTTGATGTGTTCTCTGGCATTTTAACATGTTAAAATGCGTTTAAACGCATTAAAACTCATCAAACGCATTTCAAAAATGATTGAAAACCGCATGCATTGGTATGCGTGTTGAAAAACGCAGCAGTGGGCTCAGGCTCTTAAAGTAACATAGCCGGATGCATCTTGTAGCTTTATTTCCTGTCGAGATAAGCTATCTAGACTACCCCCCCCCTTATCAGGGCTTCCCAACCCTGTCCTCAAGTACCACCCTGTTTTGCAGAAAACTGAATGCATTCACAGGTGAATTAATTAGTCTCAGCAGAGCTGATTAACTGCTTCTGTGGATTTCCACAAAACATGCACTGTTGGTGGGCCTTGAGGACAAGGTTGAGAAGTCCTGCCCTATATAACCTCACCGATATGAGGCAATCAGGGAAGAGGCACCAGCACCATCCATCCTTTCCTTATCCACATAGATCACTTGACCCAGTCCACTTGTTCCTCCTGCTAATAAGAGATCAACTGATTGGGGCCAGCACTGCAGGACTAAAAGAGTGTCATGATGATAAGAATCTGCTGAGCTTCAGTACTGGCCACAAACAGTCAGGGCTGGTTCACACTCAGGAGCTTTTCAGCGCTCTGCTGATCACCAGTGATCAGCAAAGCACTATGACTAATGTATCCCTATGGGATCATTGTAACCAGAGCTGGTTCAAGTAACAATTGGGCACTAGGGCAAAATTAGCCTTGGGGCCCCCCAACAGACACCCCCCCCGACCAAAAAGCATCATTAGAGGCCATTTTTTGCAGCCAAATGTCCCTCCTGGGCCCCTGAGCTGGCCGCTGACCCTCCCCCAATCACCTCCCAACTTAACAGACTCTGCAGAGTCCCTGGGGAGCAACAGTTAAGATGGGGGAGGGACACCTTGGGGGCCCCTACAGGCTCTGGGGCAATTGCCCATTTTTTCCTATGGTAGCTCCGGCCCTGATTGTTACTGCAGTGTTTGCGACTTGCATAAATCACAAACTTGCTGCATGCAGCATTTTGGGGGCAACTGCATAGTGATTCTCTTCTATTGAACAGGAATCACAAATCGAGGTAGAAACTTGAAACGTTTGTGCCGTAAAATCACAATTTGGGATTTGCGCTTCCAGTGTGAACTAGCCCTCAATTTGTATGCAGGAGGGTGAGAAGGGTTTCTCCATGTGCAGCAGTGAGAAGTGCTACATGGCTTGGGAAAACCCACAGTCAAAAAAAATGGGTGAGTAATGGCAAGGGATGGTCAATGAGATGCAAATAATTCCAAGTTAATGCAAGATTATGCAAGTTTTGTATGCAAATGTATGCAGCTTGAAAATGCACCAATCAAATCCCGCCAAGACAGATTTCAATTGGTCCCTTTTCAAGGGCATACATTTGAATAACCCTGCATCAACTCTGAATTATTCATGCCTAGTAATGACATGGCTTCCTATTCACCTTTACTAATAATGAATAATCTGGGTGGGTGAATTTGGCCTTTCTGCAAACATTAGCTATGGATAAAATAATGTCTAAAATAATGTCTGTCCATCTGTTTCCTACCTAGTTTATCTATACATCCCTGTATCTAAACTATAAGATAAACCATGTAATTTTTTTACAATGTAAAAGCAGTTACAGCTAAGTAAAAGTATATGTTTGTTTGTTTGTTTTTCAAATATCTTATTATGTAGATGGGTCAGTTTAAAGCACAACTTTAGTGAGAATAATATGGAGGCTGCCATATTTATTTCCTTTTCAACAATACCAGTTGCCTGGCAGTGGCAGCCCTTCTGGTTTATTTGCCTGCAGTAGTGTCTGAATAACACAAGAAACAAGCATGCAGCTAATCTTATCAAATCTGACAATAATGTCAGAAACACCTGATCTGCTTCATCCTTGTTCAGGGACTATGGCTAAAAGTATTACAGGCAGAGGAACAGCAGGATAGCCAGGCATCTGGTATTGCTTAAAAGGAAATACATATGGCAGCTTTCATATGGCTCTCATTACAGTTGTCCTTTAAAAGAATTCTGCATTTGGTTGAAAAATTTGCGAATTTTGTGAAAAAGTATGCTTGATACAGCTGAACGTCTTATTTAGGATCTGTTGCCATGGGTACTTTGACTTTTTGTTATAAATAATGGACCCATCCAATTCACTTTTTCTTCTTAGTATTGTCCCAGGTAATATTTTTACATTATTTATTTATTGTATTTATAAAGCGCCAACATATTACGCAGCGCTGGAGAATAAATAGGGATACATACAATATTTAGGGGTGACATACAGCAAAATGACAATACCTGAATACAAGAAAGATCAGATCATGCAGCACAGTATGAGTACAAGGTAATGCTTAGTCAGTCACTGTATGGAGTATGGAGATTAGGCAAGTTAGGTTCACTCAGATGCCTAGCATGGGTTCACAGTAATGGAGGTGCATGATCAGGTTGGACACAAAAGGAGGAGGACCCTGCCCAAAGGCTTACAATCTAAAGAGAGAGGTAGGGACACGAGAGGTAGGAGACCAGAGTTCAGCTGTGGGTTTAGAGCACTTGTGAGGGGTAGTAGGCCAGAGTGAAAAGGTGAGTTTTGAGGGCTTTCTTGAAGATGTTGAAGGAGGGGGCTGCCCTAATGGGTGGAGGTGGGGAGTTCCATAGTGTTGGAGCAGCTCGAGAAGTCCTGGAGGCGTGCACGGGACTGGGTGATGCGGGGGGCGGTTAGGCGAAGTTCATTGGAAGAGCGGAGTGAGCGGCTAGGTGTGTACCTCTAAGTAAGATCGGAAATGTAGGTTGGACAGGTTTTGTGGACAGATTTGTAGGTCAGACACAGTATCTTGAATCTGATTCTGGACTGGATAGGAAGCCAGTGGAGGGATTCAAGGAGGGGATCCGCCATGGTGGAGCGATGGGAGCAGTGGATAATTCTGGCTGCTGCATTCATGATGGACTGCAGTGGGGCTGTTTGGGTCATAGGGAGACCAGACAGCAGGGCATTGCAGTAGTCAAGGCGGGAAATTATGAGGGCATGGATGAGGAGTTTGGTGGTGGCAGAGGTCAGGAGAGGGCGAATCTTACAGATGTTACGAAGGTGGAAGTTGCAGGACTTTGTGAGGTTTTGGATGTGGGGAGTGAAGGAGAGTGTGGAGTCCAGGGTGACACCCAGACAGCGGGCTTGAGAGGTAGGGTGAATGGTAGTGTGGTTAACAGTGACATACACATCTGGGAGGTTTATGGATGTCCGGGGTGGGAAGATCATAAATTCCCTTTTGTCAAGGTTTAGTTTCAGGAACCTAGCGGACATCCAGGAGGAGATGGCTGATAGACAGGAGGAGACCTTGTCCATGGTAATGGTGGATATGTCAGGGGTGTGGAGGTAGATCTGGGTGTCACCTGCATACAGATGATAGTTAAAACCCATGGAGGAGATAACCTTGCCAATGGAGGATGTGTATAGGGTGAACAGTAGGGGGCCAAGGACCGAACCTTGGGGGACTCCCCCCGAGAGGTGGTTGGGGGTGGATGAGGACTCATTGAAGGCGGTTGTGAAGGAGCGGTTGGAGAGGTAGGATGAAAGCCAGGACAGGGCAAGATCGTGAATGCCCATGGACTGGAGGGACTGGAGGAGTAGGGGATGATCTACTGTGTCAAAAGCTGCTGAAAGGTCAAGAAGGAGGAGAATGGAGTATTTACCTTCAGCTTTAGCTAAGGCAAGGTTATTGACCACTTTGGTGAGAGCAGTTTCGGTTGAGTGGGCAGGCCAAAATCCAGATTGCAGTGGGTGTAGCAGTGAGTTGGCATTGAGGAACTGGGTCAGGTGTTTGTGAACCAGACGCTCAAGGAGTTTTAAGGGCAAAGGGGGGGAGGGAGATAGGACGGTAGTTGGAGGGTAGCGAGGGGTCGAGGGAGGGTTTCTTGAGCAGAGGTAGTACAGTGGCCTGCTTGAAGTCTGAGGGGAAGGTGCCTGTGGATAGGGAGAGGTTGAACAGGGTAGTGAGGACTGGGGCCAATTCCGTGAAGTGAGGCTGGAGTAAATCAGAAGGGATGGGGTCAAGGGGGGAAGTAGTGGTATGGGAAGTCTGCAGTAGGTGGATGACTTCCTCAGTGGTAGTAGGAGTGAAGGATGTGAGGGGAGGATAGGGTGGAGGAGGAGCTGGTTGGGAGGGGGTGGGAGGTGAAGATTTGAGATTGGATACTTCCTGGCGGATAGAGACAATTTTGTTGGTGAAGTGGGTGGCTAAATCTGTGGCAGAGAGGGAGGAAACGGAGGGTGGGGGGGTGGGTTTAAGCAGGGAGTTGAAAGTGGCAAAGAGACGCCGGGTGTTGGAAGCTTGTGCTCCGATGAGCTTGGTAAAGTATTCCTGCTTCGCATGAGCAAGGGCAGTGTGGAACTGCAGCAGGTTGGTCTTGTACTGTAGGAAATCCTGGTTAAGTCTAGATTTTTCTCCATTTCCATTCAGTGGCGCGTGTTTCCCTCTGGAGGTTGCGAGTATGGGTAGTGCGCCAGGGCTGGGGGTTAGGGGTCGGTTGCGGCGAAATATTGGTGGAGCAGCTTTCTCTAGGGCTGATGAGAGAGTTTGGCGATACTGAGCTGCAGCAAGATTAGGACAGGTTAGGGTGGGGAGAGTGGAGGAAAGGGCATGGAGGGGTCAGCAAGGACGCTAGGGTTGAGCTTGCGTAGGTCTCGCTGCCATCGACCAGGTGGGCGGGCGGGTAGTTTGGAGGTGCCTTCCGTGAGGAGGTTGAAGGGGAGAAGGTGATGGTCTGAGGGTGGAAAGGGTGCGATGTCAAGGTCTGCAATAGCGGTGGATTTAGTGAATATAAGGTCGAGAGTGTGACGTGCAGTGTGAGTGGGGGCGTTGGTGTGTTGTACTAGTCCAAGTGAGTTGGCAATGGTGAGTAGCCGGGTCACAGCGGAGTTCTGGGCTTCATCGATGGGAATATTGAAATCCCCAAGGATGATGGTGGGGAGGTCAGAGGAGAGGATGTGAGGGAGCCAGGAAGCAAGGTCATCGAGAAATTGTGGGGTGGAGCCTGGAGGACGGTATAAGACCGCAACAATGGCAGGGAGGGGGTGGTAGAGGCGGATGGTGTGGGACTCGAATGATGTGAATTGTAGGGAGGTAGGTGCAGGGTCGGACTGGGACACTAAGGGCCCACCGAGGAAGTTTCAGCCTGCCCCCCCCCCTCCCCCCCCCACATCCCATTTTGGCTCACGTAGCAAAAATTAATGAGTGTCGCCACGCACTGGAACATGGGCGTGGTCATGATGGGTCATGGGCAGACTTTAAAAAAAAAAAACACAAAATAAGTAGCGGTTTTATTCACAGAGATTAGGTCCGACCAGATACAT
This sequence comes from Hyperolius riggenbachi, assembly GCF_040937935.1. NCBI lineage: Eukaryota > Metazoa > Chordata > Amphibia > Anura > Hyperoliidae > Hyperolius > Hyperolius riggenbachi. Next base: position 121,405,290 of record NC_090655.1, read on the forward strand.
TTTAGATAAAATCATCAAGTAGTTACATGCCCCATGATAATTCATCAAGTAGTCAAATGGCAGCAGATTTTCCGACAAAATGCAATCAGATTGGCGGCAGATATCCCCACAAAATGCAATCAAATTGGCAGCAGATATCCCCACAAAATGCAAATAGATTGGCGGCAGATATCCCCACAAAATGCAATCAAATTGGCGGCAGATATCCCCACAAAATGCAAACAGATTGGTGGCAGATATCCCCACAAAATGCAATCAAATTGGCGGCAGATATCCCCACAAAATGCAAACAGATTGGCGGCAGATATTCCCACAAAATGCAATCAAATTGGCGGCAGATATCCCCACAAAATGCAAACAGATTGGCGGCAGATATCCCCACAAAATGCAATCAAATTGGCGGCAGATATCCCCACAAAATGCAAACAGATTGGCGGCAGATATCCCCACAAAATGCAATCAAATTGGCGGCAGATATCCCCACAGAATGCAAACAGATTGGCGGCAGATATCCCCACAAAATGCAATCAAATTGGTGGCAGATATCCCCACAAAATGCAATCAAATTGGCGGCAGATATTCCCACAGAATGCAAACAGATTGGTGGCAGATATCCCCACAAAATGCAAATAGATTGGCAGCAGATATCCCCACAAAATGCAATCAAATTGGCAGCAGATATCCCCACAAAATGCAATAAAATTGGCAGCAGATATCCCCACAAAATGCAAATAGATTGGCGGCAGATATCCCCACAAAATGCAATGAAAGTGGCGGCAGATATTCCCACAAAATGCAGACAGATTGGCGGCAGATATCCCCACAAAGTCAGGTCCCCTGTTAGTGGGGGCCTCCATGCTGGAAGGGGGTGCAGTGGGCACAGAGCGGCAGGGAGGGGGGGGGAAGCGTCCCCCCCCTCCCTCACCTGGAGCTCCCCCCTCCCTCACCTTCAGCCCCCCCCCCCTAGTTTAGGTAGGCAGTCACAGGTGTCCCCAGTTAAGTAGATCTAATATCCCCCCCCAGCTTGGTAGGGGGGGGGGGGCAGTGGGCAAACAGAGCGACGGGGAAGCTCCCCCCCCCCCCCCGTTTAGGTAGGCAGGCCGCAGGTGTCCCATAGCGCAGGAAGGGGGCAGTGGGCACACAGAGCGGCGGGGAGGGGGGGAAGCTCCCCCCTCCCTCACCTAGGAGCCCCCCCTTCCGCGCTCCCCCTTCCGCACTCCCCCTCCCTCCAAAGTTGCAGCCAGCGGCAGCGAGCGGGGAATAGCTTACCGGCATGAAGATATCAGTCATCAGAGGAGATCCATCGCTCTGCGTGCCGCTGGCTGGTCTCCGTCTCTCCTGCAATGCACTGACCAATCACGCTCTTGCAGTACTTCCTGTGAGAGCGTGATTGGTCAGTGCATTGCAGGAGAGACAGAGACCAGCCAGTGGCACGCAGAGCGATGGATCTCCTCTGATGACTGATATCTTCATGCCGGTAAAGCTATTTCCCGCTCACTGCCGCTGGCTGCAATTTTGGAGGGAGGGGGAGTGCGAAAGGGGGAGCGCGGAAGGGGGGCCCCTAGGTGAGGGAGGGGGGAAGCTTCCGCCATCCCCGCCACTCTGTGTGCCCAATTCCCCCCCTTCCTGCGCTGTGCCGGCTCTGGGGCCCCTAGGAGGTGGGGCCCACCGATGGAATCATCGGCAGTTCGGTGGGTCAGTCCGAGGCTGGGTAGGTGGGGTGAGGACACGGAAGGTGCAGGATGGGGAGAGGAGCAGACCCCCCCGGTCCTGTTGTCTGGTCTAGGGGTGTGACTGAGGTGAAGCCCACCATAGGAGAGGGCAGCCTATGCGGCAGAGTCAGAGGGGGTGAGCCATGTCTCAGTGAGTGCGAGAATGGTGAGGGATTTGGAGAGGAAGAGGTTGTGGACTGCTGTAAGTTTATTGGGGACGGATCTGGCATTCCAGAGACCGCAGGGTAGGGGGAGCATGTGTTTGTGGGTGGGATGGATGGAAATAAGGTTGGAGCGAGGATAGGTGTTGAGGTTATTTGTGGACAGAGGGCTGTGAAGTGTATGAAGCAGGTCAGCAGGGGATGCTTGTCTGGCAGCAGGCTGTGGTCCAGGATTGGGTGATATATCACCAGCTGTAAGTAAGAGTAGGAGGGAGAGAGTAAGCAAATGTGAATGGGATTTAAATGTTTGTGAGGTTTTTGAGCTGCTGGAGGGAGAGAGAGATTTCAGGAGAGCTAACAGTTCATGAGAAGCTGAGTAAGGTGAGGAAAGCAGAGCAGGTGAAATGAATATGGAGTGTGGTACACTGGGAGGATGCATATTGCAATGCAACTTGTAGATGTTTGCAGACAGGCAGAACATGAGAAAAAGTGCAGTAAACATAGTAATGGTCTCTGATTATAACCAGGAAGTTTCCAACCACTAAACAGTTTATATGAGTATGCAGGTAGTGCAAGCAAACCTGTGTAAATGAAGAAGCAGAGTCTACTTGGCTGTGCAACATATATCCAGCAGTGGCATTTTTAGCAATAGCATTGGAGGAAGTTGTGGATGCAGAGTAGTAGTTTCCAGCAGAGTCCTGTGGCTGTTTAATCCTGTTTGAATTCCTGGGTGAATTCTTGTTAAATTCTTGGTAAGTTGTGAAGCACTTTGTAATAAATGTAAATAAATGTAATAAATACATTATCAATAAAATGCCCTTTAAGGCACAAGCAACCAAGAAAGTATAAGAATAAGTTTAATAGTACTTTTTCATCAACTTTGTGGCACTTTTTAATTGCATAGTGCAAAAGTTATGTTGTTAGACAGGAGATGAAAAAGTATTTCCTAGGAGAAAACTTAGGAGAAAAAGTGAATTGAATCAGGCCCTATGTCTTTTGAGTGATCATCAGCATTGTAGAGCACTTGTTCTAATTGGACTTGTGCGAGACTTTGAAGACCTGTTAGCTATTTTAACTTGCAGAATTTTTCTTCAAGATGATTATTTTTATATTTCTTCCCTTGTCTAGTTTTTTATACTTTGCCTGAAGGAGATTCTAGACAAAGTGCCAGCTCCCTCTGGTGTGACAGCTACTGAGTTGTCACCTTCCTGACCGTATGATGGTGATAACCCACAAAAGTCTTCTCTGAATTTTTCAACTTTTTATACATCTTTCTTCTTAATAGAGCTAACCTTGATAATGTACCTTGGAGTACTGCTCTAGTGATGGATTCCCACAAGCAAGGTAAGGTATTGTTTGAGCTAGCTTTTTAAAGATGAAAAAAGATATTCTCTCTATAATGTATGTCTTTTCCTTGGAACGACAAAGAATTTCTCAATCACCCAATGCAAACACTTTTTTTTAAAGTGCCAAGAAAAAATGTTCACACAAAGCTGATGTGTTCCTACAAGAAAGATAAGGGACAGAAATAAAGAAAGATGAATTTAAACTAAGATTTTTGAACACTGATTAATGTGGACTACAATCGGGAATTCACTGCACATAATAGTCCACTAGAGGAGCATTTTTTCATCCTGAATGACCGCCAGTGTGATTAACAACAATCTACAAGCGTATTGTTAAAACTAATGATATGAACTGTATGTTCCAGCAAAGAGCCGTCTCCACAAGCTTTTGCTGCAAATCATCCCTAACAGTCAATTTATGTGGCTTAAGAGATCCTACACTTGCAAAGAGTGAAACATTTTAAAAACAAGCAGAGATGGAAAAAAAAAACATTTCTGGTAAAGGAATATTGTTAAAAAGAAAGTAGAAAATCATTGCAGGAGTCTCAGGAACAGTGAGAGAAAGATTTCTGGAAGAGAGTAGAAGGAAGGAGGTAACCAAAAATAAACCAAAATGTTATTCATCGCTACATAGGATGGAGATGTAAGGGAATTCAACATGTTTCTAAATAGCTGAAGGTGATGCTATTAATGGATGGAATCAAGGAAGAGATATTGGAGAAATAAAGAGAACATAAAAAAACAGCTAATAAAGACAAGAGGGTACACAATTATTAACAATAATATACGTTTCCTATTAACTATGATTTACAGTATGTGAGGTTTCAAATATGTGCAGCTTACTGCAACTTAAAATATGGAATCCAGTAGCCAGCTTGAGTCAGTAGTCACAATGTGATATCAAACAGTTACAGGGGAACTTTAATGAATATAATTGTTCATTTTTAAAATGTTAATTTATAAATTATTTAGCCACTGTTTGTCCATCTTACCTCACCCAATTTATATTCTTACATTTATCAGAGATGCTGGCATCTTTACTGTTGGCAAGGCGAATCATCGTAGAATCATTGTGGAATTTTTTTCGTCTCTGCGAAGTGAGCAGGAACACCACATGATTTCCCAGAGTGCTCTGTGGGAAAGGTTGCAAATCTAAGCCTATGCTAAACATCAATGGAAGGGTGGAGTTTCAGACCAATATACAGCAATATATAGATATGAGAAGTGACCCATTAAAGAGAAATGCAAAGCAGAACGGCATACATTATTCAGGATACCCATTATATGTATATATTACTGTATACTGTATGTAGCCGTTCCCTTCAAGGTTGCCCTCCAAAGAAGGAGAAGCAGCTCCCAAATGGACACAAAAGTAAATGACAGGATGTCAGGAACCTATCAGTGGAACTTAACCACTTAATGACAAGCTGACTTATAAAAACGTCCCGCTAGAGACCCTTAATGGCTCCAGGACACTTTTATAAGTCAGACAGTGCTGCTGCCGCTGTGCGCGCGTGAAAATAGTGGGGAAAAAAACACCATAGAAAAAAATACACCTTTATTTCCAAATACTATATTGTCACCATACTTTGTTCTAGGGACATAAGTAAAATGTTGTGATAGCCAGAAAAAAATAGGCAGATAAAATGTGTGGGTTTTATGCACAGTAGCAGTGTTTATATATAGGGGATGAAATTGGAGAAATAGTGTATTTTTTCATTTTTTTTCCTTGTTTTTCCCATTAAAATGCGTAGAAAATAAAGTAATTACTGAAAACAAATATCAATCCCAAAAAGCCCAATTGGTGATGAAAAAACCAAGATATGATCATTTCATTGTGATTAGTAGTGATTAAGCTATTGGCAAATGAAAGGGATGAGCACTTAAAGGTGAAAATCGCTCTTGTCCGTTAGGGTAAAAACCCCTTTGGGGTGAAGTGGTTAAATGGAATTTGAAGTGAAAATACATTTATGAGATAGTAAATTGTATGGGTAGTACAGCTAAGAAATAGAACATTAGTAGCAAAGATATGAGTCTCATATTGTTTCCCGTACAGGAAGAATTAAGAAACTTCAGTTATTATCTATGCAAAAGAGCTTCTCTTAGCTCTCTGCCCAAACTTAGGTCAGAGACAGACTACTTTTTGAAGCACTTCTACATCAAAGTAACAGCGAGAGGCAGCTTCAGATAAGGTTTTACTGTAGGGAAGTTCAAAGGGTCATTAGCTCTGCTCTGTTTCACAGTTTAAAATACAGTGTGTAGTTTGTAAATGTAAATATGACAGAATGATGCAATGTTAGAAAAAAAATCAATATAACTGAAAATAAAAATATGAGACTCTTTTCTTTGCTACTAATGTTCTATTTATTTTCTGTACTACACATACAATTCATTATATCCTACGTTTTTTATTCGCTTCAGTTTCAATTTCAAGTAATAACTCCAACAAAGTTTAACATTGCTTGAATGTAAGTAAGCTCTTTAATTTAATCCATCAATATGTTATTGCTGTGTGGTATGAAAAAGGGCAAGGTGCCTGAAACAGAGGGTTGCTACTATTCTTACTGCTTTATTGTACTTATTTTAACTGATGGATTGAATTAGAGAGATTAATTGCTTTCACGCTGTGCTGAACTTTGTTGGAGGTGTTAACCTAGGCTATGACATCATGCATCCTACTCCTCCAGACCACAGATGAAAAATGATTATTTACAGGGTTTATTTGTTTTTGTTTTTAGCTTTCTTGACTCCTGTTGCATGCAACAGGAGCCCGGAGTAAGCAAGGCTTTATGCCCATGCAAGGAAAAAGTGGAAGTGCATGAGCAGCCCCGGGCCCTACAAAAGCAAGGCCCTTTTCGGTGTATCCCCCTTTGCCTTCGGCGCAGGGGGCTTTTGGGTCCTCCAACAACCAAAGGATAGAAGGACCCCAAACTGCCCAGTGGTTGCCCAAAGGGCCTGGGCAATGTGGACGCCCACATGGTCCGGGTGGCTCCCCCAAGAGGGAGCCGGGGCGGGGACCAAAGTCCCCAGGCTGGCCCCGACCTTGCGGCCGGCGTTATAAAAATTCCGCACTCTCCCTAGACAAAAGGCCGGGGAGCTGCGTTAGTCGTCAATGCATGTGGGCAGTACAGACCTAAGCACCTAACTCCGCCATGGGGTTTTTACAGGCCCCAGGTTTTTCGGGTACTCCTGCATCGCCACTTCCAAGGGCAGTACGCCTAATCAAAGTCCTCAGCCCTTCAGCTTCGACCATGGTCGATCCATTCAGTCAGCCTCTGGGAAATTATGAACCAGGACTGACACCTTTACTGGAGGATCAGAGGTTTCCGACTCCCCTCGAAGCTAAACACACCTCCAGATCTGCTGGAATGCAATGATGTGTCAACTTGTTATTTGTACAGACCCATAATAATCCAACATGCATACAGACTGTTGTACAAATAACAGGCTGACGCATCATTGCATTCCAGCGGATCTGGAGGTGTGTTTAGCTTCTAAGGACAACAATGGTTAATTTGCATATATTCAGCAGTGATGCACTGGGAGACATCTCAAGCTCACTCCAACCTAAATTATCGCACATTCATTCTGTTTTAAAAAAGCAAACTTTTGTTTTCCATAACATTTTAGTAAGGGGGCTCTTTGGACCATTGTAGCCCCTCACACACTCCAATGAGTGTGTGAGGGGCTACAATGCCCCTCATGGTTCACCATGAGCTTGCTGGTTAGTCTGTACCTCTGGGTGTTTCAAGTCCTACTCCATAGAGCCAAATTAATCCATGCCATGCACTGATGAGGATCAACAAATCCGAAACAGTCTGTATGCATGTTGGATTATTATGGCTCTGTACAAATAACAAGTTGACATATTATGGCATTCAAGTGGATCTGTAGGTGTGTTTAACTTCTAAGGACAACAATGGTTAATTTGCATATATTCAGCAGTGATGCACAGGAAGACAACTCAGAGCTCATTCCAATCTGAATCATCGCAAATTCTTTCTGCTTTAAGAAAGCAAACTTTTGTTTTTAGTAAGAGATAACAGATTTACAATGGCCAGACACATGAGTAATTTAATAATAACTATTGTAGACAAAAAAAAAAAAAAGCAAATTTGTTTTGTTACATTATGTAAAGTATAGTTCCTCTTTAACTACTTAAGGACTATGATAGTTGAAATCTACGCTCTGTTTTGATGGCTATCTGGCAGCCAGGGCACAGATTTCAACTCGCCGCCGCAGTACGCATCCTCCATTTTCGTTGCTCCCGCTGATCTCGCTGCTGAATCCCCGCCGTCTCCCACCGCAGCTCACTTGCGCTGCCTGTCTCTATGACGGCAGTGCCCTGTGAACGAGTCAGGGGCTGATTTCATTGGCTCCTGGCTCTGTCTTTCAACCTAAGCAACTCCCATTGGCTTACATTGATAGGCAGGGTCAGGAGCCAATGAAAGCCATCATAGAGACGGCAGAGTGGGTGGCTCAGGTGGCTCAGGTTCCTGACGTGCGGCGTTGACGGCGGTTGCGGCGGGTATGTGTGGCAATTCGTCGGGATTCCGCCGTTTCTGTACCAGTGGTTTCTGGTCCTTAAGGGGGCAGAGACCACTGGTACTTATGTGGTTAAAGAAAACCTGTAACAAAAAAAACCTCCCCTGGGGGGTAGTCAACTTGGGTGGGGGAAGCCTCCGGATCCTATTGAGGCTTCCCCCGTCCTCCTCGGTCCCACGGCGGCGGCGATAAAGCTCCCCAAACAGCGGGGATGTAAATATGTATCTTCCCGGCTGCAGCGCAGGCGCAGTATCGACTCTACGCTCGGAGATAGGCAGAAATTGCCGATCGCTGTCGGCCCGCTCTACTGCGCAGGCGCAAGTCTCCTGTGCCTGCGCAGTAGAGCGGACCCAACAGAGAACGGCTATTTTCACCTATCTCCGTCTGGTGAGCCGCAACATTGCCCCCACTAGAGCTAAGAAAGGTAAATAAATCACGCTTGTCAGGCTTGTCGAGGGAAGATTGCCAGACACTTCGGAGAAGCCAGAGCTGGATTGCCTGCAGCTACAGGGGTGGAGGAAGCCTCATTGGGACGCCCCCAAGGTGAGTACCCCCCAGGGGAACTTTTTTTTGGTTACAGGTTCTCTTTAAAGAAAAAAATGGAAATGCTGAATAATGTATTATGTTTTGCTTTATGTCGTTCCAGTTCCAGTTTAAAATGAACTTTTAAGGTGTGTTTGTAAATTGTATTATGTTGCCAGGATGAAGTGTGCTGTAAAAAAGTCATTGCTATAATACAGTAAATATGATATGCATGGGAATTTAAATTGTAATACTGTAATACGACATTGGAAGGTTGAAATTGAGATCCAAAGGCTAAAAACCTTGCAGCTAAATAACACCAGCTTATAACTTGACCAAAATTTAATTATATGAACAACTGAAGCGTTAAACATTGAAGGAAAGCTAAGCATATTTTTTCCTGGAGAGGAGAGAGCTTTAGATTTGAGTTATATGTTTGATGCCATCCTAGTGAATTTTAAAACTAAAAAGTGTGTGTTTTATGGAAATTTACAGTATGCCGTTTTATTAAGCATTTTAAAGTGAATGACAAGAAAGCAATGAAGAGAGCACAAACTGATCAAATAGATGAAAAGGTATAAAAGAGAATGTATTAGTTCATATCATTCGTAAGATGACGTTAGCTTCTGTAGTGCACCTAAAACATTAAACAAAAAGTTCAGTAATGTTTGTAGTACCCTTTTAATGGCACTCAAATAATTGGAATCGGCACTGAACGGAGGCATATAAAAAGCTGAATATAAAAAGAAGAGTTCAGGAATGTAATTAGGGTTCTTCAACAGGGAAGTTTGTTACAGAGTTTAAAGCTACCGGAAGAGGAAAGATGTTTGATCTCTGTACTGCTACTATAAGTGCATCTCAAAAAGGCGCAGAAACAAAGATTATTGACTCCGTGTTGAGCTGTTGTTTTTTTTAATTGCTAGGAGATATCATTACAGCCAATACACGTAAGTGACAGCCTCCCCTCCAGTTCACGCATAGTTTTTATATGCACTTCATAGAACTTTCTTGTTATTAATTCTGCAAGAAAGGTTTTATAAAAAGGAATTTCAATTTTTGCCAACACCCACTGCCTGCTCATTTTAGACTTCTGACAATCATGCGAAAATGCATTAGAGTTACTGAAATAATTGCACAATGATGTGGAATTAAAATGCTGTTCAGAAAGATGGCGCCTTAATTGACAGCAACAGCCACTGGATTCTGGACTTTTCTTGTTTCTCCTTCCTTTTCCCTACCAGTTCACCTTATTCCCCCCCCCCCCCCTCCTTCCCGAAGGTGTGCAGTGTGGTCTGGTGCAGGGATGGTCGTAGTCAGCCAACTTCGCTACGCTGGAAATACGCGTAGTTTTACGCAATTACGCTTCGCCAAACTACGGCTTCGAAAACAAATATTCACTTCGTATGCATTTCGTAGAATACGCGTTAAAATGGGAACCCTTCTATGCGTACATTCCCCTTTCCAATGCGTAAATTTGTATGCATACAATCGCATGCGGAAAATTAGACGCGAGTAACACATTCGTAGTTCACTACGCATTACACATGTTAACTACGCATAGTGGGCGTAAGCTACGCGTAGCGGTACTTCGCTACGCGTAAATTCGTAAGCGTAGGTTTGAAACTTCGCCTATGAACTACGATGCGTAGATGCGAACTACGATGCGTAAATTCGCACTGGCGTAGTTTCTGCTCATCCCTGGTCTGGTGTAGTTTGGGACGTTGGTGTGGGTCATTGGGAGTTCGGGACCTGGAGTTCTTCCACCTTGCTGCTTCCTGGGTCTGTTGTCTGTGCCGGTACAGGTCATGTGGAGTCGATCTCCGCTACCCAGGAGATCAGGGCTCCACTGAGTTTGAAAGACATTGCACCAATCGGGAAACCTTTGGCCTTGCTAAATGCTGGCTCCACCCATCCATGCATCGCTGGCTGCTGCTCCACCACAGCAGGGGCACCTTTGGTTCAGCCCCTCCATGATTCCAACCACTAATCTGGAAGTAAGGGCTGCCATGGCTTGATGCTTCTGTGACAGCCAGGTTATCTCGACCAGCCCTGCCGAATACTGCAGGAATCAAGACCCACCATAGAAATTACACTACTGCGCCTTTTGAAGTAGAACACCTTGACCAGTACTGACAGATGTCAGATGCCAGCAATTGGGATCCTCAGCAGCATCAGCCATTAGAGATGGCTTGAACTACAGATTTTGGGTTCGTGAACTGCTAACACAAACTTCCGCAAAAGTTTGAGTTCACGCTAACCAGGCGAACCGACATGGACTTAAATGGGCAAGCGAGTTTTAAAACATACAGGGACTATTTCAGGCCACAAAAGTGATGGAAAAGTTGTTTCAAGGGGTCTAACACCTGGAGGGTGCATGGCGGAGTGGGATACATGCCAAAAGTCCTTCGGAAAATTACGTATTTGACACAGAGTAGGGTTACAATCCCTAAAGGGCAGAAATCACATTGCATTGCTAAATTGGAGGCATAAAGTGTTTTAAAACATCTTGCGTGTGTATACATGGATCAGGTAGTGTAAGTAGTGCACTGCTTCACACTGACAGACCAAACTCCCTTTTGAACACAATAGAAGTGTATAGTAGAACTACACAGCACAGCAATGACTGTGGCCGGCCTGTATGCAGTGTGACCAGTGTCTCACACACAAAGAAAAAGAAAAAAATAGAACAATATGAGCCCTCAAAAGGGCTTTTGATTTGGGGTGTTTTCAGCAATCAGCAATAAACAGAAGCGCCTAGCTAACCGTCCCTGTCTCTGCAGCAATGTCTCTCCCTTCCACTCACTACAGCAGCAGCAGCAGACTGGAAATATGGCCGGTGCTGCTGAATTTTTATAGGGGGGGGGGGGGGGGTTTCGGGGGTCCGTGGGTGAGTGCAGCCTGATTGGCTGCCATGTGTCTGCTGACTGTGATGTAGGGGGTCAAAGTTTAGCCCAATGACGAGTATAGGGGCGGATCTAAGCGTCCTATCTGTTCGCGGTGGGTAGCGAACAGATAGGGTGGTTCGATCCACCCCTATACTTGTGAACTGTTTCCCGGCGAACCGGCTGGGCCATCTCTATCAGCCATCACGGCGGGTTCCTTTCATGAAGAACTGGGCCATCACCGCTGAACCTTTGCCTCCCTCTGCCCCCCCCCCCCCCCCCATGTCTCCTTAGGGATAACAGATGATTGGCATGTGCAACTGGTGGTGCCGTAGTATGGCAGCCTCAATTTTTAGCTCAATCAGCCATTTCAGGCTTCTGTCCTTAGAGTGAACCCAAGGGGAGCCTTGGGGCAAAACTGTAATACTTACCTAAGATCAGGGAAATCTCTGGAACTTCAAAAGGCTTCCCATGCTGTCCTTCGAACCCCTGCCACTGCCCGGGCCCCTCCTGCACATCGCGACCAGACTCTTCTTCATGCATGAGCATGGCCACACTGCCTCTTGCACGTGCATAGCCGTGGACAAGCATGGTCATGCTTGCCTAGGCACAGTATGGCCACACTCATGCTTGAAGAGGAGTATGGTTACAAGTTTTAACTTTGACAAGCTCTTGTTAGATTCTTAGGGGCAGTCAGTACTCGACAATGGTGGACATGAGGATGGAGTGGGAAGCCTCTACAGAATCCAGAGGCTTCCCTTTTCTTAGGTAAGTATTTGATTTTTGATCAGTGGTTCACTTCGGGTTCACTTTAATAACACAGATCAGTGCTGCTGAGGAGATGACTAGATAGGACTTTTTTTTTTAAACTACTTTGGTTACTTATTGTTATTGTACCTGCAGATTATAGGAATGCACTGATGGTGAAGTCTGTCATGGAATAAATTGTAGTAAATATGTGTGTTGTAAAGCATTGTTCATCATCATCATCACCACCATCAACATTATTAGTGCTGCATATTACAGCAAGCAGTGAGCAGCGCTGATGCTAGTCTCAGTCTCACATTATGAGCTTGATTTATTAGGCTTATCGTGCTGAGTGAGTTAAATCTTATTACGCATGTAAAAGAAAATAGCGCAACTTAATTGTAGCTCACGCACACTGCGCTCGCGACTGGGGGCATAGCATGCACTCCTTAGCAACGGGCGATCCTTCCAAACGCCACACGATAGTAACAATAGGCAATAGTTGTGACCGTGATAATTCACTAACGCGGCCGCTACTATGTTAATTAACGTAGTACATGCCGTATGTACTACTAGGCTTAATACATGTCTTATTATGGTGGAAATTGTTAATGACTGGATGAGATACAGTATGATGCAGTTTATATTGTGGTTCATGTAGTTGGAAGTATAAATAGATTGCAACAGGCATGAGGTAACTTCACTAATAATGTATTTTTATAATAATTAATGTCAATGTTTTTATAGTGTACCTTAATATTTTGTTTGCTATAGTTTCAAAATTTGTATTCATTTGATACATTGCAGTTTTTAGTAGTTTATACATATACTTTAAAGAAAACCTGAACTGAAAATTAAAAGTCAAAATTAACATACACAAGTCATACTTACCTCGCATGTAGTCTACTCCACGATCTCATTCTCCTCTCCCGCGTCCTGTTTGTCCACTGTGATCAAGGGAATTCTCCGTCCTCCATTTTGAAAATGGCTATTATCCCATAGCAGCTTTCTGGTCAGCACACTGTTAAACTGTAGCATCACCCACTTGAGCCATAGGGAAACATGGACAATACCTGGCACATCATTTGTCCTCTCAGCTATAACTGACAGCAACTGATATATGATTGACAGCAACTAATATATTTCAGTTCTGACAAAATGTTGTCAGAACTGGAAGGGAGCATTGTCAGAAGAAAATGGTGAGCTTCTGAGAGGAACTGATGGCAAGGTAACTATGTAATGTTCATTTGAAGTTACCTCATGTGTTTATTTTAAATACTTTTACTCAGTTTAGGTTCCCTTTAAGTGCTGAAAACATTATTTTACAGAAACCGGCACCATTGGAAAAAAATCAATCCTACTCCCTGGGTGTTATACCTTGTATGCATGTCAAAAGGCATAAAAGCGTAAAAGTAGTATATATTTCATATTAGTCTTCATGTTGAAACATAGAAAGTGGATTCATATGTTTCACAGACACTGGTCTTAAGGTTTTCATTACCTGGGAGAGGCAAGCAAAATTCTATTTTCCATAGATAAATGATATCTGGCAGCTGGGAGATCTTACATTTACAATGCTGGCAGCAATCCTTAATGCTGTTGGAAAAACCTACAATGCACATTCACAAGCTCAATGTACACACACACCCAGTATGTGTTATTACCAATGTTGAATTGGTCCATTAACTGTAGGCAAATGAATGCTGCATTTTATAATAACACAATACGGTCTCTCATCTTTTTCAATTTACTGCACAATATTTTTTTTTACCTTTTTATCTTACATATCACTTGTGTTTCTATAACCTAATAACAGAACAGTATTAAAGAAATACTATCGATTCACATATTTTTTTCAATTGACACAGGAATTGTTTGGGAAGTGCTGCTAAGTACTGGTGTATACATATTAGTAGCAACTTCTTTGTTTACTGTTAGCAAAATACATTCAAAGTTTACTGACGCCAAAACTGACGGCTGACTGAGCCATGAGGAGAGGGGAAATTCCCCTCACACTTGATCAGTTAACTCTATGTGGAGCTGCAGCTGTTGGGAGCTCTGTTTCTGACTGAAGTGTCTGAAGAGAGCAGAGGAAATGTAACTAATTGTCACAGCTTTTTCATATTGTTTTTGCTTTCAGAGTTTGATATGTTTGATATTTGCTTTCTGTAGACTGATATGCAACTCTGGCTGTGCATTGAAGCAGACACCCCTTCTGCAATTGATTTGTCCCAGTATAGCTAAATCCTACCCTCAATAAATTACAGCTTTTGCCTCCGATATTTAACATGAAAAGTAGGAAAATGTTTACACAGCTACTTAGACATTATTTGTACATTGTCATTTTAGAACACTTTGGTATCGATAGTATTCCTTTAAATAAGGATTGTTGCCAAGCATTTTAATGATGAGGATCATTGTTGCAGTTTTATACAATACTGATTTACATTTAACAATAAAATTTCTATAGCGCTTTTCTCCCATAGGACTCAAAGCGCTTCATTTAATACATTTAATACTGACACAAGCCTACAGCTTTTACAATATAAGGTTATTAACAGATGGCATAGATACCCGATGAATATGTTTTTTTTAGAAAAATAGCATTTTTGGAGATGTAACAAAGAATTAGGAACATTTGCTCATATATGGCAAGTGTGCCCTAAAATCAAGTGTCCTGGGAGAAGATTGAGAGAACCGTAAAAACAAGACCTGGAAATATGACAAGTATCTTTGGAATAACAGATGTCGAGAGAACTAGTGGGGAGGGCACTCTACTGGCTTAAAGCGGACCTTAACTGAGAGGGATATGGATGTTTCCTTTTAAACAATACCAGCTGCCTGGCAGTCCTGCTGATCTCTTTGGCGGCAGCAGTGGCTGAATCACACACCAGAAACAAGCATGCAGCTAATCCAGTCTGACTTCAGTCAGAGCACCTAATCTTTATGCTTGTTGAGGGGCTGTGGCTAAAAGTATTAGAGACACAGGATCAGCAGGATAGCCAGGCAACTGGTACTATTTTAAAAGGAAAAATCCATATCCTTCTCAATTTATGTTCCCTTTAAAAAATAATTGCTAAGAAATGGTGCAGCAACTTTACACCCTCGATTATGGAATAGCAGGAATTCATGAACACCTTTTTAATAGCGATTATCCCTCCATAAATACTGTAGGTCCTTTGTTTCAAAGTTCAGGGCCCTTTCACACTGGTGGTAAATTTACTGCACCCCACCGCTGTCTAATGAAAGTCTATGGGGTAGTTCATACTGCCCACGTCGCGGTGCGCAGGAAGTACCCTATCTAATGTGAGTGCATACCTAAATTTGCTGTGCGGCTCCTGCGGCGATCTGCGTCTGACTGGAAGTCATGTAAGTCTATGGCGGCGCAGGGACTTTTAAAAATGTTGGTGGCGACGTTGCAGGCACACAATGCGTGGAAGCATATTTTTAAAACGCTTCTGCACACTTGCGTATTTTCAAAACAGGAAGTGAGTGCAAGCAAGAGTCACTTTCTGTTTGGATGTCAGCCAGAAGGGGATTACCGCACATTAATACAGTATTTCCCGAAGGCCTGTTTTTGGCGGTGCTGCCAATCTCTAGTCTGAAACCAGCCTAAGATCTAGAACAAAATGTTGGTCTTCAATACTGCAACACTGCACTGGAGCGTCTTGTTAAAAAACAATAATAGTTAAGTGTACTGTATTTATCTCTCTCTCTCTGGAACATTTTTTCTTTAAACGTTTTACTTCTTATCCCTCTTTGTTCCTTCTTCTCTTTCCTGGCCCATTCACACTCTACCTGCGCCAAACAATTTATAATCTGTAGCAGACTTACTTACCAAAAAAAAGTCTCTTGACTTTCTATTTAGATGCTAATTACTTTTAAAAATAAAAACGTTTCGGAAATAGCAAACAATCATGTAACCAAATTCCCGAGCAGAGAAGTGCTGATGAAGGCAAGCACTTTATTCTGGCAAACGTCTAAGTCCATTGCTGCGTTTGTAGGAAAATATAAACTGACCCTAGAGAATGGTAGAAGGCATTAGATAATTTAGATCAAATGTAAAGCACTATAGAAAAAAAATGTAAATACAAATTAATTATATTAAATAAATGGCAGTCTAGGACCTCATAGAGCAGCCATATGACAAATATAACCAGGGCCGTTTCTTGGGCGGGGCCCTGGGTGCAGACCGGCAAGTAGAAGAAGGTTGGACGCAGGCAGAAGGACATAACCGCTAGGGAGCTGGTGAGGCGCAATGCAGCCAAATGGAAGAAGAAAGAATATTACCAGCACAAATCAGCTTCCTTGACTCCTCCTGGGCTGCCTGCGTCATACGTCAAGTCATCATCATGTCACAACTGCGTGATGACACCTTATGTCCTTTAGCGGTACTGCAGGCTTTCAGTGCGTGGCGTCCATGGAGGAGTCGGCTTTCCGGGATCTCTTCGCCTGTGTGTTTTCCTGGTCCCTGCTTCCCCCTGGAGGAGCGGCTGGTCACTAGTAAGTAGGTAGATCTACTTGTGACCTGTGGCTGTGTGACTGTCCTTAAAGAGTAAAAGTTTGAGAGTCCACAGGGGTGGGGAGGAAGGGGGGGGGGGCGCAATTTTTACAGTCTCGCCCTGGGTGCAATTTAGCCTAGAAACTGCCCTAAATATAACTATACCCCCTACAGAGCATTACAAGTATTTCAGGCCATTTCATATATAAGATAACTAATCTTTATTACCCTGGTGTGGTGGATACATTCCCTACGAAACCTGTCAGTAATCTATTGTTAGGTTATGCTTTAGCAGGTGACACAGGCTTCCTCAGGACACAGAGTTGGAGGATTACCTCAATTTTCGCCAGTGCACCCCAGAAGGGATGATGAGATGAAATCCCTAGTAGGTAATGGGCACCAGTCTCTTTCCCACCTAAGACTCCCAGGTCTCAGTACTCAGGCTTGCACCACCAGAACCAAGAGATAAGGACAGTTGGAGATATAGGATAAGTCAAGACAGGTGAAATTGAGGCTGCTGGCAAAACAACGTGGTCAGAATTCATAGAATAAGTCAAGGCAGGTGTGTATGAGGCATAGTCAGTATTTGTAGCAGAGGTTTAACACAGAAGTCAGGAGCAGAGTTTCAGGTGTGTAAAGCTTGTAGAAGTCACAGCACTGAGCTGCAGTAAGGTGCTTCATTAAATACACTTCATGAGGGGAAGACAGCCTTATGTTGGAGACAGACTGTCAGTTTAATTAGAAAATCTATAAACTCTTTCTGTGTTAGTGACTCAAAAAGAATTAGGAGCAGAGATTAAGCCCACATGCAAGGGAGGTAGCATTTTCAAAAGGAAAACATTGTTGTCCCTCACTACAGGTTTTCTTTAAGAACCGGTATCCCAACAGAGAAGTGGTTCAACATAGTCACATTAGTTTTTATAATAAATATTAGCAACGGTTTCAGAGCATTTATAGTTCCATCCCATACACAGTAGGGACTGATTGAAATGGAAAATCTTAATCTCTAAGCAAAAAAACACCTTTTTTAATGGAAAATATTATAGAAGACTAGTGGGTATTAAGAGGTAAATCTGGAGCAACATGTACACATCAGTTTAAAGAAAAGCTAATCTTGAGTTGAAAAAGTGATACATCAGTTTTACAAAAGCTATTCTGTTAATTAATGTTATTAAAAAATTATTTTTCCTTTTTCTTGTCTAAAGCCAGCTGTGTTTTTCCAGAAATGGCAGGTGATACAAAAATGCTTACTTTCACCCATGCAAAAAATGGTAGCCAATCAATCAGGTTAATGAAAACTAACATAAGGAGCTCAAGAAGACTGTTCACTGTTTTGGGCTCAGCAGTGAAGAAGATCATTTTGGTGCCCGGCGTTCACCGAAACTGGGCGCCGTCATAGCACTAGTGTTTATTTATGCCTTCTATTTCATAGCTCTTGGCCTGCTTCCTCAAGTCAATACAGGTACCTACAATAAAAAAAAATATACATATGTATGAGCGCTCTAACCAAAAAGTTCACATTATTATTAACCTTAGTTCATAGGGCCCAAAACGAACAATAATCAGGGATATATATATATATATATATATATATATATATATATATATATATATATATATATATATATATATGTACACAGGCCTGCATTTAACTCACAGGAGTCTACATGCACAGATGTCCTAGCAGCCTAGACTTCACCCTCATTAGCCTATAAACCTCCACCAAACTTCACCGGAAGTGTGACGGCTGTCCCAGCTGTCAGTCCCCCTCCCTTAAGTAGCCAGAAGTGCCCTCAATATTAAGTAGCTAGAGGTTCCCCCAAGTATTAGGTAGCTAGAGGAACCTCAGTATTAAGTAGCAAGTGGTGGTGCCCTCAACTGAAGGAGGAGATCTCATCAGTGGAACGCCAAGAGCTGATTGAGTAACTCTGATTTACGCTCTGCTTGGGACTCTGCATATGGAAGGTTGCACTAGGGGAGTGGAGTGAGCTGCCTTTTCATCATCAGGGTCCTGTATATACACATACATACACATACATACACACACACACACACACACACACACACACACACACACACACACACACACACACACACACACACACACACACACAGTGGTTTGCAAAAGTATTCGGCCCCCTTGAAGTTTTCCACATTTTGTCATATTACTGCAACAAACATGAATCAATTTTATTGGAATTCCATGTGAAAGACCAATACAAAGTGGTGTACACGTGAGGAGTGGAACGAAAATCATACATGATTCCAAACATTTTTTACAAATCAATAACTGCAAAGTGGGGTGTGCGTAATTATTCGGCCCCCTTTGGTCTAAGTGCAGTCAGTTGCCCATAGACATTGCCTGATGAGTGCTAATGACTAAACAGAGTGCACCTGTGTGTAATCTAATGTCAGTACAAATACAGCTGCTCTGTGACAGCCTCAGAGGTTGTCTAAGAGAATATTGGGAGCAACAACACCATGAAGTCCAAAGAACACACCAGACAGGTCAGGGATAAAGTTATTGAGAAATTTAAAGCAGGCTTAGGCCACAAAAAGATTTCCAAAGCCTTGAACATCCCACGGAGCACTGTTCAAGTGATCATTAAGAAATGGAAGGAGTGTGGCACAACTGTAAACCTACCAAGACAAGGCCGTCTACCTAAACTCACAGGCCTACATATGGTATTGTTGTTTTTTTACAGTGCTCCTTGTTTTATATTGCCTGAGGAAGCGGGCGTAGACCCGCGAAACACGTTGCAAAAATTATTGGAGTAAGAATAAAACTTGTTTTTGTTTTTTGATGATACCATTGTGTCCTTATTGGGGAGGTAAGTCATCCATTGCCCCCCATTTTAGAAATTTTAAAGTATTTTATCCTGTTTGGCGCCTCTGTTATCCAATTGATTCTATGTCCACTTGATGGATGGGTGTGACCACCTTTTTCTGCCTGAGAGCGACATCTTAGCCTGATTGGGGACAGGCCTAACATCCCCTCAAGCGTTACTAGTGGTTGCCTGCATTCAGCAACCCATGTTTGTGAGTATAATTTTATACTATTTACAATACGCAATTGCCAATTAACAATAATACACTATTGGGGCTCTCGATTTTCTTCTTCTTTCATCCATAAACTCACAGGCCGAACAAGGAGAGCGCTGATCAGAAATGCAGTCAAGATGCCCATGGTGACTCTGGACGAGCTGTAGAGATCTACAGCTCAGGTGGGGGAATCTGTCCATAGGACAACTATTAGTTGTGCACTGCACAAAGTTGGCCTTTATGGAAGAGTGGCAAGAAGAAAGCCATTGTTAACAGAAAAGCATAAGAAGTCCCATTTGCAGTTTGCCAAAAAGCATGTGGGGGACACAGCAAACATGTGGAAGAAGGTGCTCTGGTCAGATGAGACCTAAATGGAACTTTTTAGCCAAAATGCAAAACGCTATTGTCACAGGAGCCCTCAGTGGCTGACCGCACTTAGCCTTCTAAACGGTGCCAGCGCACAGATCGTGCGAACTCTGGTCGCAGTCAATGCGCAGGAACCGTTAAGAATTAGCCGCAGACAACTCAGAAGGGAGCCTGTGAGACACGGGTGATTACAACGTCACCTACTGGTTCAGAGTAAACTGCCACCACCGCGGTTACTATGGGACCGTGGGGCCCACTAACTGACTGACTAATCCTGCGAATAAAACGGTTAAACACACGATATTCTGTCTAGCCAACAACAAACAAACAGTAGCGTATCTTCAGAGACCCGGGATCATTTCTGTGTGTGCTGATAAGCAGGGTAGCGGAAAGTGAATGACTTGGAGAAAGTCGTTTATTCACGCAATATAAATAATTAATATATACAGACAATTATGAAAATCAACAATTATGAAAACAGCAATAGCCAGTATGAAAAATAAAAGAAGGGAGAAAATTACTTAGTTCCTGGAAAGATGTCCTTATTGTGGGAAGAATCATAAAGTCCTTGGTTTCAAAGTCCAGAGTTCAGACCAGGTGGATACCAGCATATCCTCAAGCTGGCATCTGATGAGTGCAAGATGGTTCAGTGTGGAGGACTCTGAGTTTTGGCTCCTCTCCCATTCTTATGCCCCTGATTCAGTAGGAGGAAGTGAGGGCGGGCCCACACACCCCCTTAGAACATGAGATGAGTCCTGCCCTTGTCCTGGAGACCAGAAATCATGCCTTAACCATATATGGGCTCTATCTCACAGAACCGTACAGGTCAGGGCAGATTTACTAATATTTTCAGATCTGCCTCGATGTACCCAGCAGTCTGATACCAAACATGAGGGGTGGGACCCCTGTGGTACCATTAGGGCACTGTTGGACTGCCTAACGGGCAGTCTTTACCTCAGAAGGTTCTGAAATGTTCTCAGACCCAACGCCAGGCAGGGCCCTACCTGCTCTGTTAGTTTGGAGGGTCTGCCAGCCTGGCAACACAGAAAATATGATACATATAGCCATTTATGGAATATGAGAGACCCCTGGGATTTATACCAGGTCATTCCCAGGCAAAGGTTCTTTGAAGTTGGCAGCAGCAAGCCACATGTCGGCTCCCTGCTGGGAAAAGGAGTCGGAGTGTCTGAGTTCCCTCACTCTAAATTTGGTTCTGTCATGGTGTTTGTCACCTTATACCTGATGGATGGGCCATCAGCACAGCTTGAAGCCAGGGACTCTCTGGGCCCAGGCTAATTAGCATATCAAAAGAGCCATCCTGCAGTTAAGGTGATGCTATTCCTCTGCTAAGAAAGGACTGCAGACCTCCTACACACTAAATCCAGATTCTATCGATTTGAAGCGCAATCGACGCAGAGAATCGAGTGCGATCGCTTTTCTTCACGGGCGGTTCCAGGACGCGCCTGTGTCCCCGCAATCGTCCGTGACAGCCCCCCCCCTTGTCCGTGGCTTAGCCACTCATCCGCAAGATGTGTGGCGGCGCCGCTAACCTGGCTGACGGGCCTCGAGTTGCCGGTACGGCGGGAAAACCTATTGGAGCCTGTGGCTCGGTTCCCCTGGACCGGTCGCGGTCTGCTACCCTCAGGGTTGACCCAACATGGACCGTTCTGGACAGGGCATTTGCGCCACTGCAGTCGGACGTGGTGTCTGCCGGGACTGCGGACAACGGGCAGTGGGTTGGTTAGGTCAACAGCCAGCCCACGCAGGGTTCCCCTGCTGAGTGGCTGTGGACCCAAGGGAACCCCGCGGGAATCCCTGGACCTTCCCAGCTCCTGACAGACGGCACATGCCCTGCAGTAGTTGGCTACATCCCTGTTCATCCGGGGCCAATAAAACTGTTTCCGAATACCGGCGAGTGTCTTGCGGACACCCGAGTGCCCGGTCAGAGGATTACCATGTGCGGATTTCAGCACATGTCCCCTAAACGCACTCGGGACCACAAGCCACTTGGTATCCGCGTGGGATCTACCTGTAGGGGGCGGTACAGACTCACTGTACAGTCTCCCACCTTCCCAGTACACCTTGAAAGCGGCCCCGTCTGCGAGGGGCTCAGCGGCTTGCTGCCTGAGCACCTCCAGGCTTGGGTCACTTTGTAGTGCGGCTGAGAATATGGCGCTGTCAGTTTCAGCCAACTGGCTCATGTCACACGAGGCCAGCGGCTGAAAGGTCTCATCCCTGCGGTCAGAGGAGGGGGAGGAGGCCGGAACCCCCTCCACCTGTTCTGAGCTCGGGTTCTGAGCAGTGCAGCTGCGCGATATTGCTAGCACAGGTACACTGTCAGAATGGCACAGACGGACGTTACTCAAATCATCATTGCATGCAGTAATGACATTGACAGGTATAGACATTTTTTCATTACAGACAGGTTGTACAGTAAACTCAGGTGCCTTTGAAGCAGGCACTATTGAACCTGGTACCCTTGAACTGGGCACATTCAACCCACCTCCCCCTGGTGCTCCCCCAAGTGTATAAAGTACCTGGTGGTGGGTGGAGAGTCCGTCTCCTTCCGTGAGCGACAAGGCGGTCGTGGCAGGTTCATAGTAGGACACAAGCTTGCCCAAATCAGTCCCTAGCAACACAGGGACTGGGAGATCCTTCATAACCCCAACAACCCTTTCTTGGACCCCTCCCACTCCCCAATCCAGCTTCACTCTGGCGTGGGCTATGTGAAAAAGGGTGCCTTCTACTCCAGTAAGGGCAAGGGATCGGCTGGAGCTGATGCTCTCCTTTGGCACAAGGTGTGAGTGAACTAACGTGATGTCAGCTCCGGTGTCTCGGAATCCAGTGACAACTTTGCCGTTCACTCTAACAAGTTGCTGCTGGTCGGTTCGGTCGCGGATTTCCTTTCCGCGGGCAAACAGGACAAAATCTGATGATCCAGGCTGTGGTTCGCTGGCGGGATGCCTCTGCTGTGGGTGAGGTGCAGGTGATGCAGATGATCCAGGTGCTGGTGGTGTCTGTCTCCGCTCCGGGCAGTCGAACTTCATGTGTCCGGGCTGGCGGCAGTAGTGACAGATGACCTCTCCAGGCGCTGCAGGCCTGGGTGCAGCAGCTGCGCTGGGTGGCCTCTGTGGCGGACGGCTCACAGGGGCAGGAGGGTCTGCCGAGGTATTGGGCTGACCTCCTCTCCAGCTGGATGGGACAGTTCTGCGTGTATCAGCCACCCGGGTAGTTGCAAAAGTCTCAGCAAGGTCGGCAGCGACAGTGGCTGAAGCCGGCCTGCGTTCTAACACAAACTGTCGTACATCAGCAGGGCAAATGTTCAGAAATTGTTCGAGGACTATCAAGTCCTCCAGGACGCCATAAGACCCTTTGGTGAGGCCTAGAGTCCACTGCCGGAGTGTGGTGTGCAAGCTGCTGACCACATCTCGGTACGAATCAGAAGACTTTTTCTGCCAGGCCCTGAACTTTTTGCGATAGGCTTCTGGCGTCAGCTGGTACTTAGTAATGATAGCGTCCTTTATAGCAGCATAATCATTATCCTTCTCCGCAGGCAATTCTGCGAAGGCATCAAGCGCTTTGTAGCGCAGCAAAGGTGTCAGATGTCTGGCCCACTGGTCTTGGGACAGACGATACTGACGGCATGCTTTTTCAAAAGACCGCAAAAACAAGTCAATGTCTGTGTCTTTTTCAATATTAGCAAATTTAAATTTTGCACTTACGGGTGCTGCAGCTCCTTCGGCAGGGAGGCTGGGCGGTGAACTCCGGCTGGCCTGTTGCACTTTTGCCATGTTTAGCTCATGCTGTCGTTGGCGCTCCCGTTCTCGCTCAGCGGCATCCCTCTCCGCGTGGCGTTCTGCAGCAGCAGCAGCATTGCGTTCCGCAGATTGGCGCTCCTCACGCATGTACTGCAGGTACTTGTCCAGGTCAGTGTCCATCAGCTTTTGTAATGCCTGCTGCATTAGCGGATCAGTACAAACGGACAGTCCAGTACTGGCCGGTTCCAGGCGAGTACTTTCAGAAATTCTGGGATTGGGGTCCACACTGACAGTCTCTGGCGTAACTGTTGCAACAGGGCCCGCAGGATGCTCAACCTCTGTACGCCTAAGATCTTCAGCCTCTGGTTCCCCTTGATTGTCAGATGGGCTGGTATCCACCTCAGCGGACACTCCCGGCTCCCGCAGTTGCTGGGCATCCCATCTGGACAAGTCTGCTATCAGGTCCCGTTTTGTCTTGCGGAGGATGCCAATGCCCCTCTCTTCGCAAAGATTTTCCAGGTCTGCTAGGCACATGTTCTGGTAGTTCCCGGACATTTCCATGCCAAATAAAATAAAACTTTGGGGAAGGGGGTACTGGCTACACAGTCTCTCTGTATATATAAAAAATATATTGCCTTCCAGCTACACCAACGAATTAGTTCGTTTCTCGATAGCGCTAGCGCTATCGCAGATACTTTCAGCACAACACAGGTCTCACCGCTGCCTACCACTGTCACAGGAGCCCTCAGTGGCTGACCGCACTTAGCCTTCTAAACGGTGCCAGCGCACAGATCGTGCGAACTCTGGTCGCAGTCAATGCGCAGGAACCGTTAAGAATTAGCCGCAGACAACTCAGAAGGGAGCCTGTGAGACACGGGTGATTACAACGTCACCTACTGGTTCAGAGTAAACTGCCACCACCGCGGTTACTATGGGACCGTGGGGCCCACTAACTGACTGACTAATCCTGCGAATAAAACGGTTAAACACACGATATTCTGTCTAGCCAACAACAAACAAACAGTAGCGTATCTTCAGAGACCCGGGATCATTTCTGTGTGTGCTGATAAGCAGGGTAGCGGAAAGTGAATGACTTGGAGAAAGTCGTTTATTCACGCAATATAAATAATTAATATATACAGACAATTATGAAAATCAACAATTATGAAAACAGCAATAGCCAGTATGAAAAATAAAAGAAGGGAGAAAATTACTTAGTTCCTGGAAAGATGTCCTTATTGTGGGAAGAATCATAAAGTCCTTGGTTTCAAAGTCCAGAGTTCAGACCAGGTGGATACCAGCATATCCTCAAGCTGGCATCTGATGAGTGCAAGATGGTTCAGTGTGGAGGACTCTGAGTTTTGGCTCCTCTCCCATTCTTATGCCCCTGATTCAGTAGGAGGAAGTGAGGGCGGGCCCACACACCCCCTTAGAACATGAGATGAGTCCTGCCCTTGTCCTGGAGACCAGAAATCATGCCTTAACCATATATGGGCTCTATCTCACAGAACCGTACAGGTCAGGGCAGATTTACTAATATTTTCAGATCTGCCTCGATGTACCCAGCAGTCTGATACCAAACATGAGGGGTGGGACCCCTGTGGTACCATTAGGGCACTGTTGGACTGCCTAACGGGCAGTCTTTACCTCAGAAGGTTCTGAAATGTTCTCAGACCCAACGCCAGGCAGGGCCCTACCTGCTCTGTTAGTTTGGAGGGTCTGCCAGCCTGGCAACACAGAAAATATGATACATATAGCCATTTATGGAATATGAGAGACCCCTGGGATTTATACCAGGTCATTCCCAGGCAAAGGTTCTTTGAAGTTGGCAGCAGCAAGCCACATGTCGGCTCCCTGCTGGGAAAAGGAGTCGGAGTGTCTGAGTTCCCTCACTCTAAATTTGGTTCTGTCATGGTGTTTGTCACCTTATACCTGATGGATGGGCCATCAGCACAGCTTGAAGCCAGGGACTCTCTGGGCCCAGGCTCATTAGCATATCAAAAGAGCCATCCTGCAGTTAAGGTGATGCTATTCCTCTGCTAAGAAAGGACTGCAGACCTCCTACACACTAAATCCAGATTCTATCGATTTGAAGCGCAATCGACGCAGAGAATCGAGTGCGATCGCTTTTCTTCACGGGCGGTTCCAGGACGCGCCTGCGTCCCCGCAATCGTCCGTGACAGCTATGTATGGCGGAAAACTAACTCTGCACATCACTGAACAACTTTAGGCCCGTGGCCCTGACATCCGTCATCATGAAAACCATGGAGCGCGCAGTCCTGGCCCACCTCAAGCTCTCCACGTCGCCACTCCTAGACCCCTTTCAGTTTGCATACAGAGCAAACAGTCCACTGATGACGCGATCAATATATGCCTAGAGCTCATCAACGACCACCTTGATAGGCCGGACACTTACGCTAGAATACTACTTCTGGACTTCAGCGCGGCCTTTAACACCATCTGTCCACGTATTCTCCAACGGGTCCTAGCTGCACTTGGAGTCCACCCAAGTCTACAACTCTGGATCACAGACTTTCTTACCAACAGGTCCCAAGTCGTCAGACTGGGCGATATCCACTCTCAAGCTGCGACCACGAACATAGGAGCTCCCCAAGGCTGCGTATTGTCACCACTGCTGTTCTCCCTCTACACGAACAACTGCAGGTCCGAGGCAGACTCTGTCAAGGTTATCAAGTTTGCTGATGATACCAACCACCATCATCGGCCTTGTCACCAAGGATGATGTCCAGGAGTACCGTCAGCAGGTGGAGAGAATCTGCAATTGGAGCAAGGAGAACAGGCTGGTGCTCAATACTGCAAAGACCATGGAGCTATTAATCGACTTCAGGAAGGCTGCTCCCACCCCACCCCCAATTTACATTGATGGCAAGGAGGTAACCAGAGTGCCCTGCGCCCAGCTTCTAGGCACTAACATCTCCAGTGGCCTCAGCTGGAAGCCCAACATCACTGCCACCCAACGTAAAGCACAACAGAGACTCTTCTACCTCCGCCAGCTGAGAAAGTTCGGCATGACTCAAGAAATTCTAACCAACTTTTACTCCGCCACCACTGAGTCGATCCTCTGCTCTTCCATCTTGGTGTGGTATGCTGGCGCCACTGTCAATGATAAGAACAAACTACAGAGGGTCATCAGGTCAGCGGAGAGGATCATTGGGTGCCCCCTCCCCTCACTTGCCCTACTACACAGCAAAAGACTAAAAACCAGGGTACTGAGGATTGCAAATGACTCCTCCTCTCACCCTGGCCACCGCTACTTCAGCATTCTGCCCTTGGGACGGAGACTACAAGCCATCTCCACTAAAACCACAAGACATAGGAACTCGTTCTTCCCCTCGGCAGTCAACCTCCTAAACTCCCTCCACGTTCTACCATCAAAGCAAACGTCGACGAGCGGTGAGGCCAGCGGCACTATGGCTGAACAGCCGACCAGCCCACAAGACTAACTGACTTTCGACATCGTAGGGACACACACTGGGATTGGAATGTTTTTTACAATGTTGTGTTAATCTGATTTTGCCTTCTATGCACTCTCTCTCTCTCTTTCCTCCTTTCTCTTTCTATGCACTCTCCGGAGCCATTGTATTGTATTGTATTGTGCCAAAAACAATTCCGGGCATGTCCCCTCATGCTTGCAAAGGATTCTGATTCTGATTCTGATCACTCTGAACACACCATCCCCACTGTCAAATATGGTGGTGGCAGCATCATGTTCTGGGGGTGCTTCTCTTCAGCAGGGACAGGGAAGCTGGTCAGAGTTGATGGGAAGATGGATGGAGCCAAATACAGGGCAATCTTGGAAAAAAACCTCTTAGAGTCTGCAAAAGACTTGAGACTGGGGCAGAGGTTCACCTTCCAGCAGGTCAACGACCCTAAACATAAAGCCAGGGCAACAATGGAATGGTTTAAAACAAAACATAGCCATGTGTTAGAATGGACCAGTCAAAGTCCAGATCTAAATCCAATCGAGAATCTGTAGCAAGGTCTGAAAACTGCTGTTGACAAACGCTGTCCATCTAATCTGACTGAGCTGGAGCTGTTTTGCAAAGAAGAATGGGCAAGGATTTCAGTCTCTAGATGTGCAATGCTGGTAGAGACATACCCTAAAAGACTGGCAGCTGTAATTGCAGCAAAAGGTGGTTCTACAAAGTATTGACTCAGGGGGGCTGAATAATTATGCACACCCCACTTTGCAGTTATTGATTTGTAGAAAATGTTTGGAATCATGTATGATTTTCGTTCCACTTCTCAGGTGTACATTACTTTGTATTGGTCTTTCACTTGGAATTCCAATAAAATTGATTCAGGTTTGTGGCAGTAATGTGACAAAATGTGGAAAACTTCAAGGGGGCCGAAGACTTTTGCAAACCACTGTATGTATATATATATATACACTGGAATGCTGATAAAAACTAGCATTTGTGCCTGGTTAGAGTAGGACTCACCAGATCGGGGACACTTTGGCGCAGTTGGTGAGCTTAAACGCGTTAAAGCGTAACCAAGAGCCCCTGTCACTGTTTTCCTGTTGTGTGCTGCAGTACCCTCTGTATATATATATATATATATATATTATGTAGATAGATATATACACACTAGCTGATGGTCCAGCGTTGCCCGGGTATGTATTTGGCTGGTGTTGGCTCTGCCCACTTTTTCTAACCCTAACACACAATTACTCAATCACTGAATGACCTAGTTTGTGAGCTTTGTGGTCATTGGCATCAATAATCTGCATTGAAATGAAACAAATGTGATTGGCTGTTTGTGGCTCCACCCCCTTTTTTGAACTTGAACCCCAGTCACCCACTGATCAACTGTACCAGGTGTGAGGCTTGTGCCATTAACAGTGAAAGAATGGCAGCAATTAATTATTCCCCTTGAAAATCAATAGGTGAATTTTGATTGGCTTTTGTAGGCCCCACCCACTTTTATGAATATTAACCCCAGTCACCCAGCTGTGCAAAGTTTGAGAACCCTATCGATAAAAGTTGTAAGAATGGCTGCAGTTTACATTTTCCCAGTGAAATGTGTATTTATCTCTGCCCACTTTTTGGTTATGGGGATAAAAAGTATCCTATATGTTATTCCAGGTAATGTACTACGTGTGTGCAAAATTTCATTCAAATCCGTTCAGCCATTGTTGCGTGATTGAGTAACAAACATCAAAACATCCAAACTTTCGAATTTATATTAGTTAGATATATATGCTGGCACAAAGGAACTGTTATACCATCTAAAATATAATAGTATACAAAAACATATGTATAGAAATATCATAAAAGCTATATATCTAATAATGGCTAAGTATAATAACATCAATATGCTGGAAAGTGTACAGTATATCAAATCGTACTATCTGCAAGAGTAATACTCGGTATGTGCAAAAATCCATTTATAAAATTTGTTTAAACCAGTTGCAAGAAGTGCATGTGCATAATTTTGGTGCAAATAATGCATAAATTATATTGCAAAGTGCATGTGCACAATTTAGTAACAAAGTGCACGCGCAATATAAATAATAATATGGTATTTTGATATGCATAATGCTTTTACTGCTATTATTATTTATTTATATTGCATGTACACTTTGTCACCAATTTATGCACATGTACTTTACAATATCATTTATGCATAATGCTTTTACTGGTATTATTATTTATATTGCATATGCACTTTGTTACCAAATTATGCAAATGCACTTTGCAATATAATACTTATTCCATTAAATAATAGTTTGTCATTCTGAGAAGGTAAGAGATTATACTTCTTATATATACAACATCTAGTAGTACCATCTCATCAAGGGGCCTACACCAGTGTTTTTTTTTTGTATATTTACGATGTGGATATCTACTGGAATCTTTATAGAGTCGTTTGGCTCCGCTCATTTTTTAACAATGGGCAGTAGGCTGCTTGATGAGTGGTGAGTGGCAGTTTCATACAAAGCTGTCTTGTATTTACTAAAGGAAAGCTTGCTATGGAGGGTTCATACAGCTTCAGTAACCAAATGGCTGTGGTTTGCCAGCTGAAGGGCAGCTAAACAGCATGGTAGCCAGTTTATAACCATGCATTATAGCCATCTGGAGGATCTATACATTGTCAAATGTGGCTCAAAGTTTCACCTGGCCAGGATGCAATTTAAGGGGCTTTTTTACATATTGAACAGACTGGAGTTGTCAGTGTAGTAAATGTCTTCTGCTGATATTATCATAGAATATGGTTAAAGAGATGGTAACTGGTATAGTATATAGCTTATGCAGCTGAAGCTATTATTGCAACATATTGCATAAGGCATTGGGCACTGCTGCTGCTTAGTGCAGAATAGTCATGATATAAAGTGCAGTAATTGTTCATTGCTGTAAATAAAGCAGCTTACAATTCTACTAAATCAATTTAGGAGGAGTTGAAGGTGGTAGACGATGAGATGGTGGACCTAATATGGGTTGAAGGTGTGGGCCAAAAAGACACAAGTTACTTATGGTAACGTCTGTTCCGGGAGTCGGAAGGACAGCAACCCAGATGATAGATGACTCCCTCCACTTAGTGCTGTACAGGAAAAGGTTAAGAGACACAGGCACAGTGGAGCATATATAAGGCACATCAACTCACCAATCCTCAGTAATACCCAAGATAACCACGAATAATGCTGAAACAATTTAATGATAAATCATATGAAAAGCAATATACAAACCCGGGTGGGTAGTTTGGGTGCTGTCCTTCCGACTCCCGGAAAAGACGTTACCATAAGTAACTTGTGAGATACTTGATGAGATACAGAGATTAAAGGAATACTATCGATTTAAACAACTTTTTTTTAATACTCTATATTAGTGTACACATTCTTCTTCTTTAGATCAAGATGGCGCTGACTAGGCTGCCTAGGCACACAGGGCTCTGATGCTATTCTGTTTTTTCTCGTTTTTTTAGTGCTCGTTTTTAGTTTTTTTTTAGCTTTCTAGCTCAGCTGAGAAGTGAGGGCCGATTCTGCATAGCGTGCAGAGCGCCCCAGAGACCCAAACCGAGCGAAGCCAGCTCGGAACAGAGGAAGGCCACCCACGTGGAGCAGCGACCCGCAATAGCACGTGTGCCGCAGCCCTGGATCAAGAGCGGCGCTCTACACGCACCGCGGATCCGCTCCCTCGGCCAGTACCCTCCAGAACCCACCCAAGCCAGGCCAGCCGATGCGAATCATCGGCGACCGTATGCCCGCACCAGCCAACGCTCACCTTCAGTGGGCCAGCTCCCAGTCCCGGACCGCGGCTGCCTCTGCCGGATCCTCAGCGCAGAGTACAGCTCCCGCTGCCAGTCAGCCTCCCTGTCCCCGCAGCCAGACGCCACCTCCTCCACTCCTGGACCGCATAGGGTGCGGAGCGCCCCAGCTACCTAAGTTAGGTAACCTAACCGAGCGAAGCCGGCGGGGAAAAGAGGAAGGCCACCCACGTGGAGCAGCCGACATCAGGCCATCCAGACGGCCCTTTGCTCCCGCACTTCCCGCTGCCTGCTAGTCCCAAAGGACCACATCACTGCTCGGAGTCTATTGAGCAGCACTGGGGAGGCCTCCTCACACCGGATCCAGCCCTTCCACTGCACCGGGACTTTGATCCCACCCTCCATCTTCCACCAGGTGAGACCCCTGTCTTTTCTGGCCTCTGCCACATGGTCTTTCAGGCCTTTTTAGCTGGTGATGCAGGGTGCAACCAGGGGCACCATCGCTGCCTTCTCTAGAATAAGTGTGTGCCACCTGGTGCCCTTGCACTGGTGTGAGCATTGGCTGTGCGCTGCGGATGTTGGTCTGCCTTGTGCATGGAATGCTCTTCGCTGGGGGACTGTATTGCACCACAGATGCACTGCTGATAGTCTGTTATTGTAACTGTGACACACTGCTGAAAGTCGGTTGCACATGCACCTTGCATCTGGGTCACACTGCGGATGAACTGTTCACTACACAAGCTTTGTTCCTTACATCTGAGTCACACCGCTGATGGACTGTATTGCGCATGCCCCTTATATCTGTGTCGCACTGCGGATGGACTGTTATTGCACATGCCCCTTCATCTGTGTCGCACTGCTGATGGACTGTTATTGCACATGCCCCTTCATCTGTGTCGCACTGCGGATGGACTGTTATTGCACATGCCCCTTCATCTGTGTCGCACTGCGGATGGACTGTTATTGCACATGCCCCTTCATCTGTGTCGCACTGCGGATGGACTGTTATTGCACATGCCCCTTCATCTGTGTTGCACTGCTGATGGACTGTTATTGCACATGCCCCTCACATCTGTGTCGCACTGCGGATGGATTGTTATTGCACATGCCCCTTACATCTGTGCCACACTGCTGATAGACTGTTATTGCACATGCCCCTTACATCTGTGTCGCACTGCTGATGGACTGTTATTGCACATGCCCCTTCCATCTGTGTCGCACTGCGGATGGACTGTTATTGCACATGCCCCTTCCATCTGTGTCGCACTGCGGATGGACTGTTCTTGCACATGCCCCTTACATCTGTGTCATACTACTGATGGACTGTTATTGCACATGCCCCTTACATCTGTGTCACACTGCTGATGGACTGTTATTGCACATGCCCCTTACATCTGTGTCACACTGCTGATGGACTGTTATTGCACATGCCCCTTACATCTGTGTCACACTGCTGATGGACTGTTATTGCACATGCCCCTTACATCTGTGTCACACTGCTGATGGACTGTTATTGCACATGCCCCTTACATCTGTGTCACACTGCTGATGGACTGTTATTGCACATGCCCCTTACATCTGTGTCACACTGCTGATGGACTGTTATTGCACATGCCCCTTACATCTGTGTCACACTGCTGATGGACTGTTATTGCACATGCACCTTACATCTGTGCTGCACTGCTGATGGACTGTTATTGCACGTGCTTTTCACATCTGTGTCACATTGCTGATGTACTGTTTATTGCACAGGCCCTTTACATCTGTGTCACACTGTGGATGGACTGTTTATTGCACAGGCCCTTTACATCTGAGTCACACTACCAATAGACTGTATTGCACATGCCTCTTACATCTGCGCCACACGGCGGATGGACTGTATTGCACATGTTATTTTTACATCTATGTCACACCACAGACGGCCTGTTAGCGCACTTCTGTGCGCACTAGTACCATCACTATTACTGGTGTACATACCATGTTTCACAGTGCTGGGTTACCATCCATGCCTCCAACGCTACTCTACCCCCCTCGTACCTCCTACTCCAGGGCACAGCTACTCAAATGGGAACATATCTCAGCCCTTCATCCGGAGGACAGGCTCCTGACCAACTCTGTTTGGAACCACGTCCAAGAAATCACCGCTTCTACGTCCTGGCCTCACACCAACCAACGCCGCAGGGGCTGTCGATCAGGTGTTCGGGCGAGGCTGAAGAGGAGAGGCCTGCGGTCATCCATCCCCGCGGTCCTCCTAGCAAACGTCCGCTCCCTCCCTAACAAGCTAGATGAACTGAGACTCCTCAGCGACAAGAGGGAACTCGGCAACAACACCCCAGTCTTCTGCTTTACCGAAACGTGGCTTCATGACGACATCCCTGAGAGTGCCCTCCAGCTCCCAGGTTTCAGCCTCATCCGAGCAGACCGTGACAGCACCCTCTCTGGTAAAAAGAAAGGGGGCGGCATCTGCTTCTACATCAGCTCTGTCTGGTGCCCAAACACCTCCGTACTGGCCAAGAAATGCACGCCAGAACTTGAACTCCTCCTCATCAATTGCAGGCCAATCTACTCGCCCAGAGAGTTCTCTTCCTACGTCCTCGTGGGTGTGTATATCCCTCCTGATGCAGAGGTAAATGCTGCCCTGCGTGATCTCAGTGATACCATCATGCAGTGGGAGACAGCCCTCCCGGACTCGATGTTCATCATCTTGGGGGACTTCAACAAGGCCAACCTCCGTATTGAGCTGCCCCGCTTCCATCAGCACATCACCTGCCCCACCAGAAATACCAACACCCTCGACCATTGCTACACGGTCCTGAAAGATGCATACAAAGCGACACCGTGGGCAGCACTAGGCTCATCTGACCACTGCATCATCCACCTGATACCAACTTACAAAAGGCGCCTGGAAACCTCGAAACCTGTCACCAAATCCTTCAAAGTGTGGTCAAGTGAGGCTAAACTACAACTTCAGGCCTGTTTTGACTGCACAGACTGGAAGGCTCTGGAATCGCCTAACCTGGACGAGTGGGCAGACAATGTATCCTCGTACATTGGCTTCTGCGAGAACTCCTGCATCCCTACAAAATCCTTCAAACTATATCCAAACGATAAACCGTGGTTCTCAAAAAGACTTCGACAACTGCGACGCAGCAAAGAAGCTGCACACAAGTCCGGCAACCAGGAGGACTACAAGAGGGCAAGGAACGACCTAAACAGGGAACTGAGGTCCGCTAAGAAGTGCTACGCGGAAAAGCTGGAACAGAACCTCTCCTCAAACGACTCACGAGCTGTGTGGAAAGGGCTTAAGGCTGCCACCAACTACAAACCTCCCCCTCAGCATACTACACCTAGCACTGAGCTGGCAGAGAGTCTCAGCGACTTCTACTGCAGATTCGAGAACCAGCCAACACCTGTGGGACTCCCACAGCCGCCTGCACAATCCTCTGACTTTGACGCCCTGGGCCCGAACCCGCCCCCACCGACAGTGAGGGAGGCGGATGTACTGAAACACCTGCTAAGGCTAAATGCTAGGAAAGCCTCCGGTCCGGATGGTGTGTCACCAGCCTGCCTGAAAACTTGCGCTCGTCAGCTTGCTCCCACCCTCTCTTCCATCCTCACGAGGTCCCTCCAGGGAGGCAAAGTACCCGCATGCTTCAAGAGGTCCACCATTATCCCCGTCCCCAAAAAGCAGGGTACCCTTGACCTCAACAACTTCAGGCCCGTGGCACTTACATCCGTGATCATGAAGGCTTTTGAAAGCATGGTGCTCCCCCTCCTTAAGCACTCCACAGAGGGATTGCTAGATCCACACCAGTTTGCGTACAGAGCAAACAGGTCCACTGATGATGCCATTAACATCTGCTTGGAGCTCGTCTATGATCACCTGGACAGACCAGACTCCTACGCCAGGATCCTTCTACTGGACTTCAGCTCAGCATTCAATACCATCAGCCCCAAAATACTGCAAGACAATCTGGCCGCAATAGGAGTCCACCCCACCCTGCGCCTGTGGATCACGGACTTCCTCACCAATAGGTCCCAGGTTGTTAGGCTGGGCACTATCTCCTCACAACCTAGAATCACCAACACAGGAGCCCCACAAGGCTGCGTTCTGTCGCCGTTTCTGTTCTCTCTGTATACAAATAACTGCAAATCCACGTCAGACTCGGTAAAAGTAATCAAATTCGCTGACGACACGACCATTGTCGGTCTCATCACCAATAATGATGAGAAAGAGTACCGCCACCAGGTTGAAGGTGTCTGTCACTGGTGCAGAGAGAACGGATTGGTTCTAAACACAGCGAAAACTGTGGAGATGATTGTTGATTTCAGGAGATGCGCCTCCACCCCGCCCCCAATCTGCATCGATGGCAAGGAGGTGGAAAGAGTCCACAGCGTCCGCCTTTTGGGCACAACTATCTCTAATGACCTGAAGTGGAAGGCCAACACTGCCTCCACACAGAGGAAATTCCAACAGAGACTTTTCTTTCTTCGCCAACTAAAAAAGTTTGGTATGGCCCAAAAACTTCTGACAAACTTCTACACCGCTACAATCGAATCTGTCCTATGCTCTTCCATCCTGGTTTGGTACGCCAGCTCCTCTGCCAGCGACAGACTCAAACTGCAGAGGGTCATCAGATCAGCGGAGAGGATCATCGGGAGATCCCTTCCCTCTCTGGACCTCCTTTACCATTCCAGGCTGTACTCCAGAGCATTAAAGATCACCAGCGACCCCTCGCACCCAGGCCACCGCTTCTTTAGTCAGCTCCCCTCGAGCCGGAGACTCCGGTTCCGGTCCATCTTCACCAAGACCTCAAGGCATAAAAACAGTTTCTTTCCCTCGGCTGTCAACCTTCTGAACTCTCTCCACGTAACTGCCCATCCCCACACCAAACAGTGTGTCGGCACTGCGGCACACTACACATAGACGGCGCTCTAGCTGAAGCCGACTTTTCTTTAGACTTTCTTTTGGTTGTTTTTTGTGTGTTTTTTGTGTTGTTACTTATGCTACATTGTCTCTCTCTGCAAATGTGTTCCTTCCTGACTGCTTGTTTTGTCCTGTATCTATATCCTGTATCAGTACCCTGTACGTGCCAAGCCCAATTCCGGGCACGACCCAGTCGTGCTTGGCGATAATAAAGATTCTGATTCTGATTCTGATTCTGACATTACCACTAGTGCTAGGGGCACTTTATTTATTCACCCACGTCTCTTTCT
This sequence comes from Hyperolius riggenbachi, assembly GCF_040937935.1. Classification (NCBI taxonomy): domain Eukaryota; kingdom Metazoa; phylum Chordata; class Amphibia; order Anura; family Hyperoliidae; genus Hyperolius; species Hyperolius riggenbachi. Next base: position 121,441,316 of record NC_090655.1, read on the forward strand.
TGTTATCCCTGCTTAAAAATTAATTTCTCACACAGCTCATAGTAGTTTGGGTCCTCCTGAGCTGCTTGGTTACTCTGTCACACAGTTGACAAATATATTTCACTGTGTCACTCACAGCATGCAGGAGACATGCGGAGAAACAGGCTGATCTGAGGTGGTAACAGGTAACTAAATGAGCTGTAATATTGCTGGAATATAACTAGCTATAACACTAGTCTGTGTTTACACTCAGACTGGTTGCCTGGCTGCCTGCTTGTGGTGATTCACTCCAGGCTGCATCCACTTTACAAGCTGCTGAGAGGGGCAGACCACTGTCTACAATTAGCATTATTAGTATCTTTATCAGTCAAGAGAAGCAAAGATAATAAACACACATTGCTAGAATCTTTAACCCTTTACCACCATATCAATAAGATTCTTTCAGCAAGGTGATAATTAAACTATGAACTGAGGAGTTGATAGCATCTCCCCTGTGCAGAGATATGGTCTAGCCCTCTGGGAGCTGTCAGTATTTAGATACATTTTGTATCCAACACTGACGCCAAAACTGACGGAGGATTTTACAGCTGAGAGGAACAGCTGTGTGAGGAATCAAATTGCTCCTAGTACTTGTCCTAATGTGTGCTACAACATACAGCATTTAAAAATAAATGCATACATTGATAGTATTCCTTTAACGGTATCAGGGTGGGACAACAGCATGTAGAACCCTTCTACCAAATGACAAGTCCGAATTTGCAGACACATCCAACCTGTAATGCTTAATAAAAGTACTTTTACTTGACCAAGTAGCAGCTCTACAAATTTGGTCTATAGACACTCCTGCTTTCTCTGCCCAAGAGGTGGAAACAGAGCGGGTAGAGTGGGCTTAGACCATGCTTTGAACCTGCTGACCCTTAATCTGATATGACATAGAAATACACTGTCTTATCCACCTAGAGATGGAAGCTTTAGAGGCTTGATTACCCTTGTTCAGACCTGAAAACCGCACAAACAGAGCTTTAGATTTTCTCCATGGATTTGTAACTTCTAGATAACGTAGAACACAACGTCTCACATCCAGACAATGTAAAAGTCTTTCCTTTTCATTTGCTGGATTATCACAGAAGGAAGGCAAATATATCCCCTGTGCCCGATGAAATCGGGAACAAACCTTGGGCATAAAGGCTGGATCTAAACGCAAGGTGATTCTATCTTCAAAAACAAAGTATGGCTCCGCAATGGACAATGCTTGGATCTCCCCCACCCTCCTAGCAGAGGAGATGGCCAACAACAAGGTAGTCTTAAGGGTTAACAGTTTCTCAGAAATGTCTTCAAAGGGTTCAAAAGGGGGTTCCATTAAAGTCTGAAGCACTAAATTAAGATCCCAAGGAGGCACAAGAGTCTTAACCCGAGGTTTTATCCTGTGAATAGCTCGGAAGAATCTAATGAAATACTCATCCTCCGCCAGCTTCCTCTGAAGAAACACACTAAGAGACGAAGTCTGTACTTTCAATGTACTTGAACTCAGACCTTTCTTTAGACCAGCTTGCAGAAATTCCAATACAGAATAAGATTTCTCTCTATCCACATTATTATCCAGGCACCAGGAACAATAAACTATCCAGACTTTAGCATATACAGTATCTTCATAGTCACTAACTTCCTGCTTTGAAGGAAAGTGTTGGATAAGTCATTAGAGAAAGCCTTACCTCTCAGGAGTTCCCATTCCATTTCCATGCGGATAGGTGTCACATTTTTACCTGCGGATGAACAACTGGCCCTTGTGTCAACAGATCCTGACATAATGGTAGAATAAATGGTTCTGCTTCAGCAAGCTTCTTCAGAAGTGAGAACCACTGTCTCTTTGACCAGAAGGGAACCGCCATGATCGGCACAGCCTTGTCTTTGTGTATCTTTTTGAGTGTCCAGGAAATGAGACTGAAAGGAGGAAATGGATACAGAAGAGGATGATCCCATTTCAGAGAAAAAACATCCACTGCCCAAGGTTTCTCTAGAGGACACAGGGAGCAAAACATCTGACACTTCCTGTTTTGTTTGTTTGCAAATAAGTCTATTGTTGGCTGTCCTCATCTGGAAACTAACTCCTGAAAAATCTCTTGATTCAGAGACCACTCGTCCTGACTCAACTGAGACCTGCTGAGAAAGTCCGCCAAGTGATTTAAGGTTCCTTTCAAGTGGACTGCCCTTAATGAACCCAAATTCCTCTTGGCCCAAAGAAGAATCTTCTCTGCTTGCATCAAAAAGACCTGCTCCTCGTCCCCCATTGATGATTTAAGTGAGCTACCACCGTATTGTTGTCTGACCTTACTACAACATGCTGAACCTGAATGTCTGACTGGAAGTGTAACAGAGCTCTCCTTACTGCCTCTAATTCTCTGAGATTGGAGTGCTTCTTCCCCATGTCTCTGCTCCAGGAACCCTGTATCGGGGATTTGTCCATGTGAGCCCCCCCAAGCCTACATGCTGGAGTCTGTAGTGATGACCTTTTGTGTTGGAAAGTCCCAAAGCCTGCCTTCCTGAAGATGAGGCCATTCTGTCCATCAGAGAACAGAAGTCTTTACATAATAACTTTTCTGTCTAATGTCAACAACCTTTTGTTCCAAACCTGAAGAATCCAGTGCTGGAGATGTCGTGAATGCAGTTGGCCCCACTTGACAGCCGGGAAGGAGGATGTCATAAGTCCGAGTAAGGACATAGCTCCCCTTATAGAGATGGAAGAAGCTCCCTGGAAGATAAACACATTTGTTAGAAGCAATTCCTATTTTTGTAATGGAAGATAAACCTTCTGATCAACAGTATTTAACTGAAATCCTAAAAAAAACATAGATTGAAAAGGAATTAGGGAAGATTTCTTCCAGTTGATGACCCAACCAAGAGATTTCAGAACACTAACTGAGGCCTGAACCATGCAAGATACAACCATAGGAGAAGTACCCCAAAAAAGAGGTCATCAAGGTAGGCAATAATCTGGATATCAGAAAGTCTCAAATAAGCTATTACCTCTGACATAGTCTTAGTAAAAAGCCAAGGGGCAGATGATAACCCAAAGGGTAAGGCTGTAAACTGATAATGTCTTACCTCCCCCGACTGATGAACTGCAAACCTCAGAAACGCCTGTGAATCTGAGTGTATCGGCAGGTGGAGATATGCATCTTGAAGGTCCAGTGAGGCCATGAAGGATCCTTCCTGCAGAAGACTTAGAACAGAACGAATATTGTCCATTTCGAATTTGCGATATTTGATTGACTTGTTGAGAATCTTTAGATTGAGAATAAGTCTGAAATTGCCTTGTTGTTTTTGCACCAGAAAAACTGGAGAATAAACTCTTTTTTCTTGGCATAATGGAACTTTCCTTATTACCTGCTTCATGAACAAAGCCGATATTGCATCATCCAGAGCAGAGGACATCACTGGTGATACTGGAGGAGGCGTCACAAAATATCTTATTGGGGGACTCTCTGTGAACTCTAACCTGTAACCTTCCTGGATGATTGTTAACAGCCATTTGTTGTGAAAAAGAATTTGCCAGTTTTCGATGAAGTAAGCCAGTCTTCCCCCACCGGAATCCTGGCGTCATCGTTTTTTGGGTTGATTAGTGGGGGTAAGGAGGAAGGAAGACTTTCCTTTCTGATCCTTTTGGGGCTTCCACTGTCTTTTACCGGACTTGAAATTGGAATCAGAGCCTCTCGAGGAACGAAAGGACCATTTAAATTTAAATACTCGTTTCTTTTCAGGGAGATTCTTTTTAGTATCTGCGGACCTCTCCAAGATGTCTGCTAACTTAGACCCAAATAGTAAAGGACCTTCACAAGGGACTCCACATAATTTTACCTTAGAGGAAGCATCACCCTCCCAGGTTCTGACCCAAATACCTCTTCTAGCAGAATTTGCAAGCGCAGAGGTTCTGGTTACTAGTCTCACTGATTCATCAGCAGCATCACATATAGTTAATTCCATGAAAAATATTGGGAAAAGATTTTAACATAACCTCTCTGGTGGTACCCCCTGCAATATGCATCTCTAATTGCCGCAGCCCCACTTTAAAGTGGATCCAAGATGAAAAACTAACTATAACAAGTAACTTGACTATATATCTTATCTAAAGTTTAGATATTTTACACAGCAAATCTAGCTGCAAACAGCTTCAACGGAATATGATTATTTCTTCCTGTGATACAATGACAGTGTAACGATCTGCTAGTGTGTGTGGGCACTAGCAGACAGACAAATATCAGACTTTCCCTGAAAGGGTAAAGTCTTACAGATAGTGACAGTAGAAGGCAGTACAAACACTGAATACAGATATAGAGAATGTTCAGAGAAATCGAGTCGGCAACAGATCAGATAGGTCAGGTACAAAATCGGCAGGCAATCTCTAAGTGAGTAAACAGGCAGAGGTCGGCAACAGGTCAGATAGGCAAAGGTACAGAATTGGCAGGCTAAATCTAAGTGAGTAGTCAGGCAGTGGTCGGCAACAGATCAGATTGGCAAAGGTACAAAATCGGCAGGCAAAGAGAAGTCAGAGAAACAGGCAAAAGTCAAACACAAGTATAATCAATATATAAGTAAGCTGAGCTAGTATGGAATCCCCGGGGTCCTGCCGGTTCAAGCCACACACGGAACTGACTAAGGTCTGAAGCCTTCACTGCGAAGTGTTAGCTAGAGCAGACAGTGAGCAAGTGTCAGAACAGCGCTTAAGAAGCTCGGGTAAGCAGGAGACCACGCCCCCAAGCCGATTGGCCAATCAGGAACCGGAGGTGGAGCCATGCGTGTCAGCTGACATGCTTCCTTAGAGCATAAGAGGAGCGACGCTGACAGTGCATGCGTCCACCCTCATTTACAGTCTGAGTATTATGCGGCCGGATCTCTGCATGAACGCTGCTGACACCATCTCTGTCAATGCGGCCAGCCGCACCAGAAGTCCCAGATGCGATGCCAGTGGAGGCAGCAGAAACTGAAATGGTAAGCGCAGGATTACTGACAGAGAGCAGCCATGTGGTTTGTACACATTACACACAGGCAAGCTGATCTGCATCTCCAGCACTCAGCCTGTGAAAACCTAATTCCCCCTCCTATTCCCTCCTCCCCTCTGCCTCTGAAATCTCTGGCTAGTAACACCTCCCCCTCCTCCTGCCCAGAGTGAGCTCCCATAAGCCCTTGCTACTGTCTGAAAATGCCAAGCACTCTGAAAAGCTGTGGGCGAGGCGTGTTTAGTTTTTAGGGAATTAGAGTATTAAAACAAAAAGTATTTGGCTTGAGGAATGCCCTATAAACAATATGAAAGGGACACAATTATGCAATGAGTAAACGTTTATCTCGGATCCACTTTAAGGGACCTGGAAAAAGCAGTAGCAGCAATTGTTGGTTTAAAAAGCAAGGTAGCTGCCTCCCAAGTACGCCTAAGGAGGTTGTCTACTTTTTTGTCTAAAGGAACTCTTAGTACTCCCAAATCCTCAAATTGCAGGGCATTTTTTCAACTTTTTGTTCCCCAGCAGGAGTTGAACCAGAGGAGTGAGAAGTACATGACCCAGATGAACCAGAAGGATGAGAAGTCCCTTGAGTATTTTGTTTGGCATCTTTCCCTTTTCCAGTTTTGTCCACCTTTGGCTGAAAAAGGAAAAGTGCCATTCAATAAACCTCATGCCAGAAAAAAACCTGTGTATACAGGAGAAAAAAACTTCTGGGTCTCCAGAAGTACATACCACGGCAGCCACAACCGCAGTTTCCTGCACTGTCTCTATCGTATCCATGTTTGAATAGCTGAATGACAGAGCAAGCAGGATTAAATAAGCATTATGTGCCCCCAAAAAAACTTTACCCGGGCGCATATAAATAAATAAAAGGTTCCTCCTTATATTCCTTAAAGGATACCCGAACTGAAATGTGACATAATGAGATAGACATGGGCATGTACAGTACCTAGCACACAAATAACTATGCTGTGTTCCTTTTTTTCTTTCTCTGCCTGAAAGAGTTAAATATCAGGTATGTAAGTGGCTGACTCAGTCCTGACTCAGACAGGAAGTGACTACAGTGTGACCCTCACTGATAAGAAATTCCCCTTTTTTAACCTCTTTCTTGCTCTCAGAAGCCATTTTCTGCTAGCAAAGTGTTTTATAGTTGGAATTTCTTATCAGTGAGGGTCACACTGTAGTCACTTCCTGTCTGAGTCAAGACTGAGTCAGCCACTTGCATACCTTATATTTAACTCATTCAGGCAGAGAAATAAAAAAGGAACACAGCATAGTTATTTGTGTGCTAGGCACTGTACATACACATGTCTATCTCATTATGTCACATTTCAGTTCGGGTATCCTTTAACAGTGCTGACCCATACACATAGCGCTGAAAAGGTTAACTGACTCGTGCAGCCACGCCGAATGCTGCCTCCAGTTCCGGTCAGCGCTGGCAAGAGGAGAATGACGTCACTTCCTAGTCACCTGACTAGGAAGGACCAATCAGAAAACTGCCGCCTTCTGTGCGCGCACACGCACAGTCTTAAATCGGCAGAAACTGTTCCCCTCTGTAATCTCCAGCAGCCGCCATCCTCCCGCACCGATCCGCCTGGCCAGCCGCATACAAGGGGAGATAACCAGCCCTGGATCCTGCTATCTAGCATCAGCCCATCTAGCTCCACACACCTTCTCCATCCGTGGACAGGAAACAAGCTGAGGATTGGTGAATTGATGTGCCATATGTATGCTACACTGTGCCTGTGTCTCTTAACCTTTTCCTGTCCAGCAGTAAGTGGAGGGAGCTATCTCTCATCTGGGTTGCTGTCCTGGAGACGACCCAGGGAAAGGACAAGGTAAGGAGGAGGTATTTGCACAGCAGCAACATCCTGGAAGACCAGGTTGCCTGAAACCAAAACAAAGTTGTGTTTAGTAAGTGCATGATTGAGATATTTTTCCCAACCATAGTTCAATACTTTAGATAAATTGTGTCCAGTTTGAAAACAGTGTGATATTCTGGGGGAAAAAGCAAGAAGTTTTGAATCAGGATTATACCATTTATTGGCTAACTTAGAGATGGATAAACAGTGAGCTTTCGACTTATAAAAAGCCTTCGTCGGACTGGTTCCTCCTGGGGGAAGTTCTGGTGTTTAGCTCATATTGGTAGAGGAGATCAAAACACAGAAGGGTCACAACATACAAGCCAGTGAGTCTTTTTTAGGGTTAAAATAAAACAATACAGCTTTATTTGTCGGTCAAAACAATGGTCCAGAACAGAAACAATCCAGCCAACCCTGACCTTGGGTTATTTTCGGGGTTCCTGCATACCACCCCTGTGTACTCTCAACAGCCACACCGGCTCTTCAGTGACACGCCGTATCGAGCGAACGCGGTCGGCGTTCGCTCGATACGGCGGCCGTCATGTTGTGGGTGGTGCTGACTGGCTCAGTTCTCCCCTGCACCACCCCCTGCCCAATTACAAGCACCGCTGTCGCTGAGCTGCACCTGACAGGGGGCATGCTGGTGTGGGATAGTGTGGAGGCAGCCGCAGGGGGCTGTAGCGAGCGAATGTGGTAACTCCGCCCCCTGCACGCACGTCATTTGGGCTCCTGGTCAGCGTCCGTCTGACAGCTTTTGTGGCTTACTGTCCGCCTGTCCGGCATCCGCCGCCCCCTGCCTAAGTGCCCAATTAGAACTGGATGGAGCAACACCTGGCAGGGGGCGTGCGATTACATTTTAAAGGCAGGGGGCGGCACCTGTCACTCACTACCTCACGGGGATGTGCCTGTCACTCCCTACCTAACCTGGGGGCGCCTGTCACTCACTACATAACCTGAGGGCACCTGTCACTCACTACCTAACCTGGGGGCACCTGTCTCTCACTACCTAACCTAGGGGCACCTGTCACTCACTACCTAACCTGGGAGTCCCTGTCACTCACTACCTAACCTGGGGGCGCCTGTCACTCACTACCTAACCCGGGGGCATCTGTCACTTGCTACCTAACGGGGGGGTGCCTGTCGCTCACTACCTAACCTGGGGTCTCTGTCACTCACTCCCTAACCTGGGGGTCCCTGTCACTCACTACCTAAACTGGGGGGTGCCTGTCACTACCTAAACTGGGGGGCTTCTATCTCTACCTAAACTGGGGGCTCCTGTCACTACCTACACTGGGGGGTCCCTGTCACTACCTACACGGGGGGGTCCCTGTCACTACCTACACTGGGGGGCACCTGTCACTACATACACTGGGGGACTCCTGGCGCTACCTTAACTAGGGGGCACCTGTCATTACCTAAACTATCAGGGCCAGCCAGCCCAGCATCTCTACCAGCCAACCAGCCCAGAATCACTGTCAAAAAGGCCACAGCATCACCACCAGTCAGGCCAGCATTTACTTCAACCAGCCAAGCACAACCCAGCATTACCGCCAGCCAGGTCACAGCATCACCGTCAGCCAACCCAGCCACAGCATCGGCCACAGCATCACCGCCAGTCAACCCGGCCACAGCATCACCGCCAGCCAGGCCACAGCATCACTGCCAGGCCTTTCAGCCCACACATCATCCCCAATCCAGCCAAAAACAGTATTGCCAGGCACAGCAGCCAGTAGAGGAGAATTCAGAAGCCAGGTGAGAGGTGTCTACCATATTAAGGGGGCATTCTGCCTATTTATGTGAAATGCTGTCTATATATGTGCCTCATGACTGCTGAATTTGTCTTGTTGGGGGCCTCAAGATTGCTGAATTTGTTTTGTTGGGGGTCTCATGATTTGTTGGGGGCCTCATATTGCTGAATTTGTCATGTTGGGGGGCCTCACGATTGCAGAATTTGTCTTGATAGGTGCCTCATGATTGCTGAATTTGTCTTGTTGGGGGCCTCATGATATCTGAATTTGTCTTGATAGGGGCCTCATGATTGCTGAATTTGTCTTATTGGGGGCCTCATGATTGCTGAATTTGTCTTGATGGGGGCCTCATGATTGCTGAATTTGTCTTGTTGGGAGTCACATGATTGCTAACTGCGAGACTATGGGAAAAGCTGAATCATCATCATATGAGACAATAGCATTAAACCTACTTTTTTAGCTTTTTAAAACAGAAAATAAAACTGGGAGGTTCTAAAAAAAATGAATACATTTTTTCAGGAGTAGGATGAATGAAATTGTTTATCTTCACAGTTTATTTTCAACTTGGATTTTCCATAATGTTCATGTAAGTGTTAAAACGTTTGTACAGTACTTAGTTTAAATTGCTGTTGCCACTTTGCGATAGATAAGTGACTTTTGGGTTGCAGTTTGGGCACTCGGCCTCCAAAAAGTTCGCCACCACTATCCTAATCTAATGTCCCACCATTGCTAAGTTCATGTAAATTTGTCTCCACCCGTGACCACACCCAAAATATGGTCCATGGCCACACCTTTTTTTCAACATGGTGCGCTACGCACGCCGCACAACGTAACCCTCATATTTTTCGGCAAACTAGCTGCAGTGTGCTGATTTCTGCTGCCTACAGTATGTACAGTATAAGCTGATATCTAGTGCCTGCACTGTGTGCTGATTGTAACCCAGCTGTATTGTATGCTGATCCCTGCTACTTTCAGTATGGACAGTATTAGCTGTAAAGTCTGGTACACACATACAATTTTGATTAGCCAATTTTAGCTCTGTTCATCAAATTCATTATCTGTTGGCCCACTTACTGCATGGGGTTGGTAAAATTGGTCAGTGATTGACCAATCAAAATTATATGTGCGTATACATCTTTGATCTATGCCTATACTCATTGTAAATTATCTAAATAAAGGACAGGAGGCGCCAACCAATACTTCGATGGGCAGGCCCGTTATCTGTAGCTTACACCGCTGCTAAGTTCATGTACCTTTGGCCCCACCCAAGGCCACGCCCACTCACTGCATGGCCATGCCCATTTTTTGCAGCGGCGCGCACCGCATATACCCCCCACCTAGTGCCCCTGATCTTCAAGGACCCTAGGAATGCCCCTGCCAAAAACAAGCAGATGCCTGCTCTGATCATCACAACAGTATGAAATATCTGTGAAGACATCTTCAGCTGCTTATTAAGTTGCAATACTGAATATGACAGGTCAGATTGGGTAATTGTGAAGGATTTTATAGCATATATTACTAAACTTTGTTATAGTTTCAAATCATTTGTGTTGCAGTTTCAAATAGTACAGTACAGTTTTAGAGCTAGAGCAATATTTTTTAGAAACTGCCACTGCTAGAAAAGAAATAATCAGTTATAATGACTGGATGTTATATAGCTTCTATGTATGTGAAAAGGAACAAAAGCTGTGAAAGTAGTATGCATTTCATGCTGAAAAGCAAAACAGGAGGAGTGCTACGTAGTGTGATAACTTTTAATAAAAATTAAAATTGCACGTACCAGATGAATGTGAAATGCACAGCACAGGGTCATGGAGAGATACTGGTCACTGAATCCGGCACCTGGCTTGTCTGAGACACCCTGAGTCCACCCTCCATCTGGACCCCCGCTGCAGCTGGCCACTGCAGCCCCAGGTCGTTTCCTTTGATGGGATTGGATTTCTTTAGCTATACTGTCTATATACTATATACTATATACATACTATATACTATACTATACACTGTCATCTTCGTGTTTACCATTTATCTGCATCAGTGTTTTACTTCAGCTTACATCTGGAAATATGCCTGAAGAAGGGGACTAGATCCCAGAAAGCTTGCATCATTTAACTCTATTAGTTAGCCATTAAAAGGTATTTAATAACAAACAGAGGCGCCAGCAGGATAAAAGGAGAACCATATATAAAAAACAATAAAAGCACGGGGGAGCAAGGGTGGACCTGCCTCCCCAATATTCAAAACACAACCACTGTAATCAGAAAATGCAAAGAACATTTAATTTGTACTCCAGAATAAACAATTTGCAACGCGTTTCGCGGGTCCCAAGCCCGCTTCCTCAGGCAAAAATACAAAAAAGGAGCAGCTTAAGGTTGTGTACTCTCAGCGCAGCGCCTCTGCGCTGCGCTGAGAGTACACAACCTTAAGCTGCTCCTTTTTTGTATTTTTGCCTGAGGAAGCGGGCTTGGGACCCGCGAAACGCGTTGCAAATTGTTTATTCTGGAGTACAAATTAAATGTTCTTTGCATTTTCTGATTACAGTGGTTGTGTTTTGAATATTGGGGAGGCAGGTCCACCCTTGCTCCCCCGTGCTTTTATTGTTTTTTATATATGGTTCTCCTTTTATCCTGCTGGCGCCTCTGTTTGTTATTACATATTGTTATCCACCTGGTGGATGGGTGTGGACACCCTCTTTCTTCCTACTACAGAGAGCGACTTCTTAACCTGAGTGGGGACAGGTCAATATCCCCATATGCGCTTATAGTGGTTGCCTGATCCTTGGCAACCCGTGTTTGTGAGTATATCTCTCATTACTTACTATACCATCCCGTATTATCAATAATACACTATTGGGGGCTCCCGTCTCTATTTTTGTCTCCTTACATTAAAAGGTATTATTTCTTACAAAACGTTGGTTTTTTTCTACCTATATAATTTAGCTATACACCAAACTAGATGCCTGCATTTCACATTGATCTGGTACGTGCACTATAGAGTGCTCCTCCTGTTTTGTTTTCCTCCTTGTAGCGCACAGCCGAGTGTTTGAGGAGACGCTAGAGTGTGGTTACATTCTGAGCCTTCTTGACCTTTGACCTCCAGCAGCGCTTTTGTTCTGCATTTCATGTTGGCCTTCAGGCTGAGACATACGTTGTTGATGACGCATACGTTTTACAGACACGTGACTTTAAGTTCCCATTATCTGTGAAAGGCATGCAATATTCCATTATTTCATATATAAGTAATAGAGTACATCTGGAAGATCTTACATTTGCAAAGGAAGCAGCATACTCACACCTAATTATCCTGGTAAAAATACTAGAATACATTCACTGCACACAAACACAACCTCAAGGCACTGATACATCCTGTATGTGCAATTACCAATTTTGAACTTGGATCTTGACAAAAGGTAACTTAACGAATTACTGGGCTCTCACTGGTTATTCTCAATGGTAATGCAGCTTTTTGTTTGCAGCTTGTCGTGTCCATATTACATTCAAGGGTCCTGATTCACAAAGCGGTGCTAACAGTTAGCAAGCTGGTGAAAAGCCCTTTATCACGCCTAAACTCAGTTTAGGCATGATAAGTTTAGGTGTGATAAGTTTAGGTGTGATAAGTTTAGGCATGATAGGTTTAGGTGTGATAAGTTAACTACTTCCCGACCGCCGTATAGACAAATGGCGGCCGGGAAGCTGACGCCGCAAGGACCGCCGTATAGACAAAATGCGGCGGTCCTTGTATGGGCGTGGGCGGAGCGATCGCGTCATCCGTGACGCGATCCTCCGCCGGGAGTCGGAAGCCTGGCATTTTGCCTCTGCTCGCCGGCCACTTAGCAGCGCCGGCGAGCGGAGGGATCTCGGGGATCCGCCAATCAGAAGGTATAAGGCACTTTGTTAAGTAAACAAAGTGCCTTATACGTGCTTCCTCCTCGCCTCGTGGTCTCATTGTTGCAGAGACCACTAGCGAGGAGGAAGCACTTTGTGAGTATTACAGCACACACGTTTTTTTTTGCCTACAGCCCCCCTGATCTCCCACCCCAGGCCTCATACCCCCCCTGATCACCCCAGCAGACCCCTGCCAGCACCCTTGCACCCCTTTAAAAACCCCAACCCCCCCACCTATCACTAACTTTAAACGCTATCCCCTGCGTTAGGTCCCTAACTGCCTCCTAGTCACCCCTGATCCCCCCCCCCTACCTTTAGATCACCCCCAGACTCCATCCCAGACTACCCCCCTGTATACTGTATACATCTGTATACAGCTACCTTACCCTCTGATCCCCCTCTGATCCCCCTCTGATCACCTGTCTATCACCTGTCCATCACCCCTTGGCACCCCCACCCATCAGAGCAGACCCTAACTGCCCCGCGGGGGTAACCGATCACCTGCCCAGGCCCTCGATTGCCCTCATACCCCCCTTCTGATTACATCCCCTGCTCTTTGTTTACATCTGTCCTCCCCAGCAATCACTAACTGATCTGCGATCAGTAACCCCCTGTGTCTGCCTCTCATCAGATCAGGACTCAGTTTGCCCCGTGCAGGCTCCTGATCAACCCCCCACTCCCTCAAATCGCCCTCAGACCCCCCCCCCTAATCACCGTCCAAGTGCATTGTTTTTGACTGTGCTGCGCTTGTATTCGATTGTGCTGCGCTTGTATTTGATTGGGCTGCGATTGTATTTGATTGTCCCGTGATCTGCTTCGATTGTCCCGTGATTGTTTGATTGCCTGAGACCCCACTTCCCACCACACCCAACCCCACCCTCCCCCCCCCACCACACCCAACCCCACCCTCCCCCCACCACCTCCAACCACCACCTTCCGAGTGCATCAGATTTGCTTGTGCTGTGATTGGAGTCGATTGTGCTGTAATTGTATTTGATTGTCCCGTGATCGGCTTCGATTGCCCCGTGATTGTTTGATTGCCTGAGACCCCACTTCCCGCCACACCCAATCCCACCCTCCCCCCATCACCTTCCGAGTGCATCAGATTTGATTGAGCTGTGATTGGAGTCAATTGTGCTGTAATTGTATTTGATTGTCCCGTGATCGGCTTCGATTGCCCCGTGATTGTTTGATTGCCTGAGACCCCACTTCCCGCCACACCCAATCCCACCCTCCCCCCATCACCTTCCGAGTGCATCAGATCTGCTTGTGCTGTGATTGGAGTCGATTGTGCTGTAATTGGATTTGATTGTCCCGTGATTGTTTGATTGCCTCTGAGACCCCACTTCCCACCAACCCCAATACCTCTCAAATACTCCCTTTTTGCTAGGTAGGTGCTCTTTTTTTCTGGGTAGTCTCGGAGGAAAACCCCATAAATTTAGCAATCCAAAATGGCAAGAAGGGGGCTTTCCGATGACGAGGTATACAGGTATATGGACCAGTCGGATGAGTTCTTTTGGGAAGAATCATCCGTCGAATCTTCCGGGTCCGATTTTGAACCTGTAGAAAGCAGTGGTTCCCTGACCGATACTGATGACGAGGCTATGGTCCCGGCTACAGCCAGGCGTACCAGACCCCAAGTCGTTAGACCGCAGGTGGCGCAGGATCCGCCTCAAGGGCAGCAGGGTGGTGCTAGCGCTGTTGATAGTTTTCTTGGTGAGGCAGGCACCAGCAGCGCAGCATCTCCTGGACTTAGTGCCAGTGCTTCCGTAGACCCTGACGAAGTGGTGAGCGTCAGCATGGAAGTGGAAACTGGTACGGTGGCAAGTGCAGTAGTACCCCCGTCGCAGCCACCAAGAAGAAGACGGGCCCGTAGTACCCATAGACTCCCAGAGGTGCTGGCACAACCAGATTGGCAATCCCCTGATTCCGCCGCACCCGTAGTGCCCCCTTTCACCGCCCAGTCTGGAGTCCAGGTGGCGACAGCTCATCTAGGAACGGCCCTAGACTTTTTGCAGCTGTTCATCACCCAGGTTCTCCTGGACTTAATTGTGGTTGAGACCAATCGTAAAGCCACACAATTCATCACCGAGCACCCGGAGAGCATGTATGCCCAGCCTTTCGGGTGGAAACCAGTCCAAGTTTCCGACATTAAAATCTTTTTGGCCCTTATCCTTCACTTGGGACTAATGAAACAAAATGTATTGCGGTCGTATTGGTCTACGAACCCAGTACATCATGTTCCCTTGTACCCTGCTGCCATGTCCAGGACACGATTTGAGTCCATCCTGCGCTTCCTGCACTTCAACGACGACGAAACCTGTCTTGAAAGGGGAGACCCTGCTTATGACCGGCTCCACAAAATTCGGCCCCTCATAGACCACCTGTCCTCAACATTTGCAGATGCTTATATCCCTGAACAGAACATCTGCGTAGACGAGTCCCTCTTACACTTTACCGGGCGCCTTGGCATCAAACAGTACATCCCAAGCAAGCGCGCCCGGTATGGGGTGAAACTGTATAAGCTCTGTGAAAGGGCCACAGGCTATACATGTCGTTTTAGGGTCTATGAGGGAAAAGACTCAAAATTGGAGCCGGTCGGATGCCCTGACTACCTGGGGAGCAGTGGAAAGGTTGTGTGGGACTTGGTGTCACCCTTGTTCCGGAAGGGGTACCATCTTTTTGTGGACAATTATTACACAAGTGTGGCCCTCTTTCAGCACTTAAAGTTAGAAGGAATCCGATGCTGTGGCACTGCGCGGCCTAGTCGCCAGGGCTTCCCCCAACGGCTCGTTACCACCAGACTTCAACGGGGGCAGAGGGCCGCCTTGCGTACTGAAGACCTGCTCGCGGTGAAATGGAAGGACAAGAGGGACGTTTACTTTCTGTCCACCATTCACACAGACACGACTGTCCAAATTCAACGGGCAACTAAGGTCATTGAAAAGCCCCTTGTCGTCCACGAATATAATGTCAACATGGGAGGGGTGGACTTCAATGACCAGAGGTTAGCGCCCTATTTAGTTACCCGGAAAACAAGACGCTGGTATAAGAAAGTGTCTTTTTATCTGATTCAATTGGCAGTTTACAACAGCTTTGTTCTCTACAGTAAGGCTGGGAGAACTGGATCTTTCCTCCAATTTCAGGAACAGATCATTCTGGACATCCTGTATCCAGGAGGTGCCAGGCCCCCCCCCCCCCCCCAGATGCAACTAGCCGACTGCATGGTAGGCATTACGCCTATCAGATTCCGTGTGCCCCAGGTCAACGCATCCGAAGAAAACGTTGTCGTGTCTGCAGCAGGACTGGAAGAAGGAATGACACCAGTTTTTATTGTCCCCGCTGTCCTGACCAGCCTGGCCTATGCGTAGGGCCGTGTTTTGAGAGGTACCACGAGCAGGTACACTATTAGAACCTAGGGAACTCCAGACACAGGAGTAGGCACACACTCAGTGGTCTTTTGCACATTGTCGCAGGGAGAGGAGAGGTAAGCTTGAAGACCAAACGGGTAAGCATAAAAGTGGGAAGAAGGATCGGTTTCCATGCTTGATATTGCTGATCTGTCCTGGATTGGCGATATAAGACGGCATGTTTGAATTTCCCTTGAGTGTGGACACCCCCGGTTTATATGTGATTTGGGCCGATGATGATGCTTTAATGCCACACAGAGTCATCTCTATTGGCAGGCATATTGCTGTATCCTACAGGCATAATGCTGTATACTAAAGTTCTGAGGCCCAGTCACATAAGTTGGTGGCTCACCCTGAGTGCAGGGTGGCACGGGGTGTCTCTCTCCTGAGGTTATCACTGCCATTGATGTGGAGGAAGATCTGCCATTGATGGGGAGCAAGGTATGTTTGCCGTTCATTTTTCCTTTCAGCCCAGAGTGCATTACTTGTATACCCAATATAAGGAGTATAGCAGAAACTCCTAATACTGGCCATACATGTAATGATTGCAGAGACCCTAAAATGCCAGGACAGACTCCACAAATGACCCCATTTTGGAAAGAGGACACCCTAAAGTATTATGTGAGGTGCACAGTGAGTTCATAAAAGATTTTAATTTTTGTCACAAGTTAGCAGAATTTTTTTTTTTATTTTTTTTTAACAAAGTGTCATTTTCCGTTAACTTGTGACAAAAAATAAAATTTTCAATGACCTCACCATTACCCTCATGGAATACCTTGTTGTGTATTCTTTACAAAATGGGGTCATTTGTGGGGTTTGTTAACTGTCCTGGCAAGTGGGCGGGGTGCTAAATTGTGAGCACCCCTGTAAAGCCTAAAGGTACTCATTGGACTCTGGGCCCCTTAGAGCAGTTAGGGTGCAAAAAAGTGCCACACGTGGTATTGCCGTACTCGGGAGAAGTAGTACAATGTGTTTTGGGGTGTATTTTTACACATACCCATGCTGGGTGGGAGAAATACCTCTGTAAATGACAATCTTTTGATTTTTTTACGCACAATTGTCCATTTACAGAGTTATTTCTCCCACCCAGCATGGGTATGTGTAAAAATACACCCCAAAACACATTGTACTACTTCTCCCGAGTACGGCGATACCACATGTGTGGCACTTTTTTGCACCCTAACTGCGCTAAAGGGCCCAAAGTCCAATGAGCACCTTTAGGATTTCACAGGTCATTTTGCGGAATTTGATTTCCAGACTCCTCCTCACGGCTTAGGGCCCCTAAAATGCCAGGGCAGTATAGGAACCCCACAAATGACCCCATTTTAGAAAGAAGACACCCCAAGGTATTCCGTTAGGAGTATGGTGAGTTCATAGAAGATTTTATTTTTTGTCGAAAGTTAGCGGAAAATAGATTTTTAATGTTTTTTTCACAAAGTGTCATTTTCCACTAACTTGTGACAAAAAATAAAATCTTCTATGAACTCACCATACTCCTAACGGAATACCTTGGGGTGTCTTCTTTCTAAAATGGGGTCATTTGTGGGGTTCCTATACTGCCCTGGCATTTTAGGGGCCCTAAACCGTGAGGAGTAGTCTGGAAATCAAATTCCGCAAAATGACCTGTGAAAGCCTAAAGGTGCTCATTGGACTTTGGGCCCTTTAGCGCAGTTAGGGTGCAAAAAAGTGCCACACATGTGGTATCGCCGTACTCGGGAGAAGTAGTACAATGTGTTTTGGGGTGAATTTTTACACATACCCATGCTGGGTGGGAGAAATATCTCTGTAAATGGACAATTGTGTGTAAAAAAATCAAAAGATTGTCATTTACAGAGGTATTTCTCCCACCCAGCATGGGTATGTGTAAAAATACACCCCAAAACACATTGTACTACTTCTCCCGAGTACGGCGATACCACATGTGTGGCACTTTTTTGCACCCTAACTGCGCTAAAGGGCCCAAAGTCCAATGAGCACCTTTAGGATTTCACAGGTCATTTTGCGGAATTTGATTTCCAGACTCCTCCTCACGGCTTAGGGCCCCTAAAATGCCAGGGCAGTATAGGAACCCCACAAATGACCCCATTTTAGAAAGAAGACACCCCAAGGTATTCCGTTAGGAGTATGGTGAGTTCATAGAAGATTTTATTTTTTGTCGAAAGTTAGCGGAAAATAGATTTTTAATGTTTTTTTCACAAAGTGTCATTTTCCACTAACTTGTGACAAAAAATAAAATCTTCTATGAACTCACCATACTCCTAACGGAATACCTTGGGGTGTCTTCTTTCTAAAATGGGGTCATTTGTGGGGTTCCTATACTGCCCTGGCATTTTAGGGGCCCTAAACCGTGAGGAGTAGTCTGGAAATCAAATTCCGCAAAATGACCTGTGAAAGCCTAAAGGTGCTCATTGGACTTTGGGCCCTTTAGCGCAGTTAAGGTGCAAAAAAGTGCCACACATGTGGTATCGCCGTACTCGGGAGAAGTAGTACAATGTGTTTTGGGGTGAATTTTTACACATACCCATGCTGGGTGGGAGAAATATCTCTGTAAATGGACAATTGTGTGTAAAAAAATCAAAAGATTGTCATTTACAGAGGTATTTCTCCCACCCAGCATGGGTATGTGTAAAAATACACCCCAAAACACATTGTACTACTTCTCCCGAGTACGGCGATACCACACGTGTGGCACTTTTTTGCACCCTAACTGCGCTAAAGGGCCCAAAGTCCAATGAGCACCTTTAGGATTTCACAGGTCATTTTGCGGAATTTGATTTCCAGACTCCTCCTCACGGCTTAGGGCCCCTAAAATGCCAGGGCAGTATAGGAACCCCACAAATGACCCCATTTTAGAAAGAAGACACCCCAAGGTATTCCGTTAGGAGTATGGTGAGTTCATAGAAGATTTTATTTTTTGTCGAAAGTTAGCGGAAAATAGATTTTTAATGTTTTTTTCACAAAGTGTCATTTTCCACTAACTTGTGACAAAAAATAAAATCTTCTATGAACTCACCATACTCCTAACGGAATACCTTGGGGTGTCTTCTTTCTAAAATGGGGTCATTTGTGGGGTTCCTATACTGCCCTGGCATTTTAGGGGCCCTAAACCGTGAGGAGTAGTCTGGAAATCAAATTCCGCAAAATGACCTGTGAAAGCCTAAAGGTGCTCATTGGACTTTGGGCCCTTTAGCGCAGTTAGGGTGCAAAAAAGTGCCACACATGTGGTATCGCCGTACTCGGGAGAAGTAGTACAATGTGTTTTGGGGTGAATTTTTACACATACCCATGCTGGGTGGGAGAAATATCTCTGTAAATGGACAATTGTGTGTAAAAAAATCAAAAGATTGTCATTTACAGAGGTATTTCTCCCACCCAGCATGGGTATGTGTAAAAATACACCCCAAAACACATTGTACTACTTCTCCCGAGTACGGCGATACCACATGTGTGGCACTTTTTTGCACCCTAACTGCGCTAAAGGGCCCAAAGTCCAATGAGCACCTTTAGGATTTCACAGGTCATTTTGCGGAATTTGATTTCCAGACTCCTCCTCACGGCTTAGGGCCCCTAAAATGCCAGGGCAGTATAGGAACCCCACAAATGACCCCATTTTAGAAAGAAGACACCCCAAGGTATTCCGTTAGGAGTATGGTGAGTTCATAGAAGATTTTATTTTTTGTCGAAAGTTAGCGGAAAATAGATTTTTAATGTTTTTTTCACAAAGTGTCATTTTCCACTAACTTGTGACAAAAAATAAAATCTTCTATGAACTCACCATACTCCTAACGGAATACCTTGGGGTGTCTTCTTTCTAAAATGGGGTCATTTGTGGGGTTCCTATACTGCCCTGGCATTTTAGGGGCCCTAAACCGTGAGGAGTAGTCTGGAAATCAAATTCCGCAAAATGACCTGTGAAAGCCTAAAGGTGCTCATTGGACTTTGGGCCCTTTAGCGCAGTTAGGGTGCAAAAAAGTGCCACACATGTGGTATCGCCGTACTCGGGAGAAGTAGTACAATGTGTTTTGGGGTGAATTTTTACACATACCCATGCTGGGTGGGAGAAATATCTCTGTAAATGGACAATTGTGTGTAAAAAAATCAAAAGATTGTCATTTACAGAGGTATTTCTCCCACCCAGCATGGGTATGTGTAAAAATACACCCCAAAACACATTGTACTACTTCTCCCGAGTACGGCGATACCACATGTGTGGCACTTTTTTGCACCCTAACTGCGCTAAAGGGCCCAAAGTCCAATGAGCACCTTTAGGATTTCACAGGTCATTTTGCGGAATTTGATTTCCAGACTCCTCCTCACGGCTTAGGGCCCCTAAAATGCCAGGGCAGTATAGGAACCCCACAAATGACCCCATTTTAGAAAGAAGACACCCCAAGGTATTCCGTTAGGAGTATGGTGAGTTCATAGAAGATTTTATTTTTTGTCGAAAGTTAGCGGAAAATAGATTTTTAATGTTTTTTTCACAAAGTGTCATTTTCCACTAACTTGTGACAAAAAATAAAATCTTCTATGAACTCACCATACTCCTAACGGAATACCTTGGGGTGTCTTCTTTCTAAAATGGGGTCATTTGTGGGGTTCCTATACTGCCCTGGCATTTTAGGGGCCCTAAACCGTGAGGAGTAGTCTGGAAATCAAATTCCGCAAAATGACCTGTGAAATCCTAAAGGTACTCATTGGACTTTGGGCCCCTTAGCGTACTTGGGGTGCAAAAAAGTGCCACACATGTGGTACCGCCGTACTCGGGAGAAGTAGTATAATGTGTTTTGGGGTGTATTTTTACACATACCCATGCTGGGTGGGAGAAATAACTCTGTAAATGGACAATTGTGTGTAAAAAAAATCAAAACATTGTCATTTACAGAGATATTTCTCCCACCCAGCATGGGTATGTGTAAAAATACACCCCAAAACACATTATACTACTTCTCCTGAGTACGGCAATACCACATGTGTGGCACTTTTTTGCAGCCTAACTGCGCTAAGGGGCCCAAAGTCCAATGAGCACCTTTAGGCTTTACAGGGGTGCTTACAATTTAGCACCCCCCAAAATGTCAGGACAGTAAACACACCCCACAAATGACCCCATTTTGGAAAGTAGACCCTTCAAGGTATTCAGAGAGGGGCATGGTGAGTCCGTGGCAGATTTCATTTTTTTTTGTCGCAAGTTAGAAGAAATGGAAACTTTTTTTTTTTTTTTTTGTCACAAAGTGTCATTTTCCGCTTACTTGTGACAAAAAATAATATCTTCTATGAACTCACTATGCCTCTCAGTGAATACTTTGGGATGTCTTCTTTCCAAAATGGGGTCATTTGGGGGGTATTTATACTATCCTGGAATTCTAGCCCCTCATGAAACATGACAGGGGGTCAGAAAAGTCATAGATGCTTGAAAATGGGAAAATTCACTTTTGGCACCATAGTTTGTAAACGCTATAACTTTTACCCAAACCAATAAATATACGCTGAATGGGTTTTTTTTTATCAAAAACATGTTTGTCCACATTTTTCGCGCTGCATGTATACAGAAATTTTACTTTATTTGAAAACTGTCAGCACAGAAAGTTAAAAAAATCATTTTTTTGCCAAAATTCATGTCTTTTTTGCTGAATATAATAAAAAGTAAAAATCGCAGGAGCAATCAAATCGCACCAAAAGAAAGCTTTATTAGTGACAAGAAAAGGAGCCAAAATTCATTTAGGTGGTAGGTTGTATGAGCGAGCAATAAACCGTGAAAGCTGCAGTGGTCTGAATGGAAAAAAAGTGGCCGGTCCTTAAGGGGTAGAAAGCCCTAGGTCCTCAAGTGGTTAAGGCGTGATAAGTTTAAGCACCAACTGGGTTAGCACCGCAGTGCACAGCTGATCAAAAGTTTTGCGCTAGCAAAGTCTGGTGCACTTCGCATAGAGTTTAATGGCGCTGCTTTGCGTGCGAGACTTTGCGCGCGATCTAAACTTATCTAAACTTATCATGCCTAAACTTATCACGCCTAAACTTATCACAACTAAACTTATCACCCTTAAACTGACTTTTCACCAGCGTGGTGCAATGGTTATCACGCCTAAAGTCTCTAACTGGGTTAGCACCGCTTTGTGAATCGAGCCCAATGATTTGAAAACAGGACAATATTAAAACAGAGTTCTCTGCTGGCCAAATTAATCACGCCACAATGCACTCAGTGCCTACATACAATCTTAAAGGGAACCTGAAGTGAGTAAAATTATTTAAAGTAAACACATGACGTAGCTGCAAATGAAAATATTACATACTTACCTCACCCTCAGTTCCTCTAAGAAGCTCACCATTTTCTTCTTACAGTGATCCCTTCCAGTTCTGACAAGATTTTGTCAGAACTGAAATATACCAGTTGCTGTCAGTTTTTTATCAGCAGCTGTAAGTTACAACTGAATGTGCAAGGTAATGTCCATGTTTCCCTATGGCTCAAGTGGGCTGTTTAACAGTGTGCTAACCAGGAAGCTGTTATGGGGTAAGGGACATTTTCAAAATGGAGGACAGAGAATTCCATCAATCACAGTAAACAAGCAGGACGCAGGAGAGGAGAAAGAGATTGATGAGCAGACTACACGGGAGGTAAGTATGACCTGTGTATAAATTTTCAGTTCAAGTTCTCTTTAAGCTTATATCTTCAAGGAAGGCATTAAATACTGTATATGTGGACATATTTTAGACTTCTCATTTGTTTTTAATCATAGTTGATCCAGTATTGACTAAGGCTACGTTCAGAATGGGGCATTGCAGTGTGACTTAAAGTAAAAAGGGGATAAAAATAAATCAATACATTGCAAAGTGAGAAGTTAAAAAGTAGAAGAGAGAGCAAGAAATGATTGATATTCACCATGTAATTTGTTCATGTGGTTTAATCCACAATGAGCCTGCATGTCATCATCTTTACTATGGACAGATAAGAAAAGAACTAGGCACTTCCAACTGCTATTATTTATAACCAGGCCCCCTAACAATGAATAAGGTTAACAGGCAGTATTTTTATAGATATACAGCCTGTTAACCTTAATGCACAGAAGGAGATATTGGTTGCTTGGCAGTTGGAAACAGCTTGTAAGGAAACACGGAAAGGCCGCCGTCTCTCAAGGTGAGGCGGCTGTTTCCGCGTCCAGCATGGCGTCACAACGCGGAAAAAACGCCGCATGCCGCATAGGCAGTGCGGTGGAATCTGCATTGGTAACGGCGGAATCCGCATCAGAGGCGGCCCCCACACTAGATACATTGCATGACAGTACTGGTGTGGCTGGGACTGATGGTCCACCAAGATTCAGACTTACACGCGCGCAAGCACAGAGGCAGAGTTTAAATAACTGTTAGAAGGGAGTCGGCTGACCAGCTGGGTCAGCTGACAATTTCCACTGCTCTCATTGGACCAGCAATTAGGGAGGTCCTGGAAAGGTCCTAGAGTATATATACTGCTGGTTGTTCACTTGCTCTTTGTCTGGCGTGCGATCACATATGTGGGAGCACCCAGATCCGTAGTCAGATCCGCAAGTGTGCCGGGACCAGCTGGAGCTGTAATCCTACACTTAGCTAGATTCTGTTGATAGCTAAAGTACTAGTTTGATTGTGATTATCTGTTATGACTTTTGCCTGCCTTGACTACCCTTCTGAACTCTGATCTTGTACCTCGATATTTCTGATACTCTGTTGCCGAACCCCGGCTCGTTCCTTGACTCTGCTTCTGCCTCCTGATTTTGTACCCTGATATATCTGATACCCCGTTGCTGAACCCTGCCTGTACTTTGACTCCGCCTTTGCCTCCTGATCTTGTACTTTATCTGTCCGTGTGTGTACGACCTGGCTTGTCCGACCTCGAGAACCGACCTTACTGTTAGAGGCGGTTCCTCGCTCTGTTAGTAATCCTTCCTCCTGAAGGTTACTTCCAGTCTGTCCTTCCTACTGTCAGTCTGACTCCTCCCGTCTTGGAGAGCTCAGGTCTGCGGAAGGAATCTGTGCAGGTACCCTTGCTGTACTGAGGCCTAGTCCTCTAAGTGTTACTGTTACACCTAACACTACACTCTACTCAGGTGAACAGAGGTTAGCTAGTATATCGGATTATCAGTGATACTGCAGATCACGTATAATCTGGTATACATCTGTATTCCCAGTGATTCTGCATTTCACTGGTAATCAGATCCTCTCTGTGCTTCACCGATCGTTACACAGCTGTTATTTCCCACAATGCAACAAGGTTAACAGACAGGAAACTATCAGGACATCATACTATGGGAGGGGTTTCACCAAAATATCAGCCATACAGACTCCTCTGATAATCTATTTCAGTAAAGGTAAAGATTTCTCATGGGAAAAGGGGTATCAGCTACTGATTGGGATGAAGTTCAATCATTGGTTACAGTTCCTCTTTAACTGAAACATGGAAAGTTGCAATGCAATGATACCCAATACGACTTTCATGGTTGTGCAATGTAGCAGTGTGAGGTATCGCAACACACTGCATACAGTGCATTATAACATATCGCACATGTCAACAGTGTCAGTGAAGGGGGGGCAAGCTGGGAGGGACATTTTATTGTTTTTCTTCTCTTTCCTCCCTTTCCTCTTCCTCTGCTTTTTCTTCTCCTTCCCTATATCATTCTTGGTTTTCTTTTTTAGTATAACCTGCTGAGTGGTTGGCCAGGATGCAAGAGCTGAGTTGGCTTTTAATACATGTGGAGAAAAATACTGATAAGTGCAACAAACAAATGTTTGACACAGGCCTAATTTCTAAGCAGAATGTACAAACTATTTCTGAATGTTTTCTAGTCATTATCTTCAGATTTTTATTAACTTAAATGTACTCTGCATGGATATATGATATATAACTCTCATAAATGTAAAATGTGCTATTAGGAATAAACATTTACAAGCAAAAGTACCCCCTAAAGGCCGCAGAAGTATTCCAGGGCATACTTATCAAATGCGATCAAATGCAATCATTAGAAATGTTTTTTTTATTTGACGTCAACAAGGATGTTATATCCAACTGTTGAAAAGATGCTTAAACAACGTGAAAACAATTTATTTTCACAGAATAGATGATGGCATTTATTTTTACACTGCAAAAAGTTATTTATGAGTTAGTGCTCGTTTCCACTTGTGCGGCGTGCGTCTGCGAGACGTACGCCGCCACTGAGCGGGGGGGGCGGGATCGCAGGCGAATCCCATGAGCCGTGCCATGCACGGCTATGGGAATTGCAGCCTCCGCCGCAAATTCTGTGGGGGGTTCCGGCCGAATTGCTACCGCAAGCGATTCGGCCGGCGGCGCCATTCTCCCCTATGGCAGAGTTTCCCCGTGCGATTCATGTGCGGGGAAACTCTGCAAAATTGCGGCGGTTTCCGCCACAGTGGAAACGGGCCCTTAAGGTGCAAATTAAAGAAAAAACACTATGCTGGAAAAAGAGAATTGATTTGTAGCATATACTAAAACATAATACATTTTACCCCAAACATCATATAAAACAAAACCCCCTCCAAACAAGCAAAACAAACCCTCCTACAAAACCAATAAATTAGATAAAAAAAAAAAAACTCTACATCATATCCAGCCTTTACTGCAATACATGATAGCATCATGAAATAAAGAAGCAGGCAGCAAACACAACTTCTAAGGAAATTCTGAAATTAGTTTAGTTCACACTGTGGGGGAATTAATGTGGATCCTTAAGGCGCATACACACATGTGACTATAGTCGTTTGAAACGATCGTTCCCCGATCGGTTCAAATGACGATCGTTACAAAAAACATGCAAATGATCATTAAATGTAACAATCAACGACCGTAGTCGTTTGAAACGAAATATCCATTCTGGCGGTATTTTTGTAACGACGATCGTTGTAAAAAAAACCTGTGTGTATACATATCGTTACAAAACTATATTTCCCAAACTACAACACATGCACAAAAAACATTTCTACTTTGTAAATACGAGAGATGTGTATGTGTTTTGTGCTGAAAATGATGTGTTGATGTATACACATATGTGTATTTGTGTGTGTGTATGTGTATTGATGTGAGTATGGTATGTATATGTATGTATCTCTCGCTCTCTTTATATATATGTGTGTGTGTGTCTCAACATCTGTAATGATTGAACGGATCTTTTGAGGAACAGATCTTTTGCAGATACTGATCTTTTGAATGTGTACAGCATCTTTGTGTGCAGCATCTTGCAAAGATTTCTATCTGATGGGGAGTTCAGCTCAATAGAATAGACTGTGTAGGTATGGCTCTCCTACTACATGGAAGGGGGTAAAATTGGTCTGTGATCTTTCATTTTCCAAAGACTATGGTCTGATGTGTGTATGCACCTTTAGGCAGAAATGGCCTGAATCACTTGAAAAAACACTTGAACTGTGAAGGATATGGAGACGGCCATATTTGTTTCTTTTTAAACAATATCAGTAGCACAGCATTCTTGATGATCTTTGTCTGCAGTAGTATCTGTATCACACACCTGACCTGAAACAAGCATGTAGATAATCCAGTCAGACTTCAGTCAGAAACATCTGATCTGCATGCTTGTTCAGGGTCTATGGCTAAAAGTATTTGAGCTGAATAGAAAAAAAACACCTGGGCCCATATGCAAATAACTTTTTCACCTGAGTTATCTCCTAGGAGATCATTTTCATGTTCTCTTCAAACTAACTTTTCAGCATGTTACATTTCAAAAAGTACCAAAAAGTTGGTGAAAAAGTACTATCAAACTTATTTTGAGTATTATCTTGCTTGCTGGTGGCTTAACCCACCTGGCGGTTTGCTAAAAATCAGCCAGGGGGCAGCAAATGCGTTTTTTAAATTTTTTTTTCTTTTTCATGTAGCGAGACAAAGTCTCGCTACATGATAGCCGCTGCTCAGCGGCAACCCCCCAGCCCCCCCGATCGCCTCCGGCAATCAGAGATCAGAAGATCCCGTTCAAAGAACGGGATCTCCTGGAGGGCTTCCCCCATCACCGTGGCGATGGGCGGGATGACGTCATCGACGTTGTGACGTCAAAGGGGACTCCGATCCACCCCACAGCGCTGCCTGGCACTGATTGGCCAGGCAGCGCACGGGGTCGGGGGGGGGGGGCGGCCGCGGCGCAACGAATAGGGGCGGATCGGCGGGTAGTGGCGACAATCGCATTGCACACGCAGCTAGCAAAGTGCTAGCTGCGTGTAGCAAAAAAAAAAATTATGCAAATCGGCCCAGCGGGGCCTGAGCGGCGCCTTCCGGCGGCATAGCACGTGCTCAGCACGGGCTTACCACCAGGGAGGTTAAAAGGCATTTTAAGACAAGTTCTGAAAATATCACCTAGGAGAAAACTCAGGAGAAAAAGTAAATTGCATATGGGCTCTGGTCTCCCAGAGGAGGGTGCATAGCTCATCAGCCTAGGCTTGATATTACTGGAAGAGTTTGGCTGCACAATATACAGCAATATATAGATACAGGAAGTGATTCTGAAGCTAAAACCAGGAAAATTACTGTAAAAATTGGCCTCCTTGATAATTTACTGCATTCTACTATAGCGCAAAAAACATAAAAAGTCATACAGTGCTGCCAGATATAGACCACTTAGTTTACAGAACCCAAATAAGGGGATTTCTGTAACCCTGATTATGCTCCACAGTTACTGTGTCGGGCTATTTACACGTATTTTAATAAAGTCACATAAACTGTAACCAAAGGTAATAAAAATAATTTAAGGCTCCTTTAAACAGGAGGAGCCTTAAATGTTATATGCCCAACTCTAAGTTCGAGATTTCTCAATCCATTGGTACCAGGGTTGCTCGTCAGGACCTCGTGATCACGTATAACCCGTGATCACGAGTTGTTTTGCATGAATCCAGACTCGAATTAGAATCCGGAGATCGATACCGATCACGGGTCCAAATTCAAATGTATCCGGATTTTGCAGTCGAATCCGGCCGTGATCACGGGTGTTAACCCGTGATCACAAATCCGAATTCGGCTAGGCATGCGGTACCCAGGGGTTGACGTCGTTAGGCCAATCAGAAGGCCCCAGCCGAGTCCCTAGCAACCAATCAGAGGAGAGGAGCCTGGCCCTCCCCTCATCTATATAAGGCGGCGGCAATGTTGCGGAACTCGTCCTTGCTTGTGACTCTGTGGTACTGAGAGCATCTCCAGTGCTGCTGTTTGTCAGAGCAAGTGCTTTTCAACTGTTAAACCCAGCGTTTTGCATTCTAACTACCTTTATTACACATTGATTGTATTGATTTATAGATAGATAGTGATTTGATTGTTATAGTTTTTGGTCAACTAGTGTAGTGTATATACTGTATACTGTGCTAGGCTAGTGTTAGGTCTGTGTGCAGGCTAGGCCTACAAGCCTAGGGTAGCCTTAGTCTACTAGCTGTAGGTAGGTTAGGGATTATAGTTAGTAGTTGTGTACTAGTTTAGTTAATTTTTACTATTAGTCTGTGAGTTGATTTAGTGACGTAGCTGCAGTACTGTTACTTACTTAGCAGGCAGGCCAGCATCTGTTGTAATTTTGACTGCTGTGACTGCCTGACTTTATTGATTGTGTGACAGACTTTTATTGTCACTGTCTGTCACACTAGTAGTTACTTAGTTATCGACTACTGTAGACCACACTATTAGTACTACTAGTTTAAAAAAAAAACCTTTCATTTTCTTTTTGTCACCAACCCTTGAGTTTCTTTATTGAAGTTTACACCCTTTCCCGCCCTTTATATATATATATATATATATATATATATATATATATATATATATATATATATATATATATATATTTATTTTTGTTTGTTTTTCTTGTTGTATTTGTAAATTGTACAATGACTGGCAGAGGTAGAGGCACCACCAGAAGGTGCGTGCAGCAGCTTCCTCCTCTCAAAGTCACAGCCAGCGCCTGACCCAGATGGTGACCGACTACATGGGGTCCTTCAGCGGGCTTGACATTGGCGAGGAGCCTGTGGACCCCTTGGAGTACCTGGTCGAGTGCTTGGAGATCTGGAGTGAGCTTGTGCAGTATGCCATGGAAGTCCTGGCTTTCCCCCTTCCAGCCACCACACCACCAGCCGCACTGAAGCACGTCTCAGACAGCACGTCTGAGACGTGCTTCAAGGCGGCCTGTGGTGTGGTCACAGAGAAGCGCTCTCGGTTGTCCCCAGAGTCCGTGGACAGACTGACATTCCTCAAGATCAACCAGGCCTGGATTAAAGGCACGTTCCAGGCCCCTGTTGTCAGCGACAGGAGGTCATGAGGTGCCTGGTAGAGATGGCCCAAACGGTTCGCATGCAAAAATTATTTGCACGAACTTCGCTGGTTCGCGTTCGCAATCGAACGCAAACTTTATGCGAGTTTGCCCCGCCCCCTATACTATATCATTAGGGTCAACTTTGACCCTCTACATCACAGTCAGCAGGCACAGGGTAGCCAATCAGGCTACACTCCCTCCTACAGCCCCTCCCCCCCCCCACCCTTATAAAAATCAGGTAGCATCAGCCATTTCTCTCACTCGTGTGGCTGCAGTAATTAGAGAAGGGAGAGAACCTTGCTGCTGACATAGGGAAAGCTTAGTTAGGCTCTTGTGTTAGGGTTGTTAGGTTGCTCCTTCTTGATGATCCTATTGCTAAAAAGCACTCCTCATCCTCAACAGCTCTTTTGAGAGCTAATGTTGCTCTTGTGATCAATTTTTTTTTGTGTGTGTGTGTGTCCTACAGACGTGTGTTGCATATACAGCCTTGGTAATTCCTACTGTGCCACTGCTAGGCCAAGCACATTCAGCGACTACCTGTGTGTGAGACAGGTGCACATTTGCAATACTATCACAACATCTTAGACATGTCTTGCCTCAAAGTGGAGAGTCACATTGGAGCAGCTCTCCAGGCTGCTCTTAACAAATAGGTGGATCAGTGGCTGACCCCGCACCAACTGGAGATCAGCAACGTGGTGTGTGACAACAGCAGCAATCTCATTTCCGCTTTGAATTTGGGAAAGTTGACACATGTACCCTGCATGGCACATGTGCCCAGGCTTACAGGACGTCCTGAAGCAGGCCAGGAAGTTGTGTGGGCATTTCAGGCGGTCTTACACGGCCATAGCGCGCTTTGCCGATATTCAGCGGATAAACAATTTGCCGGTGAGGCGATTGATTTGCGATAGCCCAACTCACTGGAATTCGACCCTCCTGATGTTTGACTGCTGGCTACAACAGGAGAAAGCCATCATCCAGTATCTCTACAACTACAGTAGAAGGACACACTCTGGGGACATGGGGATGTTCTGGCCGAAGAACTGGACACTCATGCGAAATGCTTGCAGGCTCATGTGGCTGTTTGAGGAGGTGACAAACATGGTGAGTCACAGTAAAGGTGCCATCAGCGACTTGATCCCGTATGCTTTTTTCCTGGAGCGTGCCATGCGTAGCTGTGGAGGAGCGTGAACAGGAACAGTTACAGGAGGAAGATTTGTGGGATCAATTCTCATCAGAACCAGATGTTTCCTCAACACCTGTGGCAGCACAGAAGGGGGAGGAGAAGGAGGAGGAAGAGTCGTGTGGGGAAGAGGAGTCAGATGATGAGGAAGGAGGAGGAGGAGGCAGAAGAACAAATGCAGCAGGCTTCACAGGGGGCTTGTGCTGCTCACCTTTCCCGTGGTATTGTTCATGGCTGGGGGGAGGAGGAAAACTTACATGACATCACTGAGGAAGAGCAAGAGGAGATGGATAGTACTTCTGGATCCAAATATGGGCAGATGGCATCTTTCATGCTGTCCAGCCTGTTGAGGGACCCCCGTATAAAAAACTCCAGGGGAATGACAATTACTGGGTGGCCACGCTACTAGACCCTCGGTATAGGCACAAAGTGGCGGAAATGTTACCAACCCACCTGAAGGCAGGAAGGATGCTGCACATGCAGAACAAGCTGGCAACTATGCTTTACAGTGCGGTTAAGGGTGATGTCACAGCACAACGCAATAAAGGTACCACTGCCAGTAATCCTTCTCCCATGTCCACGCAGGCAAGGACAGGATGCTCCAGCGAACTCATGGTGATCTCGGGCATGCGGACAGTCCAATGCCTCGCCTTAGCCCTTCCAGATCCACCCTCCACCATCGCCTTGACCGGCAGGTAGCCGACTACCTGGCCTTAAGTGTGGATGTAGACACTGTGAGCAGCGATGAACCCTTGGACTACTGGGTGCGCAGGCTTGACCTGTGGCCAGAGCTGTCCCAATTTGCCATCCAACTTCTGTCTTGCCCTGCCTCAAGCGTCCTGTCGGAAAGGACCTTCAGCGCAGCTGGAGGCATTGTCACTGAGAGAAGAAGTCGCCTAAGTCACAAAAGTGTTCAGTACCTCACCTTTATCAAAATGAATGAGGCATGGATCCCGGAGGGCTACTGCCCGCCCGAAGACTAAGTCAGTCCCCACACACAGCATCTCTGCCTGCATGCCGTGTGACTGGCTGCCTGCCCCAAGACTAGGTCGCTCCCCACACAGCATCTTTGCCCGCAGGCCGCTTGACTGTCTTCTCCGCCACCACCAACAGGGTCCAGGACTCCAGGCGGATTTCTGAATTTTTAAGGCCGCTGCTAGCAGCGACCGCTATAATAATTTTTCTGGTGCGTGTACATGTCTGCCTAATTTTTCTGGCTGCACTGCAGCTGGAACAACAAAACAAAAGGCATGTACATGTGTCAATTCCCCTTCGTGATCATTACCTTGCTGCAGTGAAGGGGCTTGCGTATCACAATGAAGCAATGACCGTCGGCTATATGAGTGTCTGGGGGGGGGGGGGGAGACACATCCAAGATAATAAGGTCGTTGCTTCATTGTGGACAGACCAAATTCGATCAGCTGGACAGTAACTGTTGTTCTGTCATTGAGCTACCTCAGCCCGACCATATGGGCTGGAAAGCCGCCATCACCTGCACTCTCGCCATGGTGTGCACCAGTCCAGCACAGCCATCACTACACAAACAGCTGT
This sequence comes from Hyperolius riggenbachi, assembly GCF_040937935.1. Classification (NCBI taxonomy): domain Eukaryota; kingdom Metazoa; phylum Chordata; class Amphibia; order Anura; family Hyperoliidae; genus Hyperolius; species Hyperolius riggenbachi. Next base: position 121,473,180 of record NC_090655.1, read on the forward strand.
TTGCAGTCACTGCATACCTTTTGCTGCATCTGTGACTGTACATTGTATTATACCTGGCAGTCAGTGCATACCTTTCACTTGAATGGATGACAGACTTGCCCTCCATAACAGATTGTCGTTAAAGGATTTAAAGTTAATTTGTCTCATATACAGCAGGGCTTCGAAAGAGTCCTACTGTATTGTTATTTCTCGTCACTACCTCCCTGAGTCGGGACTTGCGTGCCGTGCCTGCTGCCTTCCTTGTATGTCTCGTGGTAGCCATTCCTGCTCCTTTGCCCACAGCGTTCCTGCTGCTTTCCTTTCCGTTTCTTAGGCTCCCACTCCGGACCAGAATTGAACCAGGATTTTCCGGCCATTACCCGTGGTCACTATGGTACTGAAAAAGTACACAGTTGAATGAATGGCAGACTTGCCCTCCATTACAGATTCTCGTTAAAGGCAAGTGGTGTCATCTCTGGCACACAGCATTGAATCAAGGGTCCATCTGACCACAGATGCCTGGTCTGCAAAGCACAGTCAGGGAAGGTACATTACTTATACAGCACAATGGGTCCTTACTTGGATGTGTGGTGGTAGCCATTTCTCAGGCTCCCACTCCAGACCGGAATCGAACCTTGATTCCCCGGCCATTACCCATGGTCACCGTGGTACTGAAAAAGTGCCATTGAAAGTTCCACACAGTTCAATGAATGGCAGACTTGCCCTCCATAACAGATTCTCGTTAAGGTACTGAATAGCCCGCAGAAAAAGGGATTTTAAAAAATAGATGTAAGCTTTAACTATGGTAGAGAAAGAACCATCAAAAGTTGATCAGGCAGTCAGACATTACCTGATATCACTGAGTGAGGAAGAGCAATCTTGCCATGGTGTGCAGTAGTCCAGCACGGCCGTCACTACACAAACAGCTGTTTGCCGTGAGTTACACAGAGTTTGGTCTGTCAGTGTGAAGCAGTACACTAATTACACTCCCTGATTGATGTATACACATGCAGGATGCTTTGAAGCACTTTAGGCCTCCAATTTAGCATGCAATGTGATTGCTGTGCGTCAAATTCAGATTTTTCCCTGGGATTTTTGGCGTGTATCCCACTCCTCCATGCAAAAATTCAGATGTTAGACCCCTTGAAACATCTTTTCCATCACTTTTCTGGCCAGCATAAATGTTTCTAGTTTTTAAAGTTCGCATCCCCATTGAAGTCTATTGCGGTTCGCAAAAGTTCAAGAGAACCGAACTTCTTGCGGAGGTTCGCGTTCGAGGTTCACGAACCAAAAATCGGAGGTTTGAGCCATCTCTAGTGCCTGGGAATTATTTTTGTGTAACATCAACCTTCAGTCTCCTGCTAATTTGGCCTGTTTTTTCTTTAGGTGCTGTGGTACCACCGCTAGGTGCCGTGGCCTAGGCTGCCTGCTGCTGAATTAAACCTCCTGATGTCTGTGTTTCCACCACCACCAGGGTCCACTCCATTATGCGCTGCTGCCACTAGCTATTTTATACACCCTCAAAATAGCTACTACTGTTCTTGTATAAAAAAAAATGTTTGAGGTGTCTGGGATGCAAACTGTGCTGTCCGAGTTGTGGGGAGAACCCAACTAGGGCTGTACAACCACTTCCTGGAACCTCACGGTTGTTTATTTTTGTTTGTGCTGTGGTATCGCCGCTAGGTGCCATGGCCTGTTACAGTGCCTGCTGCCACACGTTTCTCTCCTCCTCCTGCTGCTTTAACCTCCTGCTGTCTGTGCTCCCACCGCCAGGGTCCACAGAATTATGCACTGCTGCCATGCGCCACTAGCTATTAAGCCACTACAATAGCTTTATTTTCTTGTAAAAAAAATTCTGAGGTGTCTGGGTTGAAAACTGTGCTGTCCCAATTGTGTATTAGACACAATGTTGGCTTCATGACTGCTGTCCGAAACCTCCTGCTGTATGGTGTTTACTACAGTCATGGTACCACCGCTAGGTGCCATGGCCTACTACATTGTATGCTGCCACATGTTACTCCTCCTCCTCCTGCTGCTACTTTAACCTCCTGCTGTCTGTGCTCCCACCGCTGTCAGAAAATCATATTAATGCAGGGAAATAATCCCCATCTTGCTTTAAACTGATTATATATGTGTTAAAATGTTTTGCAGATTATTTGAGCTAATTTCATGGTTTTATAATTATAAGCAGAATTCTTCTTTGATCAGTTAGATTGTTGGTTAGAATATCCTGAAATGTTATTTTCTGCTGTAAGCTGTCTTGTTTCTAGTACAAGGCTATCCTTATATTAAGATAGCGCTGGAGAAGGTTCTGACTATATTCAGTTTTTTGCAATGCAATTTGATTATGCAAGGCCGAACACGCACGCTGCATTAAGCTAGGCCTGTTTTATGCTAACATTAATCTTGAATAGAAATCATGTTTAGTGATCATAGATTTATTTAATGAGTTGATCAATTATATACTTATATATTAAGGTAAATAAGTTTACTTTCTATACATTTTAGCATGTATTAAAACAGATGGCTGTTTGTTATAAATACAAAAGCTAACCAATAAGCCATGTTAACAAGACAGTACAACCTGTGACCACAGGGGGCGCTCAGGAAATAACCGTTAATAAATGATGTAACTTAAGAGCATGCCAAGTTTCTTAAAATAAGTTAAAGAACACGCACATATCTTGGCGTCCATCAGATTCAGAAAGATGTAAAAGAACACCATTAGTGTCAACAATTGTGTCATAAGTTCTAATTAAAATATGATTGAGGTAACGCTGATTAGAAAAGGCTCAGACTACCTACGTTAACCAGCTGAGCGGTCTGGACGAGCTCAGCTCGTCCAACACCGCCAGCGGCTGCCGCTCAGGCCCTGCTGGGCCGATTTTAATGAAATAAAAAGCAGCACACGCAGCCGGCACTTTGCCAGCCGCGTGTGCTGCCTGATCGCCGCCGCTCTGCGGCGATTCGCCGCGAGCAGCGGCGAAAGAGGGTCCCCCCAGCCGCCTGAGCCCAGCGTAGCCGGAACAAAAAGTTCCGGCCAGCGCTAAGGGCTGGATCGGAGGCGGCTGACGTCAGGACGTCGGCTGACGTCGATGACGTCACTCCGCTCGTCGCTATGGCGACGATATAAGCAAAACAAGGAAGGCCGCTCATTGCGGCCTTCCTTGTTTATTCTGGGCGCCGGAGGCGATCGGAAGATCGCCTCTGGAGCGCCCTCTAGTGGGCTTTCATGCAGCCAACTTTCAGTTGGCTGCATGAAATAGTTTTTTTTTTATTTAAAAAAAACCCTCCCGCAGCCACCCTGGCGATTTAATCAGAACGCCAGGGTGGTTAATAAGCCAAAGTAGCGTCATATAAGTACGCACCTGCTCAGATAACCCGCTACTTCAGAATGTCACAAAATGTCAGAATGTACCAGCTAAAAATAAGTTTAAGTCTTGTACATCACCGTACATCCCCTAACAGGCGCCATTTTAGAAATATTACAATAAAAAGGCCTGGCAGGCTAGCATATTAAATCATCAAGCCTGAAACTCTACTGAGATCGATTGAGGCCTAGCAGGAGACTACCTTCCATTGTGATTCTAGAATCCAAGAGAGGTAATATGCATTATTCTTGGTGAATTTATTGACAGTCTACATATATAAAAGTGTGTGTGTGTGTGTGTGTGTGTGTGTGTGTGTGTGTGTGTGTGTGTGTGTGTGTGTGTGTGTGTGTGTGTGTGTGTGTGTGTGTGTGTGTGTGTGTGTGCGTGTGTGCGTGTGTGCGTACGTGCGTGCGTGCACGCGCGTGTGTGTGTACGTGCCGCGATCACTCGAAAACGGCTTGACCGATTTAAACGAAACTTAGTACATGGATCCCTTACTACCTGGGACGATATATTCTGGGGGTCTCACGGCCCCCCTGCACACCTGGGCGGAGCTACAAACAGCAAATCAGATTTCACCCATTCATGTCAATGGAAAAAAAATGTAAAAGGCTGCCATTCTCACAGTAATCAAGCCAGAGTCCCCACACTTGGCACAGTTGGTCACTTGGTGACTGAGGTTACAAATCAAGGAAAAGTGGGTGGAGCATAAAACAGCCAATCAAATTTCAGCCATTCATTTTAAATGGGAAAAATGTAAACTACAGCCATTCTTAGACTGTTAATCGCAGGGGTCTCAAACTTGACACAGTTGGTCACTGGGTGAATGCGATTCAAGAAAGTGGGTGGAGGCTACAACAGCCAATAAAAATTCACCTATTCATTTTCAAGGGGAATATTTAAACTGCTGCTATTCTTACACTGTTAATGGCAGAGGCTTCAAACTTGCTACAGTCGGTCATTTGGGTGACTGGGGTCCAAATTCACTAAAGGGGCAGGGCCACATACAGCCAATCAGATTTCCTTGGTGAATAAACTGCTTCCATTCACACAGTTTTGATGCCAGGAACCTGAAAGCTCACACACTTGGACATTGAGTGACTGTGTGTCAAGGTAACATAAAGTGGGCGGGGCAAAAACAAATTTTACTGGGAAAATATAAACTGCAGCCATTTTTACACCGTTAATGGCAGAGTTCTCAAACTTTGCACAGTTGGTCACTGGGTAAATGAGATTAAGATTTTGGAAGGTGGGTGGAGCCTACAACAGCCAATAAAAATTCACCTTTTGATTTTCAAAGGGAATATTTAAGCTGCTACCATTCTCTTACACTGTTAATAGCAGATGCCTCAAACCTGGTACAGTTGGTCACTGGGTGACTAGGGCCCAAATTCAGAAAGGGGGCGGAGCCACAAACAGCCAGATTTGTTTTTTTTCACAGGGAATATACAAAGCATTGATACCAAGGACCCCAAAGTTGATAAACTTGATAATTGAGTGACTGTATGTCAAGGTTAGAAAAAGTGGGCAGTGCCAACAACTACATGTTTTACATGGCAGGGTTCCCAAACTTTACACAATTGGCAATGAATGAATATTCAAAAAGTGGGTGGAGCCTACAACTGCCAATCAAAATTCACCTATTGATTTTCAAGGGGAATATTTACATTGCTACCATTCATCCACTCTTAATGCCAGAGGCCTTAAATCTGGTACAGTCAGTCACTGGGAGACTGGGGTTTAAATTCTGAAGGGGGCGGCCCAAAAACAGCCAATCAGCTTTGTTTAATTTCAATGGTAAAATGCAACTTATTGATGCCAAAGACCCACAGCTCATAAACTTGGTCATTGAGTGACTGTATGTCAAGGTTAGAAATAGTGGGCGGAGCCAAAACCAACTAACTTTTTAAATGGGGAAATATAAACTGCAGCTATTCTTACACTGTTAATGGCAGGGTTCTCAAACTTGACACAGTTGGTCACAGGGTGACTAGGATTAATATTTGGAAAAGTAGGTGGAGCCTACAAGAGCCAATCAAAATTCACCTATTGATTTTCAAGGGGAATATTGAAACTGCAGCCATTCTTACACTGTTAATGGCAGAGGCCTCAAACCTTCTACAGTCGGTCGTTAAGTGTCTGGGGTTGAAATTCAGTAAAGGGGCGGAGCCAAAAAAGCCAGATTTCTTTGCTGGATAAACTGCTTCCATTAGCACAGTTTTGATGCCAGGAACCCAAAAGCTCACAAACTTGATCATTGAGTGACTGTGTGTCAAAGTTACAAATAAAGGGTGGAGTTAAACACAGATTCTTCTGGTAAATTGTAAACTGCAGCCTTTCCTTACTGTTAATGGCAGGGTTCTCAAACTTTGCACAGCTGGTTACTGGGTGACTGGGATTAATATTCAGGAAAGTTGTTGGAGCCTAAAAATGGCAATCAAAAATCACATGTCGCTTTTCAAGGAGAATATTAAAATTGCTGGCATTCTTGCACTGTTAATAGCACAAGCCTCACACCTGGTACAGTTGGTAATTGGGTGACTGGGATTCAAATTCAGAAAAGGGGACAGAGCCACAAACAGTGAATCAGATTTGTTTCTTTTCATGGGAAAATATAAATTATTGATGCCAAGGACCCCAAAGCGAACAAACTTAGTCATTGAGTGACTGTGCGTCCTGGTTACAAAAAGTGGGCGGAGCCAAAAACAAATTTCACTGGGAAAATGTAAACTGCAGCCCTTCTTACACTGTTTATGGCAGGGTTCCCAAGCTTTGCCCAGATGGTCATTGGGTGACTTAGAGTAATATTCAGGGAAGTGGGTGGAGCCTATAATAGCCAATTAGAATTCACCTGTTGATTTTCAAGGGGAATATTTAAATTGCTGCCATTTTTACACTGTTAATAGCAGATGCCTCAAACCTGCTACAGTTGGTCATTGGGTGACTGGGGTTCAAATGCTGGAGAGGGGGTGAAGCCACAAACAGCCAATCTGATTTGTTTAATTTCTATGGGAATATACAAATTATTGATGCCAAGGACCCCAAAGCTCACAAACTTGGTCATTGAGTGTTTGTGCGTTAGGGTTAGAAAAAGTCAAATACACACACGGGCAACGCCGGGTCATCAGTGGCTGGAGACAAATACAAATATCACTGGGAAAATGTCAACTGCAGCCATTCTTACACTGTTAAGGGCAGGGTTTTTAAACTTTGCACAGTTGGTCACTGGGTGACTGGGATTAATATTCAGAAAAATGGGTGAATCCTACAAAAGTGAATCAAACTTCACCTATTGCTTTTCAAGGGGAATATTTAATTACTACCATTCTTGCACTGTTAATGGCACAGGACTCAAACCTGGTACAATTGGTCACTGGATAACTGGGGTTCAAATTCAGAAAAGGGTGTGGAGCATCAAACAGTCAATCAGATGTTTTCATTTCAATGCAAATTATTGATACCAAAGACCGCAAAGCTCACAAACTTGGTCATTGAGTAATTGTGTGTTAGGGTTAGAAAAAGTATGCGGAGCCAACACCAGCCAAATACATACCCGGGCAACACCGGGTCATCAGCTAGTAGCTTATATAAACGTTAAAGACTTGTCATTTCAAACTTCAGCAGTTTTTTAAGTTTTGTAGATAACTTGTTTATGCTATACTTCATATACAGTCAGTAAGCATTACTATTTAAATGCAATTGCAAGTTTAGGGACAACTACCAAGCTTTGATTGATTAAGATATATCTACTTTAAGCTCTTTATACAAGAATAGAACTATATATATCATTTTTTAAGGATAAAGTTATATTTGTGTGTACCATACACTGTACAATCTCGAGGCAACAATTATCAATGAAGGATAAAAGCTACAGAAGAAGAATTGCTATATTGAAATGGACTTGTTTCACTAAAGGAACTTTGAAAATGTATTTTGGATGATGGACAACAACTGGAGAGATGTATATTCCTGTATATATATGCTTTATCTATTTTTTTTATATCAATATAATTTTATAAAACTCAGCAGCTGAGTGTTGCGTATTTTTTCCCTATAAATATTCTGTTTATAGTGAGCAATGCAACCACTACTGACTAATCTTGATTATGACGGATTTCTAGGCTTGCCTTGTAAGCAGTTAATAATCATTTATAGCAGATATCGGTAAGATATTTGACAGATGGCACCCCAGATGTGTTAACAGGTTCCCTGGAATTAGATATATTCACATGATGGAAACATAGATCATGGTGAATTTAACCTGGGAAAATAAGCTGGCAAAAAGTTTTTATATGGTTTGACATGTAACTGCAACCATAATCTGAAGCAAAGAAGGAAGAGTTCTTATGCTTTTTTTTTAAATCTCAAAAAGGAGATTTTTTTTTTGTTACAAGCACACTCAAGCTACGCTCTATAGAAGACTTTAATAGATAACAGTTGAAGTTATTTTTATCTGAGAAGAGAAGCGCTACCTATATATTCCTATATATCTCTGACGAGAGATTAAAACAGGATGATTCTAGCAGCTTTTTGTTCAAATGCAACATGCCGTTGATATCTCAGAATACAGAGGAAATATTCGAGAAACACGGAAAATGTTTATGTTTCAACAACAAAAAATAACATTTGTAAAGCGCTTTTCTCCCGTAGGACTCAAAGCGCATAATCATGGCTCAGACCATCTTGGTACAGAGGAAGAATTTTATAAGTCCGGAAATGCCAGGCTAAACAGGTGGCTTTTCAGTCTGGATTTTAATAGCTCCAGGGATGGTGCTGTCTTTACTGGGTGTGGTAGGGAGTTCCATAGAGTAGGGGCAGCATGACAGAAGGCTCTGTCTCCAGATTTTTTGAGGTGCACTCTGGGAGTGACCAAGTTTATAGAACTTGCTGATCTGAGGTTGTGAGAGGTGTGGTGCAGCTTCAGCAAATCCTTCATGTATCCAGGGCCCAGATTGTGCAGGGATTTGAATGTCAGCAGTTCAATCTTGAAGAGTATTCTCCATGCTACTGGTAGCCAGTGCAGTGCGCGAAGGATCGGTGTAATGTGACAGTGGCGAGGCTGGTTTGTTAGCAATCTGGCAGCAGCATTCTGCACTAATTGCAGGCGACGCAGGTCCTTTTTGGGGAGGCCAGCATAAAGGGCATTGCAGTAGTCCAGCCGTGATATGATGAAGGCATGAACTAGGGTTGGAAGAGCCTCTGGGGGAATCAGATGTTTAATCTTTGCAATGTTCTTCAGATGAAAGTAGGAAGATTTAACTACAGAAGAAAGTTGGTTTCTGAAACTCAATTCCCCATTGATTAGTACGCCAAGGCTGCGCACAAGGTTGGAGCTGTTTATGTCTGAATTCCCAATCCTGATTGGTGGTGCTTTAGGATAGAGCTGTTTTGATGGTGAGCGCTGGCTTTGGACAAAAAGGACCTCAGTTTTGTTAGCATTCAGTTTCAACCAGATCCCCTTCAGACCCCCTTCCGATCACCTCCCCAGTGCATTGATTGCATCTATTTTCCCCTCTAACCACCCCCTGAGACACCCATCAATCACCTCCTGTCACCCCCCTAGCACTCCTATCTATTAAATCAGGCCCAATACAACCTGTCACGTAAGAGGCCACCCTGCTTATGACCAGTTCCACAAAATTCGCCCCCTCATAGACCACCTGTCTTCAAAATTTGCAGATGCTTATACCCCTGAACAGTCATTTTGAGACATTTGGTTTCCAGACTACTCACGGTTTTGGGCCCGCAAAATGCCAGGGCAGTATAGGAACTCCACAAGTGACCCCTTTTTAGAAAAAAGACACCCCAAGGTATTCTATTAGGTGTATGACGAGTTCATAGAAGATTTTATTTTTTGTCAAAAGTTAGCGGAAATTGATTTTTATTGTTTTTTCACAAAGTGTCAATTTCCGCTAACTTGTGACAAAAAAAAATCTTCTATGAACTCACCATACTCCTAACAGAATACCTTGTGGTGTCTTCTTTCTAAAATGGGGTCACTTGTGGGGTTCCTATACTGCCCTGGCATTTTAGGGGCCCTAAACTGTGAGGAGTAGTCTAGAATCCAAATGCCTCAAAATGACCTGTGAATAGGATGTTAGGTCCCTTAGCGCACCTAGGGTGCAAAAAAGTGTCACACATGTGGTATCGCCATACTCAGAAGAAGTAGTATAATGTGTTTTGGGGTGTATTTTTACACATACCCATGCTGGGTGGGAGAAATCTCTCTGTAAATGGACAATTGTGTGTAAAAAAAAAATCAAAACATTGTCATTTACAGAGATATTTCTCCCACCCAGCATGGGTATGTGTAAAAATACACCACAAAACACATTATACTACTTCTCCTGAGTACAGCGGTACCACATGTGTGGCACTTTTTTGCACCCTGAGTGCGCTAAGGGGCCCAAAGTCCAATGAGTACCTTTAGGATTTCACAGGTCATTTTGCGACATTTGGTTTCAAGACTACTCCTCACGGTTTAGGGCCCCTAAAATACCAAGGCAGTATAGGAACCCCACAAATGACCCAATTTAGAAAGAAGACACCCCAAGGTATTCCGTTAGGAGTATGGTGAGTTCATAGAAGATTTTATTTTTTGTCACAAGTAAGCGGAAAAATGACACTTTGTGAAAAAAAACAGTTAAAATCAATTTCCGCTTACTTGTGACAAAAAATAAAATCTTCTATGAACTCACCATACTCCTAACGGAATACCTTGGGGTGTCTTGTTTCTAAAATGGGGTCATTTGTGGGGTTCCTATACTGCCCTGGCATTTTAGGGGCCCTAAACCGTGAGGAGTAGTCTTGAAACCAAATGTCGCAAAATGACCTGTGAAATCCTAAAGGTACTCATTGGACTTTGGGCCCCTTAGCGCAGTTAGGGTGCAAAAAAGTGCCACACATGTGGTATCGCCGTACTCAGGAGAAGTAGTATAATGTGGTTTGGGGTGTATTTTTACACATACCCATGCTGAGTGGGAGAAATATCTCTGTAAATGGACAATTGTGTGTAAAAAAAATCTAAATATTTTCATTTACAGAGATATTTCTTCCACCCAGCATGGGTATGTGTAAAAATACACCCCAAAACACATTATACTACTTCTCCTGAGTACGGCAATACCATATGTGTGGCACTTTTTTGCAGCCTAACTGCGCTAAGGGGCCCAAAGTCCAATGAGCACCTTTAGGCTTTACAGGGGTGCTTACAATTTAGCACCCCCCAAAATGCCAGGACAGTAAACACACCCCACAAATGACCCCATTTTGGAAAGTAGACACTTCAAGGTATTCAGAGAGGAGCATAGTGAGTCCGTGGCAGATTTCATTTTTTTTTTGTCGCAAGCTAGAAGAAATGGAAACTTTTTTTTTTCTTTTTTTTTGTCACAAAGTGTCATTTTCCACTAACTTGTGACAAAAAATAAAATCTTCTATGAACTCACCATGCCTCTCAGTGAATAATTTGGGATGTCTTCTTTCCAAAATGGGGTCATTTAGGGGGTTAATTTATAACATCCTGGAATTTTAGCACCTCATGAAACATGACAGGTGGTCAGAAAAGTCAGAGATGCTTAAAAATGGGAAAATTCACTTTTGGCACCATAGTTTGTAAACGCTATAACTTTTACCCAAACCAATAAATATACACCGAATGGATTTTTTTTTTATCAAAGACATGTAGCAGAATAAATTTGGACAAAAATGTATGCAGAAATTTTACTTTATTTGAAAAATGTCAGCACAGAAAGTAAAAAAAATCATTTTTTGACAAAATTCCTGTATTTTTTGATGAATATAATAAAAACTAAAACTCGCAGCAGCAATCAAATAGCACCAAAAGAAAGCTGTATTAGTGACAAGAAAAGGAGGTAAAATTCATTTAGATGGTAGGTTTTATGACCGAGCAATAAACCGTTAAAGCTGCAGTGGTCTGAATGGAAAAAAAGGCTCTGGTCCTTAAGGGGTTTTATGACTGCAGTCCTTAAGTGGTTAAAGAGACACCAGCAAGGAAAGATTGAACTGCCTGCCATAACTTGAATACCTGACCAAACTAGTAAAAATACAACCTGCCACTTGGTTTTTTGAAAAAAAAAACAGATAAGCATTGAGCAAATTTCCAATCATCATATGTACAAGAGAAGTGCTGATGGAACTAAGAAAGGAAGACTCCTTCAAGTACTATGGTATGCAAATGCTGGTGTGTATACTGGACTGATTGGAACAGGAGGACTAACCCTAATAAACTCGCAAAATATAGAATTGCTTGCTGGACTATTTGATAATGTTACTGATGAAATATTTCAAACTATTGGAATAGTGAACGAAGAGTTAAAATGGCATACTAAAATGTTGGCTCAGCATACTCTAGTATTGGATTTTTTAACTGCAGCACAAGTAGGAACATGTGCAATTGTAGGAGATGCTTGTTGTAACTACATACATCAAAACTACAGTGAAATAATAGAAGGGCACCTAAAACATATGGAAGATGTGAAAGCCGCCTTCAGAAAGAGAAATTCAGAGATAGTATCATTGGAGTTTCTCGACCCAGTTAATTGGTTTTCCGGATGGATTGGAAACATGCTAAATACAATTCTTTGCATTATCATCGTTGGAATCGCCATAAACATAGGCATTTGTTTGTTTTTGTATTGTATCAATAAAATCACAACTGCTTCCAATGCAACAGAGTAGATTGAAGGCAGAGGATTACTACTTTTAGAAGAAGAAAAATATTTTAAGAGACATTCAGGCAAATTTTCTAGCAGACTTATCAGAAAGAGACAGCCTTGCTAGCTAGTTGAAAAAAAATTATGAACCAGTGACTCTGTTCTTATCAAATTAATTGATACTAAACTATCCCATTATTTTCATCATTGGAGAAAACACATCCATATAACATACCGAAATTCACATACAAAGATGCTCACAGACTACATCATAACTTTTAAAAGACTTTAAAATCTGTGGTAAAGATACTGATTAATTCAAGAGAAAGATTTACTCCATGATACTGGAATGATGAAACATGAAGTGAAGAAGCACCTTCAACAATGTGATGTTAGTAAATGTGGTTCATGGAGAACATATTTGAAAACGCTTACTACAACTGGATACATTGCAAATTGCATTTCCAAGAACATTTCAATGTCTAAGCTCTCTATATGATATCTACATCAAATGTAAGATGACATCACAACATGGGATCCTGCTGAGGAACTACACACACTTTGTTCTACTACATACCATTTGCGAAAAACCTTGTGGTATAAAAAAGGTGTAATAAACCCTATTAATAAATACTAACTCACTCACTAACTAATTAACCTGTTGAAAGCTAACAAATAAAACTTTGAATGCATTGTGCCACAAGAAACTTAGGGGCCACATGAACTGTGTAATACCTGTCAACACTTTTTGAACTTTAAGTTTTACCACCTGACTTGAAATGGGAAACATACTGCCTAGAACTTCCCTACATATCTACACCACCACATTACCACTGTAATAGAAACTTCAAATTCAACGATAAATCCATACAAAAGTCATATACAAAGACTATAGCCAAATCTGGACCAGCAAAATATGTCTATTGGAGAAGACATTAGTCTTACTACTGAATCTATTGTTAAATTGACGACACCACAAACAATGCCACTCAATGAAGATTGCATAACTTTTAATTTTGATTATAGACTTAATTCCAAGTGTTGACTACTACCAAATCAAGCAAGATTCTATCATCCCTCAAAAAATCATATTAATGCAGATAAATAATCCCCATCTTGCTTTAAACTGATTATGTATGTGTTAAAATGTTTTGCAGATGATTTGAGCTAATCTCATGATTTTATAATTATAAGCAGAATTCTTCTTTGATCAGTTAGATTGTTGGTTAGAATAACCTGAAATGTTATTGTGAAGAAGCGCGGAAGAGCCGCCGCCATGAGTCAGCGGCAGGCGGCTCTTTCCGCGCACGGCGGGGCAGAGCACAGGGAGGCAGCCGCCTCCACTCAGTCTGAGGCGGCTGTCCCCGTGCAGGGCATGGCGGAGCGCGGAATAACCGTCGCGTTGGACGCGGCGGTTAGTGCGCATGGCCCCATTACTGAGGCACCGCAGAGCGGTGCTGGTGTGGCTAGGACACATAGTCCCTCTAGGTTTAGAGTGACGCGCGCGCGCGCACTCAGGCAGGGAAAATATGACGGCCAGAAATGAGTCAGCTGACCAGGCTGGTCAGCTGACTCTGGCTCCACTCCTCATTGGTCCAGCACTTAGGGAGGTGCTGGAGGGATACTTGTGTATATATACTGCCAGCTGTTCAGTTGCTGGTTGTCTGGCGTTGCGAACACATACGTGGGAGCACTCAGACCTGTAGTCAGATCCTTAAAGAGGAACTGTAACGACAAAACGTCCAATGGGGGGGACTCACCTCGGGTGGGGGAAGCCTCCGGATCCTAATGAGGCTTCCCACGCCATCCTCCATCCGTCAGGGGTCTCGCTGCAGCCCTCCGTGCAGCGGTGACGTAATATTTACCTTCCTGGCTCCTGCGCAGGCGCTCTGACGGCTGTCGGCTCCGAAGTAGGCGGAAATACCCGATCGCCGTCGGGTCTGCTCTACTGCGCAGGCGCAAGTTTCCGGCGCCTGCGCAGTAGAGCGGACCCGACGGAGATCGGGTATTTCCGTCTATTTCCGTGCCGAAAGCCGCCACAGCACCCCCGCTGGAGCCAGCAAAGGTAAATATTGAAGCTACAGTCGGCTCTGTCGCCGGCTGTTCGGAGGGCTGCAGCGAGACCCCCGTGGGACAGAGGACGGCGTGGGAAGCCTCATTAGGATCCGGAGGCTTCCCCCACCCGAGGTGAGTACCCCCCAGGGGAGGTTTTTGTTGTTACAGTCTCTTTAAGTGTGCCGGGACCAGCTGGAGCTGTAATCCTACACTTAGCTAGATTCTGTTGATAGCTAAAGTACTAGTTTGATTGTGATTATCTGTTATGACTTTTTGCCTGCCTGACTATCCTCCTGAACTCTGATCTTGTACCTTGCCATTCTGATACTCTGTTGCCGAACCCCGGCTCGTCCTTAGACTCTGTTTCTGCCTCCTGATCGTGTACCTCGATATATCTGATACCCTGTTGCCGAACCCTGCCTGTACTTTAGACTCCGCCTCTGCCTTCTGAATCTGTGCTTTATCTGTCCGTGTGTTTACGCCCTGGCTTGTCCGACCTCGAGAACCGACCTTACTGTTGGAGGCGGCTCCCCGTCCTGTTAGTGACACTTTCTCCAGAGTGTCACTTTCAGACTATCCTTCCTACTCTCAGCCTGACTCCTCCCGTCTTGGAGAATTCAGGTCGTCGGAAGGAATCCGTGCAGTACTCCTCACTGCACTGAGGCCTACTCCTCTAAGTGTTACTGTTACACCAAACACTACACTCTACTTAGGTGAACAGAGGTTAGCTAGTATATAGGATTATCGGTGATACTGCAGATCACGTCTAATCTGGTATATTTCTGTATTCCCAGTGATACTGCAGATCACCGGTAATCAGATCCTCTCTGTGCTTCACCGATCGTTACAGTTATTTTCTGCAGAAAGCGGTCTTGTTCCTAGTACAAGGCTATGCTTGTATTAAGATAGCACTCGAGAAGGTTGTGACTATATTCAGTTTTTTGCAATGCAATTTGATTATGCAAGGCTGAACACGCACACTCTGCATTAGCTAGGCCTGTTTTATGCTAACATTAATCTTGAATAGAAATCATGTTTAGTGATCATATATTTATTTAATGGGTTGATCAATTATTTACTTTTATAATAAGGTAAATAAGTTTGCTTTCTATATATTTTAGCATGTATTAACCACTTAAGGACCGGGGCTGTTTTCACTGATCTGTGCTGCGAGGGCTCTTAGGCCCACAGCACAGATCACCTTGCAGGCAGGGCGATCAGACTTCCCCCCTTTTTTCCCCACTAGGGGGATGTCCTGCTGGAGGGTCTGATTGCCGCCGCTCTCTTGTGCCTTGCGGGGGGGCTCCTCAAAGCCCCCCTCCGCAGCGCTATTCCACCCTCCTTCTCCTTCCCTCCCTCCCCTTTTTCCCATGGGCGGTACAGGACAGCGATCCGTCCTGTACCACCTCTGATAGGCTTCAGCCTATCAGATGCCGGCGATCCCCGGCCAATCAGAGGCAGGGGAACGCCGATCTCCTTTACGGCGCTGCTAACACCGGGGATTTCTTTCCCGCGTGTTTACATTTAGCCTGCAAAAATGTATTTTGGATGATGGACAACAACTGGAGAGATGTATATTCCTGTATATATATGCTTTATCTATTTTTTTTATCAATATAATTTTATAACATTCAGCAGCTGAGTGTTGCATATTTTTTCCAGAGGTAAACCTGTTAACCTATAAATATTCTGTTTATAGTGAGCAACGCACCTACTACTGACTAATCTTGATTATGACGGCTTTCTAGGTTTGCCTTTTCTATTTCAAAAATTTTATTGAAAATTTTCAAGTTTACATAGGGTATAGACTGTGCAAGGAGGACTTGCATATCACATCAGTTGTGTCTGGCTATAACATATTTCGTCTGGTTTACCAGGATAGTCTCAAATTGTCCATTGTCAGTCGGTTCCAGTGGTACTTCAGTTAACATCTTGACTGTAATCATAAGGTTGGGCCGGAGCCTTGACACAAATGCTTTCGAGCCTTATATTACAAGGGAAGTAGAAAGGAGTAAAGTTGGGGGTGGGGAAGACATCAAGAGGAAGGGGGGGATGGAGGGGATGGGGGGAAGGTTCGAGGCTTCTGCTCCAGTCCGCAGGAGGGTTTGCAAAACTGAGAAAAGATTCTAGTTAGACATTATGCCTGGACTGAGCTAATATATTGGTTCCATGCATCCCATGTTTTATGGTATCTATCGACCCTGTCTTCCAGGACCCCAGCCATCTGTTCCTGAATCATGTAGGATGTCACTCTGCTTTTCAGCTCCTCAAAGGAGACAAATTGTGTTTTCCAGGCTTTAGCTATCGTTTGTGAGGCTGCCACAAATATAAAGTTAGCTAGGATGTTTTGGTGTCTTGTGAGAGAATCAATCTTATAGTGCAGGAGGGCCCACCACGGGTCTCTAGCTATACGTTTATCAAACAGAGTTTGTAGCATTCTGTAAATACGGGACCAAAACCTAGATAGCATTGGACATGTCCAGAAAATGTGAAGCATGTCTCCTTTTGTTTGGCAGCCCCGGAAACAGTAGCCCGAGTTTGATTCAGAAAGATGGCGAAGTCTAGCCGGAACCCAGTACCATCTTAGCATTACCTTGTAAGAGGATTCTACTAATGCCAGATTTAAAGATAGTTTGGATGTAGTGGCCCAAATCTTATCCCAATCTTCCCGCGTCTTAGTCCCTTTAAGGTCAAACTCCCATTTTTTTGACATACTGATGTTGAAAGGACCTTGGTGGGTCGTTCAATAAAGTATACAGGTCTGAAATGACCCCCTTAGCAAATGGTTCTTGTGCACAGAGTCTCTCAAATCTAGTTAGAATTATTGGGAATTGAGTCTGTGGTGGAAAAAGAGATTTCAACCAATGTTTTATCTGGAAGTAACGAAATTTTTCTTGGAGTGGGATTTGGTGTTTGTCTCTTAGTTCCTCCCAGGACAGAAGCCCGGAGCTATTAGTAAGCGATTTAATCTGCTCCAAACCTTGATCTCTCCACCATCTGAAGCTTCTAGAGTTCTCATAAGCTGGAAGGAACAGAGGGTTGTCAATGATTGACAAAAGTGGAAGAGTTGGGGACATTAGTTTATGAGAGTAACGAACTGAATCCCATATTGCAAGGCAGTGGTGCTTAAGCCCACGGGTCGAGATTGCTTAGGAAGCCATATGGGGGTTTGAACTGATTGGGGGGATGCTATAGGGATGTCAAATAGGGTCCAAGCTGGCATTCTGGAGCCCTTGTATAAGTCTAATAGATGATTTAGTTGGGCTGCTTTGTAGTAATTGGAGAGGTTAGGGACTCCCAGTCCCCCCTCCCTTTTGTGTACATATAAGGTGTCCTTACAAACCCTCGGAGAGGCGTGGTTCCAAATAAATCTGTTTAACCTGTTCTGCAACATTCTAAGAAAGTGAGGGGGGATTCGGACAGGCAACAGTCTGAAACAGTATAAAAGTTTAGGGAGGAGCATCATTTTAACAGCGTTTATCCGACCCAACCAGGACAAGTTATAGGAGGACCACTGGGTTAGATGATGCATGATCAGTTTGGCCAGTGGATAATAGTTGTACCGGAATAGTGAGTCATATGAGGAGGTACGGTTGATTCCTAAGTACTCTATAATAGGGTCTGCAGTCTGAAAGCGATATTGAGATTTTAGAGATTGGTAAGCTTCTGGGGATAAAGTGACATTGAGTACTTTTGACTTACTAGTATTGATCTGAAGTCCCGAGATTGAGGAGAATTTAGACAAGAGTGACATTAATGCTGGGATAGTTGATTGAGGCTGCGTGATAAAGAGGAGCAGATCATCTGCGAAAAGGTTCAGTTTGTGCTGAACTCCTGCTAGTTCTACTCCCTTTATGGCTGTATGTTGTCGGATAGCCGCTGCCAGGGGCTCTATGGCTATAATGAAAAGAATGGGCGATATGGGGCATCCCTGCCGGGTCCCTCTACAGATTTGAAATGGGGAGGATGAGGAGCCTGCGTAGTAAATACTGGCTGTTGGGTTGGAGTACAGTGTTTTGATCCAGGTGGTGAAGGACCCTCCTAGCCCCCATTTTTCTAGCACTGCGTATAGGTAGTCCCAAGAGACTTGATCAAAAGCCTTATAAATGTCAAGTGAGAGACATAAGCCTGGGATCTTACGTGATTGAAGTAATTCAAAAACCTGAATTGCTCGCAGGGTGGCGTCTGAAGCTTGACGCCCAGGCACAAAACCTGATTGGTCCCTATATATTATATCAGCAAGGAATCTGTTAATTCGAGCGGCCAGGATTTTCCCTAGCAGTTTATGATCTATGTTAAGCAGAGATATGGGTCTAAACTGGTGTGGTTCCAGAGGCTCTTGATCAGTCTTTGGGATCATAACTATATCAGCTTGCAGTGAACTGGGGTGCGGAATTTGGCCCCTTTTATAAGCATTAAAAAGTGGGACCAGAAGAGGACTTAAAGCTGTTGCAAACTTTTTGTAGAAGAGACCTGAGAATACGTCTGGACTGGGGGTTTTGGACGTCTTGAGAGATTTGATAGCCAGAGTAACTTCCTCACCTGTTATGTCACTATTTAGTTGGTCTATGTAGTCTGAGGGGATCTGAGGGAGAGCTATGGAGTCTAGAAAGGTTCTGATTTCTTCCATAGGGGGTGGATTTGGAGGTGAGTAAAGTTTGCTCAGGAAGTTGTGAAAACTTTGTGTTATTTTTTGGGGGTCTAAGGTGGTTTGACCTGAAGGTAGACGGACTGACAATGTGGGGGGTTTATATACTCTGTGTTTTAGTTTGTTGGCTAATAGTGTACTGGATTTATTAGCCCACCTGTAATATCAATTTTTCTGCCAACGTAGTTGCTTTTCCGCATTGTCAGTGAGTCTGAGGTCCAATTGGGTACGTAAAAGATCTCTGTCTCTCTTTAAGGAAATGGAGGGGTTATTCTTCCAGTTTGCCTCAGCCTTTTCTAGTCTGGCAGTTTGTTCAAGTATCTCTTTTTGTCTTTGTTTCTTTTGATATGAGGCTAAGCCTATTATACGTCCTCTCACTGTCACCTTGAGGGCCTCCCAAAGGGTTATGGGGGATGTGACTGACTCACCGTTCTCCTCCATATATTCTTCCAGGTAGGCTCGGATTTTAACAAGAGATTCTGGGTCTGAGAGCAGCGAGTCATTCATGCGCCATCTGTAGGTGGACTTCCTGGGGGCCAACGATGATAGTTGTATAAGGAGGGGACTGTGGTCGGACCAGGTGACCGTGAGGATTTTAGCTCTGGTTATGTTGGAGAGGAGTTGCTGATGAAGAAAGAGGTGGTCTATTCTGCAAAAGCTGTTATGTGGGTTGGAGTAGAACGTGAAATCTTTAGCTGTGGGGTGAAACTCTCTCCAAGCATCAAAGAGGTTCTGCGA
This sequence comes from Hyperolius riggenbachi, assembly GCF_040937935.1. Lineage (NCBI taxonomy): Eukaryota > Metazoa > Chordata > Amphibia > Anura > Hyperoliidae > Hyperolius > Hyperolius riggenbachi. The sequence continues at coordinate 121,492,643 of NC_090655.1, forward strand.
GCGGAATAGAGTGTTAATGGCCGAGGGACATGGCGCTCCGATGGGTTTAGTTCGGGCAGGCTGACTGGTTGGTTTTGACCTGTCCAGGGCTTCATCTAATACTGCATTAGTGTCGCCGCAGAGTATAAGAGTGCCTACCCTATGCTGATTTATCACTTGTACTAGATGGGAAAGGAATCTTTCCTGAAAGGTATTAGGGGCATAATAAGAAACCACAGTGAGTCTCTCATCTCCCAATGTACCCACTAAAAGAACATATCTCCCGGTTGGGTCGGACAAACATTTTTCGCATCTAAATGGTAGGCCTCTACGGAAGGCTATTGTCACCCCTCTCACCTTTTCGCGTGCCCATGAGCTGTAGGTTAACGGGAAGTGATAGCTTAGGAAGGAGGGATGAGAGTCAACTGAAAACCTCGTTTCCTGTAAGCAGACAATGTCTGCCCTACAGGACTTGTAGTAGTTAAAAGCTTTTGTTCTTTTCTGCGGGGCATTGAATCCTTGAACGTTATGGGATATTATCGTTAGTCCCTTTAAAGTGTCAGGAGTCGCCATGATAGGTGTCTTTTACAGGTGGAGCTCTACATGGTACTCCGACAGTTGGGGCAAGTGGCCTTGAACCCGTGGTGGAAACATACAGGAGTAAAGGGTGGGATAGAGGGGGAGAAAGGAATATAGAAAGGAAAAGAAAGAAAAACAACATTAGATCGCGTCCCTCTGGAAGGAGACCAAACAGAGGGAAGCACAACAGTTTGTGTGGTTGGCTGTCGCTGTGTCCGAAGAACACAGGGAGAGCCAAGGTCATTCCCTGATGTACCGGGGAATTCGCCAAATTTGCAGCGGGGGATCTAATGACCCCCTCCGGCCGCACAGCTTAATTCAAAACTTGAAACAAGTATAAGTAGAAATAGAATGCTTGTCACGCTTTTAGCAAAACTACTTAGTTAACAACAGTTCTGAACAGTAGAACAACATCAACTATAACTGAGCAACAGCAGAGCAGAATCTAAAGAAGAAAAAAAAAAAAGGGAAATAAATTCTTAAGGTGGAAGTGTCTGCATCAGTAACTTATAGGTCGGGTCCCAGAAACCCGGGCTGGGGGTTCCTGACCGTGAGGAGTGGTGAACTTAGATTCAGGCATTATCCCATTTCACCCTGGATCTGACATTCTCGTAGGAGAGCAGGAAGATGCATGTCGTCTTGAGGTGGTGCGCCTCTCTTTAACCATTTCCCATAGTGGTGCGGAGCGTGTGGAGGTTGAACTGCGAGCTGGGGAGCCTGCAAGCAGGCTTAAGTGCAAAGTTTCTAGCTGTTGTTGGGCTTCCTCGAGAGACGATACTGACACTTGTTTATTACGGTAGGTGAATATCAGTCTAAAGGGGAAACCCCATTTATACTTGATTTTGTGTGCCATCAGGATCTGCAGGATGGGTTTCATTGCCTGTCTACTCTGAATTGTGGCTGGAGCCAGGTCAGTAAAAAGCTGATAAGAGTGTCCTTGGAAAGTTAAGTCGCCTTTATCCCTCGCTGCGCGCAGCAGGGCTTCTTTAGTGTTGTAGTAAGTAGGCTTAACTAATATGTCCCGGGGTGGGCCGTTCGGTTTTAGCTGCGTAAGGGCTCTATGAATTCGGTCAAATTCCAGCCTTTCTATCGGAATGGTTGGGTCTAATTCTTTAAACAGTGCTGTGATGGTGGAAGTTAGATCAGTTATTGTTTCAGGGAGCCCGCGGATTCTAAGATTAACCCGCCTGGCCCTGTTCTCAAAGTCCTCTAGTTTTAACTGATTTGATTGTGTTTCAGCTTGCACTATCTCTATATCCTTTTCATGAGCGTCTAGTACAACAGTAACGTTATCCATTCTCTGCTCTAGAGCATTTGTCCGGGTCCCGAGCTCCCTAATCTCCCACTTGAGCTGATGTGTTATCCGGGCAGTGGCCTCATCCAGCTTACGCTGCAGGATTAGCTCAAATTGTTCCAGTAGGGCCCTGTCCCTATCTACCATGTCCCCAGTACCTGCAAAAAAAAAACAGGTGAAGAAGAATAACCAGGTGAAGAAGAAGAAGAAGAACCAGGTGAAGAGGAAGAAGAACCAGGTGAAGAAGAAGAAGAACCAGGTGAAGAGGAAGAAGAAGAAGAAGGACCAGGTAAAGAAGAATACCCAGGTGAAGAAGAAGAACCAGGTGAAGAAGAACCAGGTAAAGAAGAAGATGAAAAACCAAGGGAAGATGAACCAGATGAAGAAGAAGAAGAACCAGGTGAAGAAAAAGAAGAAGAACAAGGTGGTGAAGAAGAAGATGGTGAAGATGATGGTTAGAAAGAAGATTGTGAAAAAGAAAAAGAATAAGGTGAAGACAGTGAAGAAGAATAAACAAACAAATAAAAAAAATAATGGAAAACATTTTTTTCTGTATCACACCCCCACATATATTTAATTGTGGTTTTCCTTTAAAAAAAAATGATGCTTTAAGGCCATTCGTGATTACGACTCGTGATCTGGATTCACAACTCGAATGCGAACTCGAATTTAATTTTATGGTCGTGATCACGGCCAAATCCGGATTTGACCCGGACCCAAATGCATTCGAATCGAATTTGGGTCCCTTCAAGCAACCCTGATTGGTACAAGGAGTGAAAACTTCAGGACAATAATTTAAAAATAATTTATTTATGAACACCTGGCATCTGCAGTTCTCCTTCACAGGAAGTCTTTAGTAGCAAAGAAATATCTGCATTCAACCTTAATTCTATGTCAACATAATATGTGTCCATTTAACTGTTTTACGGCTTTTGCAGCATTTTCAGAGTTCTTCAGTTCATTCTAGCACAAGTCTGTCCACATTATTTTGCAGGTTTCCAACATATACTTTGCAGTTTATTAGAAACTGGAGAAATGCTCCTTTTTTCAGGCACATACCTTGACATTGCTAACCCAGGATACTCCACCTCCACAGTCCTGTCTATTGCTGGAACCCCAAATTTCCTTACACGCCCTGTGCAGTATAACATTACTGCTATGGCAGTGTCTAGCTTCACTCTGAGGTAGGTTAACAACCATTTTGTGAATCTTTGGCAAATTATACCACACTGGAAACTTAGGCAACTCTACAAATAAGTCCTCGCTCCACCTGTTCGTCAGGAAGCCCATCTCAACCCCCTTTGCAACAAGGTTCGTAATCTGGGCTTATCTTTTTCAGTTGGGCTCCGACATAATTTTTCATATGCTAAAGAATCACTAAGTTGCCTATTGGTTTCAGCCACATACTTCTCAAAAGGTATAATGACAAGGCTTCTGCCCTTGTTTGCTGGTTTGCAGACTCTCTCACAATGGATCAGACGCTACACTATGCTCTCCAACAGCAAAGAGTTCCAGTATACCAAAATGAAAGGAGTATAAGGCCAGTTACCAGTGCTGAGTTTTGCTTCAATGCTAATTTATTCCATAAAGCACATACAGTTAAATGACCACCATCGCGAAAATTATAAAATTTAAAATACATGTAAACATATACAAATAAGAAAGAACGTTTCTTCCAGAGTAAAATGAAAAAAGTTACTTTTCTCCTATGTTGTTGTCACTTACAGTTGGTAATAGAAATCTGCCAGAACTGACAGGTTTTGGACTAGCCTATCTCCTCATGGGGGATTCTCAGGGTTTTGTTTATTTTCAAATGCACTTAGTGAGTGGCAGTTACTCTGTCCAACTGCCAAAAAAGTGTGCAGCAAGCAGGGAAGCTGGATAGCATCACTGTATAAATCCTTTTTAAGGAATGTCTTAAAAAGAATAAAAGCCTTGCTGAGAATCCCCCATGAAGAGATGGACTAGTCCAAAACCTGTCGGTTCTCTCAGATTTCTACTACCTACTGTAAGTGACAGCAACATAGGAGAAAAGTAGTTTATGGCTTATTTTACTCTGGAAGAAACATACTTCTTATTTGTATAGGTTTACACAAATTTGTAAATTTTACAATTTTTGTGATAGTAAAAAAGTAGTGAACAAGTGGCCTGACAGCCATTTCACGGGTCTTCTACTTCGTCAGAAGCCAAAGGTTAGGTTACAGAGATGTACCACCAATATACTGTATATAAGGCATTTAGTTGCATTAACTCACCCCCTGCATGGTTCATCCCTGGCCTGTCACATGTGCAAAGGCAGTGTATGGGGGGAAGGAGAGCATAGTAGTCATGGCAACGCAGCTCTCCGGAATCCTTTCAGACACCGTGCACTCCACGGCTGCATCCGCTTACCACTTGTTGCCTTGGAGATAGTGTGTGCCCATCCAGAGCCGAGGTGTCCTCTAGAAAAGAACAAATGAAAACACAGTGTAAATAGATAAAAAGCATATTAGTATCATTATCGATTTATAAAGCGACAACATATTCTGTAGCACTGTACACAGTAAGAAACAAGCATGGGGTACATAATAATACAGAGAATGGTGTACACCAATATACAAAATACATACTTTAGTGACAAAATGCAAAAATGATACAAAATACAGAATACAAAATACAGAATTGGCAATGACAGTGATAAACGTAACATGAAATAAAATGTATAATGATTTCCAAGACACAAAAGGGGGAGAGAGCCCTGCCCTTGTGAGCTTACAATCTAAAGGGAAGGGGGGGGCAAGAGGAGGGGTAGTATACAACAAATACACTGTATAGAGGCAGTGTGTTTTAGAATACCTAGTAGAAGTGCAATTTGGTCTTAGGACAAAGGGAAGTGGACTAAGGTAGCGCATATGCTTGTCAGAACAAATGAGTTTTTAGTTTCAAAAATCTCTTTATTTAGCACAAACAAGAGTAGACAATAATAACATGTAAATAAGAAAATCTTTAAAGGTATTCAAAAATTCAAGCTTATTATAAGAACAAGCAATACTTAGTACATAGATATATATCAGTTACACTAATTCAAATAGAAAAAGAAATTATACAGTATTAGCAAATAGAAAAGTTCCACTGGTCAAATATGATGGAGTCATGGTATTGTATAAATTGAGAGAGGTCCGAGGGAAGACACTGTACATTAGAAAAATAACAATCTGTTTAGGCTAAGATAGTAAGCGAGGGAGAGTCCTTTGAATCCAGCCAGGGGGACCATGTTTTTAAGAAGTTATCCGTTTTGTCAGCTATTTTGGCATTTATTTTTTTTAGAGACCATGGTTGAATCAACCCGTCTGATAACATTAGTAACAGATAAAACTATTGTGCACCAGTTAGCTGCTATATGGGTTTTAGCTGCATTTAAAATATGTTGTGTCAATTTATATTCAGGGTGTCTCAGATATGCTTGTTTGTGACCTAAAAGTATTATCCATGGGTCCTAAAGTATGGGTCTCTGGAGGACTCAAGATATGAGTTGAATAACTTTATTCCAGAAATTAGATACTTTGCAACATGTCCAACACCAAACATGGACTAGAGATCCCAGATATTGAGTTATCAATCAGGTGTAGGCTATGTGGAGTAAGATAAGTGTGATGAAGGAGGCGGAGGGAAACCTCAATATGGGTGCTATATAAGCTTCCTTTTAATAAGATAGCCAAGGCCTCTTGCCAATTGTCTTGCTCTGGTGTTGAATTTAGATCAGATTCCCATTTGGAAACAAAAGAGAGTTTGGTATCTTGTGGGGGTCGGTATTGGTCCGAGTAAAGGGTAGATATCAACCATTTAAAGTGAACCTAAAGTCAGGATGAAAAAATGAGTTTAACTCACCTGGGGCTTCCCTCAGCCCCCTGAAGCTGATCGGTGCCCACGCTGACTCCATCAGATGTCCCTGGACCGGCCGGCGGTGACTTCCGGTTTCGCCGTCACCGGCCAACAGGCTGGGAACGCGAGTGATTCTTCGCGTTCCCAGCCAGAATATCGTCCCCTATGCTGCTATTGCAGCATAGGGAGGCTGCAATAGCAGCATAGGGGGTGCTATTCTGGCTGGTAACGCGAAGAATCACTCGCGTTCCCAGCCTGTCGGCCGGTGACGGCGAAACCGGAAGTCGCCGCCGGCCGGTCCAGGGACATCTGATAGAGTCAGCGTGGGTACCGATCAGCTTCAGGGGGCTGAGGGAAGCCCCAGGTGAGTTAAACTCATTTTTTCATCCTGACTTTAGGTTCACTTTAAAGAGACTCCGTAACAAAAATTTCATCCTGTTTTCTACCATTCTACAAGTTCCAAAACCTATCCTAATGTGCTCTGGCTTACTGCAGCACTTTCTACTATAATAACAGTCAAGAGAGAAAAATGTGGTTGGCACCAGTTGCTGGCTGACAGAAGACACAATGTGATCGCTCCCAGTTAGTAGCCGTGCTCACAATTCAGATAATTGTCCATACGATAATAGAAAGAAAGATGGAGCACCAGCTCTTGCAATTAGGATTTATTAGCGTTCACATAGGCATTACAGGTAAACCAGTAGTGAGGGTAGGAGTACCGGCCTGACAGCCGTTTCGCGGCAACTGCCGCTTTCTCAAAGGCACAGAAAGGTATCAAGCATTGCAGGACAATGTAATCAATATATACAATATGTTAACACTTACCACACCCCTCTGTCTCTGCATCACAGATTGGTACCGCGCCGCCCATTACAATGTTCGCGTACGCTTCCGGGTAATAGCCCGCCCACTTCCGGGATCATGTGACTCACCCACCAATCGGCTCTCAGGAACGACGGACCTATAATGACGGACCTGTAATGCCTATGTGAACGCTAATAAATCCTAATTGCAAGAGCTGGTGCTCCATCTTTCTTTCTATTATCGTATGGACTTTCTACTATAACCATCTCTGTAATAAATCAGCTTATCTTTCCCCTGTCGGACTTGTCACCCTGTGTCTGGAAGGCTGCCAAGTTCTTCAGTGTTGTGGTTCTGTGATGCATCTCCCCCTCCAGGCCCCTCTGTGCACACTGCCTGTGTGTTATTTAAATTAGGGCAGCTTCTCTCTGCTCTATTATCTTTTACAAGCTGGATAAATCATCCTCTGAGCTGGCTGGGCTTTCACATACTGAGGAATTACAGATGGGTAGAGCTGTCTGCACTCTGCAGGAAGAATCAGCCTGACACTTCAGTGGGTGATAGCTGCAGGGGGAAAGAAACACACAAATGATCTCTTGAGATTCAAAAGGAAGGCTGTATACAGCCTGCTTGTGTATGGATGTATTTTCTATGTGTGGACATACTGTACATTAACCTACTTCCTGTTTTGGTGGCCATTTTGTTTGTTTATAAACAAACTTTTAAAAACTGTTTTTAACCACTTTTAATGCGGCGGGGAGCGGCAAAATTGTGACAGAGGGGAATAGGAGATGTCCCCTAACGCACTGGTATGTTTACTTTTGTGCGATTTGAACAATACAGATTATCTTTAAACAGGGGCTCTATATTACAAATTGACCCAAACCGTGTAAATTTAAGCTCTAAAGATCGTGGAGCTCTTATGAAATGGTAGAGTTGCATAGCTCTAAACTTTTCGACTTCAGGTATTTGAAAATTGGTGCAGAGCTGGATAAAGGTAGGTGTTTTACCATTAACCAAAATATCCTTTAATGAGTTTAGTCCTCGAGAAGACCACCATAAAAATGCCAAGGGATCCAGTCCACTGGGAAAGTCCGGATTGCCCCAGAAATAAATTAGGGGGGGGGGGGGAGGGGATAGGGGATTGGAAGGAGTTTTTAAGTCAGGACTTTCTCCATATTGAAAGGGAGTGAAATGTTTTTGGAGAGAGTGCTTTAGCAGGATTATGAGCTTTAGAAGAAGCCCAGAGGAGGGCTTCAATTGCAAGGAGCTAATATAGATTTTCCCAAGTCTACCCAAATAGGTGCTTGGGGTCCTGCAAACAGTAGTGGAAGTTGGGCTACTTAGGAGGCTATGTAGTATTTATAGAGGTTAGGGATAGAGAGTCCTCCTTCTGATTTATGCCAGTGCATACATCTGATGGGAGTTCCTGGACACTTATGGGCCCATATAAAAAGAAATATTTATTTTTGTAATTTAGCAAGGTCTTTCCCAGGGACTGGTATTGGCAGTACTCTAAAAAAAAGTATTTGATTCTAGGGAGGAGTATAATTTTCACTGCCGAGATTCTACCTAGCCACGACAAAGAGTAGGTGTTCCATATATGGAGATCTTTTATAAGCAAAGGAAACGTTTGAGCATAGTTCCAATGGTATAGATCCTTGTTTTTGGTGCAAATGTGGACTCCCAGGTATCGGAGGTAGTGGGGCTGGAGTTGAAAGCCAAATGTGGAATTTATGTGGAAGGCTTCCAAATGTGGTGTGTAACAAAAGACAAATTGGTTTTTAGAAAGCGTTTAAAGGTAGCAAAAGTTGGCGAGTGATGGATGTATTGTGGGAGGGCATTCCAGAGGAGGGGTGAAGGGCGTGCAAATTCTTGTAAATGTGAATGTGAGGAGGTAATTCTAGAGGACAACAGAAGATCATGTGCAGATCTGAGATTGCGATTGGGTTTGTATCTGGAAATTAGTGAGGATATTTACCGGGGGGAGAGATTGTGGAGAGCTTTGTAGGTTAGAGTTAGGAGTTTGAAATGGATCCTCTGGTTAATTGTCAGCCAGTGAAGAGCTTGACAGAGAGGGGCAGCAGAGGAAGATCGAGAAGAAAGATGAATGAGACGAGCAACTGAGTTCAGTACCGACTGGAGCGGGGCCAGTCTGTTAGAAGGTAGTCCACAAAGTAGTATGTTGCAGTAGTCCAGACGAGATATTATAAGAGCATATTTAAAAACAATAATAAAAGCGAGGAACTCCTACCCAATAATGGGAAATAGAAGCTTGGCAATAACCCACAGCTATATCAATAAGATTTAAATATTAAACACACCTAACGTACATCAAGTTACCATATGTGGTCAGATCCAATGCTGGTTGTGCGTTCTAGTAATGTTCTAGGAAACAGTGTAGCTCATTTCTTTCATTACGGCCCAGGCGCCCACAAGCTTTAGTCAAGGAAATTAACCTAGCTTCCTCCTTTCTTCAAGGGGTGTTCACTAATACTATCTTAAGACCAGTAAATCTTAATGTGGAGTTCATGACTCCATGTTCCTCAGATACATGCTTAATTAGGCAGCCTGCTCCTTTCTTCATTTTTAAAGAACTTACATGTCCCTCATATCTTGTGCATTATTGGCGTGTTGTCATGCCAATGTAAAACCGATTACAAGGGCAGAGAATTGCATAAATAATGTACTTCGACCGGCAGTGAATAAAATCTTTTATTAACCACCTCGGCGTTCTGATTCCCAAGGATTTCTGTGCAAAAAGCGGTACATTTAATTTTCAGCACCTTTTTCCTGTAACTTACCAAAATGAGCCAAGCAAGAGTTTAGTATACATTCTGAGTATAATAAAAGTGTCAAACACTAATTCTTGTCAAAAATAAAATAAAATTTATGAATAACTAACTGAAATACCTTGCATTTTTCCTCAATGCAGAAATATAAAGAAAATGCAGAAATAAATAAATCAATGCAGAAATAAATAAATGAAGGCAGAAACAAAATTATACAGGCTACAAGTGTACCTTAGAACACTTCTTTAGTGTGGTAGATCTTGAAGCATGGTAATGCGCAAAGTGGCACGTCACAATCTGGGCAGTAAGTGCGGGTCTCCTTCCGCATCTTTTTGCCATCCTTGTCCTTCTTATTGCAGCAAACAACGCACCTTCTTGTAGGGTTTGCTTTCTGTGGGGTCGGTGGCAAGTACTCCACAAAGTGTCTCCCTGAAAGCCGTGCCGGATTCACGACATATGATGCCCTGCGCCCCGGTCTAGATGTTGACTCTGGTGCGGGGTACTTCGTGCAGATTGCTTCCGTCAGCTGCCAGACAAAGTCATGGTGGGGTACAGGCCTTACACACCTTTTCTTGTAGAGCACATAGCCATTCCACAAGCACTGCTCAAGTAAGTGGCGGAAATTTTTTTTATAATATTTCCGCTGCTGCTTGTGGACAGCCGGATAGAAAGTCATGGCTCCATCAGCCCTGTCCACACCCCCCATAGTGTTGTTATAATCCAGTATGGCTTTGGGTTTATCCACCTCCTGTTTACTCCTGTTGGTGGTGCGGACAGTCTCGGCATTATGAATAGTGCTGAGGACACAGACATCACATTTGTCCTTCCACCTTAGAGCCATCATTTTGCCTTTCTGCCAGGCAACGACCTCCCCCTTTTTCAGCTTCCTGGCAGAAAAGGCCGGCGGCAGATTCCGACGGTTAGCCCTCAAGGTACCATAGGCATCGGTTTTATGCTGGACCAGGTAATCAAAAAGTTCAGGGGAGCTGTAGAAATTGTCTGTCGTCAGGCAGTACCCCTGATCCAGCAATGGCTCAATTAGGGTTAGGACAGAGGAGGTGGCACACCCAAACTGGCTGAACTGAGGGGCAAATTTGGTGCCTTTGCCCGTGTAAATTACAGAGTTCCAGATGTACCCGGAGTTTGCCTCACAGAGCATATACGACTTCACCCCAAAGCGTGCCCTTTTTGAGGCAATAAATTGCACCCAGCTCAGTCTCCCCTTATATGCCATGAGGCTTTCGTCAACCGTGATGTCGCGATCTGGAACATACACAGCCTTGAAGTTCGCAACAATCATCTGGTATATGTCCCAAATTTTTTTCAGCTTGGGTGCGGGATGGGTGGCCTCATCAAACTCCTCGTTGTTTCCGAAGTGCAAATACTTCATGATGAGGGTATACCGTGGCTCGGACATAACAGATCCAAAGAAGGGCGTACTGAGGATCTTATTAGTGGTCCAGTACCACTTCTGCAGCGGCTTACCAACAACTCCCTGGAGGATGACGAGCCCCAGGAACACCCAGATGTCGTTGCTGGTCACAGGTTCCCACTTCCTGCTCCGCGAGAACCTGGGTAGAGAAGATCCCTGCTGATGTTGCGCTGCATAGCGATTCGTCTCCTCAACAATCTTGCGGATGACGTCATCAGTCAGGAAGAGCTCCAGAAAGGACAGCGGACTCTCGTCGCACGCGATCTTCTGCCCGGGTGCCCCTGTGAAGGGGAACCTGGGTGGCGGAGCTTGAGTGGGGCTCCCCAGCTCACACCAGGTGCGTGCGACCGTCACTGGCTCCTCGGCTTCCTCATCACTGGTCTCCGTCTCCGAAGACAGGTTACCGGGAACATCGCTGTCTGTCGATTCCTCTAGGAGCTCGTCTTCGCTGTCGCTTGCCTCGAGGACATCCAACAACTCCTCGTCACGCACACGCCTCCGGGAGGACGAGGCCATGACCCCAAGCAGGGTACGGGGTCACGAGCAGCGACAAAAAAAAAAAAAAAAAAAACCAGCAAAAGCAAACGCACAGGGATCACAGCGTCTTGAAAAAGACGGAAAGCAATACGCAATCTGACAGTAATATGAACGAAGCTAAGGCTGGAAAAAAAGCAGTAATCGCACAGAAATCGCACAGAAATCACAGATGATAGCTGTAAACAGACTAACACTGGACGCTGAGGACTCTGAAAGAGGGAGAGCCAGTAACTGTTCAGGGCTTTTATTGAGAGCTGACAGGTGTTTGTGTTTGTGCAAACAACTTTTTGAATTACTGTAGCATGATTGGATTACATAGAGTTTGTGTACCTATGTAATCCAATGATGCAGTCGCCGCGACGGACACTAGGGGGCGCAGGAGCCGGCGTCAGAGGAAGTGGCTGGGCTACGCCATCTTCCCTGACTGCCGGATCTCCATAGGCTTGCGGAGAGGAGGGGAGCAGGGACCGGAGGATCGGGGGAGCCTGGGGAGCGGGGACCGGAGGATCGGAGGAGCCTGGGGAGCCTGGCGCCGGCGATCAGAGCCAGCAGGAGGGAGAGGGAGCCCCGCAGCAGCCGCAGCAGCACAGAGGAGGCGGCGGAGATCACGCTGTGCACGCTGGTGAGTGGGGACAGCGCTGGACGAGCTGAGCTCGTCCTAAACACTAACAGCAACTTTTTCTTGGACGAGCTCAGCTCGTCCAGAACGCTAGGGTGGTTAAGAGAGGCTCACCACCCAGTGTGATCCTTTTCCCTGCTATGAACTGGATCCAGTCTTTACAATTGCCACACTTAAAATTCCCTGTCGGTCATGAACGAATCAACAAGCCCCTCTGTCCCTGTTCTGGCTGACTTGTTTACAACTGACAAGCAATTTTATTTATTATATTATTTTCACTGCCATTCCTCTTTAAGAATAATAAAAGGGGCACTATGGCGAAAACGTGTAACATTTAAAATATGTGCAAACATAGACAAATAAGAAGTACGTTTTTTCCAGAGTAAAATGAGCCATAAATTATTTTTCTCCTATGTTGCCATCACTTACAGTAGGTAGTAGAAGTCTTACAGAAGCGACAGGTTTTGGACTAGTCCATCTCTTCATAGGGGATTCTCAGCAAGGCTTTTATTCTTTATAAAGATAATTCCTAAAAAGGATTTAAACAATGATGCTGGCCAGCCTCCCTGCTCGCTACACAGTTTTTTTTGGCAGTTGGACAGAGCAACTGCCATTCACTAAGTGCTTTTGAAAATAAAAAAATCCCTGAGAATCGCCCCATGAAGAGATGGACTAGTCCAAAACCTGTCACTTCTGTCAGATTTGTACTACCTACTGTAAGTGACAGCAATACAGAAGAAAAGTAATTGATGGCTCATTTAGGGTACAGCGCATATTGACACAGATGACAAATCCAAGCAGCATCAATGTGCTCATGTAAACAGGATAAGAACAGTGTTCACTTTGCATTAACATCAGTAAATTGTGTACCTTAAAGAGAAACCGTGACCAAAAATTGAATTTCATCTCAATCAGTATACCCCTTTTTACACGAGAAATCTATTCCTTTTCACAAACGGATCATCAGGGAGCTCTGTATGGCTGATATTGTGGTGAAGCCCCTCCCACAGAAAACTGTGAGGGCCATGGTCCTGGCTAGAGATGGCCTGAACCTCCGATTTTAGGTTCGCGAACCCCAATCGCGATCTTCCGCAAAAGGTTTGGTTCGCGCGATTTTTCACGAACCGCAAAAGACTTCAATGGGGATGCGAACTTAGAAAACTAGAAACATTTATGCTGGCCACAAAAGTGATGGCAAAGATGTTTCAAGGGGTCTAACACCTGGAGGGGGGCATGGATGAGTGGGATAGACGCCAAAAGTCCCGAAAAAAATCTGGATTTGACGCAAAGCAGAAATCACATTGAATGCTAAATTGCAGGACTAAAGTGCTTTAAAACATCTTGCATGTGTATACAATCAGGGAGTGTAATTGGAGTACTGCTTCACACTGACACACCAAACTCACTGTGTAACGCACCGCAAACAGCTGTTTGCGTAGTGACGGCCGTGCTGGACTGGTGCGCACCATGGCGATAGCGGTTTTCAAGCCCATATGGTCGCCGGGCTGTGGTAGCTCAATGATAGAACAACAGTGACTGTCCAGCTGATCAAATTTGGTCTGTCCACAATGAAGCAACAACCTTATTATCTTCTTGTATGTAGGTAGGCATAGGTAGGTGCCCTAGTATAGGTAAGTAGGTATAGGTAGGTGCCCCAGTATAGGTAAGTAGGCATAGGTAGGTGCCCCAGTATAGGTAGGTAGGCATAGGTAGGTGCCCCAGCAGTTAGCTAGGCATAGGTAGCAGTTCCAGTATAGGTAGGTAGGCATAGGTAGGTGTCCCAGTATAGGTAGATAGGCATAGGTAGGTGCCCCAGTAGTTAGCTAGGCATAGGTAGGAGTCCCAGCATAGGTAGGTGTCCCAGTATAGGTAGATAGGCATAGGTAGGTGCCCCAGTAGTTAGCTAGGCATAGGTAGGAGTTCCAGTATAGGTAGGTAGGCATAAGTAGGTGCCCTAGTATAGGTAGGTAGGTAGGCCTAGGTAGGTGTCCCCGTATAGGTAAGTAGGTGCCCCAGTAGTTAGGTAGGCATAGGTATGTGTCCCAGTATAGATAGTTAGGCAGGGCCTGGCTGGCACAGTAATAACAATTACCAAGGTCCAGCTGCAACAGATAGGGCTGTATAATGCAGTGTCAGTGGGCAACACAAAAAAACACATCAGGAGAACACTAGCTCTCAAAAGAGCTGTTGAGGGGTGCTATTTTAGCAATAACAATCAGCCAGGAGCAAGCTAACAAGCCTACAAGAGCCTAACTAATCTTTCCCTATGAGAGTCTGCCAGCAGCTGTCCCTTCACTAAGTAATGCAGGCACATGAGTGAGTGTAAAGCCCGGGGCTGCCTGCCTTTTATAAGGGGGTGAGTGGCTCCAGGAGAGAGTGTAGCCTAATTGGCTACAATGTGCCTGCTGACTGTGATGTAGAGGGTCAAAGTTGACCCTAATGGCGCACTATGGGGGTGAATTGAACTTCTCTAGTCCTGGCAATTTCCTGTTTGTGAACCTTGTTGCATTGTGGGAAATAGCTGTTTACAACTGTTTACAACTGCCAAAAAAGCAAGCAGCAGCTACAGTACTTCCACTGACATCACCTGCCAGCATAAAAAATGTCACCATGTGATAAATGTCAGAATGTAAATTAGGGAGAGGAAAGATTTTACAATGGGAAAACACTGACTAAATCATTTATACATAATTATTGTAAAAATAAAGCACTTGTTGTATTACATTATTTTCACTGGAGTTCCTCTTTAAAGTTAATCAATTATGAAATAAGTGTATAACTAAAAATATTAGTTTAGAAAAAAGAGAAGGCTTTTAGGGTCAGTTTCCACTATAGCGTTGCGGAATCGCCGGCGAATCACCGCAGGCAAATCGCATGCGATTCCACATGCGTTTTTTGCCGCGATTTCGCATGCGATTTCGCATAGGTTAGGGTGATGCGATTTTAACCATGTCACTGCCTGTGTGAATTAACCACTTGCCGACCGCCCACAGCCCATGGGCGGCGGCAAAGTGGACGCCTAAAGGACCGCAATACGCCTTCAGGCGGCGCGTCCTTTAGGCATGCCGGGGGAGCGATCGCGTCATTGATGACGCGCGCTTCCCCCGGCAACTGGCTCCGCCCACCCGCCGTAACATCCCGCCGGCCGTACGGAAGCGCCGGCGGGATGTTAACCCCGCGATCGCCGCATACAAAGTGTATAATACACTTTGTAATGTATACAAAGTGTATTATACAGGCTGCCTCCTGCCCTGGTGGTCCCAGTGTCCGAGGGACCACCAGGGCAGGCTGCAGCCACCCTAGTCTGCACCCAAACACACTGATCTGCCCCCCCGCCCACTGATCGCCCACAGCACCCCTCAGACCCCCCCCTGCCCACCCCCCAGACCCCTGTTTGCACCCAATCACCCCCCTAATAACCCATCAATCACTCCCTGTCACTATCTGTCAACGCTATTTTTTTTTATATCCCCCCCTGCCCCCTGCCCCCTCCTGATCACCCCCCCCCCACCCCTCAGATTCTCCCCAGACCCCCCCCCCCCAGACCCCCCCCCCCTGTGTACTGTATGCATCTATCTTCCCTGATAACCTGTCAATCACCCGTCAATCACCCATCAATCACCCCCTGTCACTGCCACCCAACAATCAGCCCCTAACCTGCCCCTTGCGGGCAATCTGATCACCCACCCACACCAATAGATCGCCCGCAGATCCGACATCAGATCACCTCCCAAATCCATTGTTTACATCTATTCTCTCCTCTAAACACCCACTAATTACCCATCAATCACCCATCAATCACCCCCTATCACCACCTGTCACTTTTACCTATCAGATCAGACCCTAATCTGCCCCTTGCGGGCACCCAATCACCCGCCAACACGCTCAGATTGCCCTCTGACCCCCCCTTATCAATTCGCCAGTGCATTAATTACATCTGTTCTTCCCTGTAATAACCCACTGATCACCTGTCAATCACCTGCCAATCACCTATCACCCATCAATCACCCCCTGTCACTGCCACCCATCAATCAGCCCCTAACCTGCCCCTTGCGGGCAATCTGATCTCCCACCCACACCATTAGATCGCCCGCAAACCCGCCGTCAGATTACCTCCCAAATGTATTGTTTACATCTGTTATCTTCTCTAAACACCCACTAATTACCCATCAATCACCCCCTATCACCACCTGTCACTGTTACCTATCAGATCAGACCCTAAGCTGCCCCTTGCGGGCACCCAATCACCCGCCCACACGCTCAGATTGCCCTCAGACCCCCCCCCCTTATCAATTCACCAGTGCATTAATTACATCTGTCCTTCCATGTAATAACCCACTGATCACCTGTCAATCACCTGCCAATCACCTATCACCCATCAATCACCCCCTGTCACTGCCACCCAACAATCAGCCCCTAACCTGCCCCTTGCGGGCAAACTGATCACCCACCCACACCAATAGATCGCCCGCAGATCCGACATCAGATCACCACCCAAGCGCAGTGTTTCCATCTATTCTCTCCTCTAAACACTCACTAATTACCCATCAATCACCCATCAATCACCCCCTATCACCACCTGTCACTGTTACCCATCAGATCAGACCCTAATCTGCCCCTTGCGGGCACCCAATCACCCGCCTACACGCTCAGATTGCCCTCAGACCCCCCCTTATCAATTCGCCAGGGCATTATTTACATCTGTCCTTCCCTGTAATAACCCACTGATCACCTGTCAATCACCTGTCAATCACCCATCAATCACCCCCTGTCACTGCCACCCATCAATCACCCCCTGTCACTGCCACCCATCAATCAGCCCCTAACCTGCCCCTTGCGGGCAAACTGAACACCCACCCACACCAATAGATCGCCCGCAGATCCGACGTCCGATCACCTCCCAAGTGCAGTGTTCACATCTGTTCTCTACCCTAAACACCCACTAATTACCCATCAATCACCCCCTGTCACTGCTACCTATCAGATTAGACCCCTATCTGCCCCTAGGGCACTCAATCACCCGCCCACACCCTCAGAATGCCCTCAGACCCCAGCCCTGATCACCTCGCCAGTGCATTGCTTGCATCTATTCCCCCCTCTAATCACACCTTGAGACACCCATCAATCACCTCCTGTCACCCCCTAGCACACCTACCCATCAGATCAGGCCCTAATTTGCCCCGTGTGGGCTCCTGATCACTCGGCCAAACCCTCAGATCCCCCTCAGACCCCCTTCCGATCACCTCCCCAGTGCATTGATTGCATCTATTTTCCCCTCTAACCACCCCCTGAGACACCCATCAATCACCTCCTGTCACCCCCCTAGCACTCCTATCCATCAGATCAGGCCCAATACAACCTGTCATCTAAAAGGCCACCCTGCTTATGACCGGTTCCACAAAATTCGCCCCCTCATAGACCACCTGTCATCAAAATTTGCAGATGCTTATACCCCTGAACAGTCATTTTGAGACATTTGGTTTCCAGACTACTCACGGTTTTGGGCCCGTAAAATGCCAGGGCGGTATAGGAACCCCACAAGTGACCCCATTTTAGAAAAAAAGACACCCCAAGGTATTCTGTTAGGTGTATGACGAGTTCATAGAAGATTTTATTTTTTGTCAAAAGTTAGCGGAAATTGATTTTTTATTGGTTTTTTTTCACAAAGTGTCATTTTCCGCTAACTTGTGACAAAAAATAAAATCTTCTATGAACTCGCCATACACCTAACGGAATACCTTGGGGTGTCTTCTTTCTAAAATGGGGTCACTTGTGGGGTTCCTATACTGCCCTGGCATTTTAGGGGCCCTAAACCGCGAGGAGTAGTCTAGAAAACAAATGCCTCAAAATGACCCGTGAATAGGACGTTGGGCCCCTTAGCGCACCTAGGCTGCAAAAAAGTGTCACACATGTGGTACCGCCGCACTCAGGAAAAGTAGTATAATGTGTTTTGGGGTGTATTTTTACACATACCCATGCTGGGTGGGAGAAATTTCTATGTAAATGGTCAATTGTGTGTAAAACAAATCAAACAATTGTCATTTACAGAGATATTTCTCCCACTTAGCATGGGTATGTGTAAAAATACACCCCAAAACACATTATACTACTTCTCCTGAGTACGGCGGTACCACATGTGTGGCACTTTTTTACACCCTAAGTACGCTAAGGGGCCCAAAGTCCAATGAGTACCTTTAGGATTTCACAGGTCATTTTGCGACATTTGGTTTCAAGACTACTCCTCACGGTTTAGGGCCCCTAAAATGCCAGGGCAGTATAATAACCAAACAAATGAACCCATTCTAGAAAGAGGACACCCAAAGGTATTCCGTTAGGAGTATGGTGAGTTCATAGAAGATTTTATTTTTTGTCAAAAGTTAGCGGAAAATTGATTTTTATTGTTTTTTTCACAAAGTGTCATTTTCCACTAACTTGTGACAAAAAATAAAATCTTCTATGAACTCACCATACTCCTAACGGAATACCTTGGGGTGTCTTCTTTCTAAAATGGGGTCATTTGTGGGGTTCCTATACTGAACTGGCATTTTAGGGGCCCTAAACCGTGAGGAGTAGTCTGGAAATCAAATTCCGCAAAATGACCTGTGAAATCCTAAAGGTACTCATTGGACTTTGGGCCCTTTAGCGCAGTTAGGGTGCAAAAAAGTGCCACACATGTGGTATTGCCATACTCGGGAGAAGTAGTACAATGTGTTTTGGGGTGTATTTTTACACATACCCATGCTGGGTGGGAGAAATACCTCTGTAAATGACAATCTTTTGATTTTTTTACACACAATTGTCCATTTACAGAGTTATTTCTCCCACCCAGCATGGGTATGTGTAAAAATACACCCCAAAACACATTGTACTACTTCTCCCGAGTACGGCGATACCACATGTGTGGCACTTTTTTGCACCCTAACTGCGCTAAAGGGCCCAAAGTCCAATGAGTACCTTTAGGATTTCACAGGTCATTTTGCGGAATTTGATTTCCAGACTACTCCTCACGGTTTAGGGCCCCTAAAATGCCAGGGCAGTATAGGAACCCCACAAATGACCCCATTTTAGAAAGAAGACACCTCAAGGTATTCCGTTAGGAGTATGGTGAGTTCATAGAAGATTTTATTTTTTGTCACAAGTTAGTGGAAAATGACACTTTGTGAAAAAAACAATAAAAATCAATTTTCCGCTAACTTTTGACAAAAAATAAAATCTTCTATGAACTCACCATACTCCTAACGGAATACCTTGGGGTGTCTTCTTTCTAAAATGGGGTCATTTGTGGGGTTCCTATACTGCCCTGGCATTTTAGGGGCCCTAAACCGTGAGGAGTAGTCTGGAAATCAAATTCCGCAAAATGACTTGTGAAATCCTAAAGGTACTCATTGGACTTTGGGCCCTTTAGCGCAGTTAGGGTGCAAAAAAGTGCCACACATGTGGTATCGCCGTACTCGGGAGAAGTAGTACAATGTGTTTTGGGGTGTATTTTTACACATACCCATGCTGGGTGGGAGAAATAACTCTGTAAATGGACAATTGTGTGTAAAAAAAATGAAAAAATTGTCATTTACAGAGAGATTTCTCCCACCCAGCATGGGTATGTGTAAAAATACACCCCAAAACACATTCTACTACTTCTCTTGAGTACGGCAATACCACATGTGTGGCACTTTTTTGCAGCCTAACTGCGCTAAGGGGCCCAAAGTCCAATGAGCACTTTTAGGCTTTACAGGGGTGCTTACAAATTAGCACCCCCCAAAATGCGAGGACAGTAAACACACCCCACAAATGACCCCATTTTGGAAAGTAGACACTTCAAGGTATTCAGAGAGGGGCATGGTGAGTCCGTGGCAGATTTCATTTTTTTTTGTCGCAAGTTAGAAGAAATGGATTCTTTTTTTTTTTCTTTTTTTTGTCACAAAGTGTCATTTTCCGCTTACTTGTGACAAAAAATAATATCTTCTATGAACTCACTATGCCTCTCAGTGAATACTTTGGGATGTCTTCTTTCCAAAATGGGGTCATTTGGGGGGTATTTATACTATCCTGGAATTCTAGCCCCTCATGAAACATGACAGGGGGTCAGAAAAGTCAGAGATGCTTGAAAATGGGAAAATTCACTTTTTGCACCATAGTTTGTAAACGCTATAACTTTTACCCAAACCAATAAATATACACTGAATGGGGTTTTTTTTATCAAAAACATGTTTGTCCACATTTTTCGCGCTGCATGTATACAGAAATTTTACTTTATTTGAAAATTGTCAGCACAGAAAGTTAAAAAAATCATTTTTTTGCCAAAATTCATGTCTTTTTTGATGAATATAATAAAAAGTAAAAATCGCAGGAGCAATCAAATAGCACCAAAAGAAAGCTTTATTAGTGACAAGAAAAGGAGCCAAAATTCATTTAGGTGGTAGGTTGTATGAGCGAGCAATAAACCGTGAAAGCTGCAGTGGTCTGAGTGGAAAAAAAGTGCCTGGTCCTTAAGGGTTAGAAAGACTGTAGTCCTCAAGTGGTTAACATGGGTACCTATGCGAAATCGCGGCAAAAACCGCATGGGGAAAACGCATGCGATTTCCCTATTAAATACATTGCGTGCGATTCGCCTGCATTCCACACGCAGGCGAATTCTGAGGGCCCTAGCGTGCAGATTTTTTCTGCACAGAAAAACGTTCAGGAAAACGGACAAGTGGAAACAGTCCCATCCACTTGTACTGGCTATGCGAATTTGCATGCGGGCAACGCATGCGAATTCGTGATAGTGGAAACGGGCCCTTAATGAATCAGTCTCCCTTTTCTCCAAATTGCTCCCAGAAACAAAAGGAATGTATTTATCGGACTGCTTTACTAAGGTAAAGTATTGACAGTAAATTGTTTATCCACACATTAAATATTTCAAGCAGAACTTAAGGTGCCCATTCATCTAGCGAAACAATCAACATGAAATTTCTCAGGAATCGGTCTCATGACACTGCCTTCACTGCTATCTCCCTCAAAAAAAAAAATGTCACATAAGGGTGGTGCGCATTGCACGTGTGTGACATCCATCACACACACATCATCAGAGACAGGCTAAGACTGGGTGGTACCACAGCTGGAGCAAGTAAGAGTTATGCACGGGGGGGGGGGGGTAGTTGGGTTACATTTACATTTGGGATGACAGCGGCCAGGGGCCTGGCGCATTTGTCGGTTGTTACAATATCGCACGCCATTACTGCTGCGCACCCATTAGACCATGTTGGAACTGAGATTTTCCAGCTTGCGCAATTTGTAAGCAGAATTGGTTGAATCGTCAATCGGGCATGCTTGTTGCAGCTCTGATTTTCAGCATCAAATCAGAAGGTCGATAATGTCACAATATCGCTAGCTGTATAAGCACTTTTAGGCTGCATTTCCACTTGTGCGGTGCGAATCGCTGCGGTAAAAATTTGCATGCGGAATTCGCATGAAAATTCGCATGGATGACGATGTATGCGAATTTAACCATGGCAGTGCTGGTGTGCTTTTCCATCGTTTGTATGCAAATTTTCATGCGAATTCGCATGAAAATTCGCATACCCAAATCTCATGCGAATTTCCTATTAAATACATTGTATGCGATTCGCATAGCGGTATGCGATATGCGAATTCTGATGGCTCTGCCATGCGAATTTTTCTGCACAGAAAAACGCAAAGGAATCCTGACAAGTAAACAGTCCCATTGCTATGCGAATTTGCATGCGAAAAATGCATGCGAATTCGCGATAGTGGAAATGGGCCCTTAGTAGCGCATAGTATCCAATTTTCGACTGCATATTACCCAAGGAAAAACTAGACATTCCTTTTTTTCCTACCTTTTATCCATTTTTTATCTATATTACCCAGTTTAACAGACCCAAAACTACTAGTGCTTTTTATCTGAAAATACAAGGCATATAGTATAGAAATGTAAATTATTCATTTGCATTTTGTTTATGCCAGCTAGACTATAGCACTGCTTTACATTATCATTAAACATTCATCTAGCGATCAATCAGCATGAAATCTCTGAGGAATCGGCCTCATGGCACCACCTTCGCTGCTGCCCCCCCCTCCCCAAATGTTAATGGTAATCCCCCATTTACAATGCACTGGGGGGGAGGGAAGGGTTACATTTACATTTGGGATGACAGTGGCCAGGGGCCTGGAACATTTGTCGATTGTTACAATATCGCATGCCGTTACTGCTGCACACCCATTAGACCATGTTGGAACTGAGATTTTCCAGATGCGTAATCAGTAAACGGAATTGGTTGAATCATCAATCAGGTATGCTTGTTGCAGCTGTATAAGCACCTTTAGTAGCACATAGTATCCAATTTTCGACTGCAGATTACCCAAGGAGAAACTAGACATTCATTTTTTTCTACCTTTCAGACTCAAAACTACTGGTGCTTTTTATCTGAAAATAAAAGACATATAGTATAAAAATGTAAATTATTCATTTGCATTTTGTTCATGCAAGCTAGTCTATAGCACTGCTTTACATTATCATAAAACAAAGTAATCAGCAGAGATGTGACTACCCCCTCTACTCAAACACTTTGCGTTCTTTTATGTTCCATGTTTTACATATATAATTCCCATCACAGTGTGCCTTTAGTTATGTAACCACTTATATCGTAACCTTTCATCTTCAACTTCAGCTCAGAATACAGTCGTTGCACCACAGGCAAATTAAATGGCATTATGTTCTCTGACATAAAAGTAATGTATAGAATTTCCCTTTTTTTGCATACACTTCAAAAACAAATTAGTGCAGATAAATCTTTATGAAAGGAAAGTAAGCATAATTGATTTATTTTGAGATATATTTAGGTTACAAATATAAAAGATGTAAGCATGCGTGCACTTTACAATCTATAATGATTCCATGGATACATCTGTGGGCTTTGTTGGTATAGTTCACAATTTCTCAACATGTGGCATGTGCACTTCAGGAGTATGTTGCAGTGTTTTAGAAGGAATAATGTTGATCAAAGTAAATTCCTCGCAACAAGTCGTGACTTTAAAGAGGATTTCCATAGTAAAAATAAAAAACCATCAGCCTCCCTGTAAAAAAAAGTTTTATTTACCTGCGCAGCCTTGTCTCGCGAAGCCGTCCCAAAGAGCCCGAATCATCCTCCTCCAAGAGCTGCCATGTTTTCACCAACATGTCACCTAGCCCACTAGGAATGCCAAAACTCTAGACCGTTGTTATACAGTCCTAAAAGATGCATACAAGGCAGCCCCATTGGCAGCACTGGGCCCATCTGACCACTGCCTCATCCACCTGATAACTACCTACAGGAGATGTCTGGTCCTCAAGTCCACCAAAGTGTGGTCAAATGATAGCAAACTACAACTTGAAGCCTGCTTTGACTGTACCAACTGGAAGGCCCTAGAACCGCCAAACTTAGTCGAGGGGGCAGACAACGTATCATCGTGCATCACTTTTCGTGGGCACTATTGCATACCAATGAAAACCTTCAGACTCTACCAGAACAACAAACCATGGTTCCCAAATAAACTACAGAAACTGCAGAGCTGCAAGGAAGGGGCCTATAAGTCTGGCAACCAGGAGAACTACAGGAGAGCAAAACACATCCTAAACAGGGAATTGAAAGCCGCCAAAAAGAGCTATGCGGAAAAACTGGAACAGAACCTTTCCTCAAATGATTCAAGAGCTGCCGGGAAGGGGCTTAAGGCCGCCGCTAACTACAACCCCCCCCCCCCCAGCATGCAACTCCTAGCATCGAGCTCGCCGAGAACCTTAGCGAGTTCTACTACAGATTCGAGAACCAGATGGCACCTGCAGGTCCCCCAGAGCCAGTACAAGGTCCTCCAACACCCAAAGCTGAGACACCAAAGTGTGCCCCTCCATCCCTCCCACCCCAGCCGTCACACACTGATTGCTATTAGACTAAGAGGCAGCCCAGGGCCCTAACATCTTAACCTCTAGTTATCTGGCTTGCAGTCACTGCCATGTATCCCCTTTTCTTATTTTTCTCTGCTTCGAACACAATAGGGGAATGATAGCTGAGTGAGTTGTGCGCCCCCTCCTACACTGCGCCATGAGGCTGGAGCCCCTGCCTTGGCCCGGCACTGCCAAGAGCCACCTGCCACCTCCTCTGCTTTAGGTGTCATGCACATAAGCCTTCCTCATCTGGCTGTGAACAAGAGTGACGTTCTGTGGCACCTGTCGAGATTTAATGTCAGGAAAGCCTCAGGACCGGACGGCGTGTCACCAGCCTACCTAAACACTTATGCACAGCAGCTTGCTCCTGTTCTCTCCTCCATCTTCACCAAATCACTCCAGGAAGGCAAAGTGATTCAAGAGGTCCACCATCATCCCTGTCCCCAAAAAACAGGGTGTCTCTGACCTCAACGATTACAGGCTGGTGGCTCTCCCATCTGTCATAATGAAAACTTTTGAAAGCATGGTTCTGCCCCTCCTAAAGCTCTCTACAGAGGCCATGCTGGAGCCGTTCCAGTTTGTGTACAGAGCAAATAGGTGCACAGACGATGCCATAAACATCTGCCTGGAGCTCGTTAAAAAACACCTGGATAGACCAGACTCATACGCCAGAATTCTCCTACTAGATTTTAGCTCAGCATTTAATACCATCATCCCCCAAATACTTCAGGAGAACCTTGCTGCTCTAGCTGTACACGCCACTCTATGCCTGTGGATCACTGACTTCCTCACAAAAAGATCCTAGGCCGTCAAGTTAGGCACTATTCACTCACAAGCAAGGACCACCAACACAGAGGCCCCTCAAGGTTGTGTACTGTCACCATTCCTTTTCTCCCTATATACAAACAACTGTAGATCCACGGCAGACTCCATCAAAGTAATCAAGTTCGCTGACAACACCATTATAGTTGGCCTCATCTCGAGAAATTATGAGCATGAGTACCGCCACCAGGTTGATAGAATTTGACACTGGTGCAGGGAGGATAGCCTGGTCCCCAACACCACAAAAAGCATTGAGCTGATTGTTGACTTTAGGAAGGATGCCTCCACCCCACCGCCAATCCGCATCAATGACACGGATCTTGAAAGCATTCCCTGTGCACGCCTCCTGGGCCCTACCATCTACAAAACCCTGACTTGGAAGGCCAACATCACTTCCACAAAGAGGAAAGCCCAGCAGAGGCTATTCTTCCTCTGCCAACTGAAAAGGTTTGGTATGGCCCATAAACTTCTCACAAGCTTCTACTCCGCCACAGTCGAACCTGTCTTCTGCTCCTCCATTCTGGTCTGGTCCTCCGCCAGCAACAGACACAAACTACAGAGGGTCATCAGCTCAACGGAGAGGATCATCGGTAAATCCCTCCCTCTTCTGGACCTCCTCTACAACTCCAGACTGTGCTCCAGGGCACTGAGGATTACCAGTGATCCTTCATACCCAGGCCACTGCTTTTTCAGCCACCTCCCATCAGGTCAGAGGATTTGTTCCATTGCCACCAGGACCACAAGGCACAATAACAGTTTCTTTCCCTCAGCGTTCGACTCTCTGAGCTCCCTGCACTCACTCCTCCCTTCAGCAGATCATTCTTCTTTCAAAAGCTGTAAGCGTAGAAAACTGCTTGCACTGTGGCACATTGCACATAATTGTAGTTGAACTCTATGGTATCAGGATGTAATTGCTGTATGTATGTATGCAACTGCTGCATAGTATGTAACTATCTACTGTATTGTAACTCTATCCTATACTAGCCCTGTACATGCCAAGCCCAATTCCAGACAAGACCCAGTAGTGCTTGGCGAAATAAAGTTTTCTGATTCTGACTTTGCTGTAGCTTATCAGTGAAATGATTAGTACTATAAATGTGCTAATTAAGATGCAATTGTTTTAGGTTTGGTCTGTAGTGATTTCCAGGACAATCACGGCCGGCCTTTGACCTGAGTGACCGGAGTGGTCGCTCAGGGCGCCGGCTTCCAAGGGCGCATGTGCACAGCTGTCTGTTCCCCTCAGCTCCCTCCGATCTCCTGCAATCAGACTATCAGCCCTGTAGTTCAGCTGTGGGTGACCCGGCAGCAGTGATTACAGAGAGAGCCCAGGGGTGGCACTGTGTTCTTCAAATACAGGAAGTGCTAATTTACTGAATGAGAACTTCCTGTATTTGAAGTATACAGCGTGGCTTCACTCGCTCTGTCATCAATGCTGCCGGGCCACCCACCGCTGAACTACAGGGCTGACATTCTGATTGCCGGGGATCAGAGGGAGCCACAAGTGAGGGGAACTTGTTTTAATACAGCCGACAGGTCTGTGTGTACAGCACATCGCCCCAGCTCCCCCAGAGTCCTGGGGAACACAGCAAACCACGAGCAAGGGGGACTTTAGCACAGAGGCAGGTGAGTCACTCAAGGGGCACAGAGTAAAATGCAGCCCTAATGGACTGGACTTTGTGCAGCAGTCAATTAGTCTTTTTCCAATGGCAGGAACAGCACAGGGATGCTGAACGTGGCTATCTACAGTCTGTCTCTCTCTCTCTCTCCCCCCTCTCCCTCTCCCTTCCCCCCTCTCTTTCTCTCTCTCTCTTCCCCCCCTCTCTCCCTCTCCCTCCATCTATCTATCAATCAATCCCTATCTCTCTCTCTATCCATCCATCCATCCATCCCTATATCTGTCTCTCCCTCTATGTATATATATATATACAGGGAGTGCAGAATTATTAGGCAAATGAGTATTTTGACCACATCGTCCTCTTTATGCATGTTGTCTTACTCCAAGCTGTATAGGCTCGAAAGCCTACTACCAATTAAGCATATTAGGTGATGTGCATCTCTGTAATGAGAAGGGGTGTGGTCTAATGACATCAACACCCTATATCAGGTGTTCATAATTATTAGGCAACTTCCTTTCCTTTGGCAAAATGGGTCAAAAGAAGCACTTGACAGGCTCAGAAAAGTCAAAAATAGTGAGATATCTTGCAGAGGGATGCAGCGCTCTTAAAATTGCAAAGCTTCTGAAGCGTGATCATCGAACAATCAAGCGTTTCATTCAAAATAGTCAACAGGGTCGCAAGAAGCGTGTGGAAAAACCGAGGCGCAAAATAACTGCCCATGAACTGAGAAAAGTCAAGCGTGCAGCTGCCAAGATGCCACTTGCCACCAGTTTGGCCATATTTCAGAGCTGCAACATCACTGGAGTGCCCAAAAGCACAAGGTGTGCAATACTCAGAGACATGGCCAAGGTAAGAAAGGCTGAAAGACGACCACCATTGAACAAGACACACAAGCTGAAATGTTAAGACTGGGCCAAGAAATATCTCAAGACTGATTTTTCTAAGGTTTTGTGGACTGATAAAATGAGAGTGAGTCTTGATGGGCCAGATGGATGGGCCCGTGGCTGGATTGGTAAAGGGCAGAGAGCTCCAGTCCGACTCAGACGCCAGCAAGGTGGAGGTGGAGTACTGGTTTGGGCTGGTATCATCAAAGATGAGCTTGTGGGGCCTTTTCGGGTTGAGGATGGAGTCAAGCTCAACTCCCAGTCCTACTGCCAGTTTCTGGAAGACACCTTCTTCAAGCAGTGGTACAGGAAGAAGTCTGCATCCTTCAAGAAAAACATGATTTTCATGCAGGACAATGCTCCATCACACGCGTCCAAGTACTCCACAGCGTGGCTGGCAAGAAAGGGTATAAAAGAAGAAAAACGAATGACATGGCCTCCTTGTTCACCTGATCTGAACCCCATTGAGAACCTGTGGTCCATCATAAAATGTGAGATTTACAAGGAGGGAAGACAGTACACCTCTCTGAACAGTGTCTGGGAGACTGTGGTTGCTGCTGCACGCAATGTTGATGGTGAACAGATCAAAACACTGACAGAATCCATGGATGGCAAGCTTTTGAGTGTCCTTGCAAAGAAAGGTGGCTATATTGGTCACTGATTTGTTTTTGTTTTGTTTTTGAATGTCAGAAATGTATATTTGTGAATGTTGAGATGTTATATTGGTTTCACTGGTAAAAATAAATAATTGAAATGGGTATATATTTGTTTATTGTTAAGTTGCCTAATAATTATGCACAGTAATAGTCACCTGCACACACAGATATCCCCCTAAAATAGCTAAAACTAAAAACAAACTAAAAACTACTTTCAAAAATATTCAGCTTTGATATTAATGAGTTTTTTGGGTTCATTGAGAACATGGTTGTTGTTCAATAATAACATTATTCCTCATAAATACAACTTGCCTAATAATTCTGCACTCCCTGTATATATATATATATATATATATATATATATATATATATATATATATATATATATATATATATATATATATATATATATATGTCTGTCCAACCCTTTCTCCCTATTCATCCATCCCTACATTATCTATTCATCTATCCTGTCTATCTATCTCTCTATCCATCTATCCATCCATCCCTATATCTGTCTCTGTCTTCTCTCTCTCTCTCTCTCTCTCTCTCTCTCTCTCTCTCTCTCTCTCTCTGTGTATGATCCATTCCTATATTATTATTATTATATATTTTTTT
Organism: Hyperolius riggenbachi; assembly: GCF_040937935.1. Classification (NCBI taxonomy): domain Eukaryota; kingdom Metazoa; phylum Chordata; class Amphibia; order Anura; family Hyperoliidae; genus Hyperolius; species Hyperolius riggenbachi. Next base: position 121,521,050 of record NC_090655.1, read on the forward strand.
TATTATTATTTATATAGTGCCAACATCTTCTGTGCCGCTGTACATATATGTCTCCCTTCCCTCGCTCTCTATTTATTCAACCCTCCATCATCTATGCCTACTTACCTACAGCTATCTATCTATCTATCTATCTGTCTATCTATCTGTCTATCTATCTATCTATCTATCCTGAGAAGGCCGGTGTCATCTGGCTAAAGGGAGCCCAAAAGGGAAGTTACCTATACTGAAGGGGTGGCATGTTCTACTTATACTTTAGGGGAACATCTGGCTACCTATAATGGAGGGGCTCCAGTTTACTATACTTTCTTCTGTTTACTGCACTTACATCTGGCTACCTATACTTAAAGGGGTGAGGTATCTGGCTAACTTTACGGAGGGGGGACATCTCTGGCTACCTATACTGAAAGGAGGGCAATCTGGCTACGTATACTGGGCACATCTGGCTACCTTCACTGGGCAACCCAGCTGCTCTCTCTGGAATTATAAAGTGTGTTCATGCATGTGTGTGTCTTGGTTGGGATACTTTTTTCAGGGGCGGCTGATGATAGTGGGCCTTGGGCGGCGAAAAGTACTAATCCAGCCCTGTGTGTCACGGAGATCTGAGCATTTGGCATGATGTGTCATACTTCAAAAAGGTTGGGAAAGAATTTACTAGGAGAAAAGGTGAATTGCATATGGGTGTGTGTGTGCATGCGAAGGGGAGGGGGCAGCAAAATCACGCTTCGCTCAGGGTGCTGTGAAACCTAAGGCCGGCCCTGTGGATAATATTTCAACATGTAAAGATCCTGCTGTACATAAACAGTATTTTTTTTAAAGTGAACCTCCAGACTAAAAATCTACTCAGCAGCACTAAAAAGGTTTGGTTTCACAGCATCAGAACTTTTGCAGTTTCACAGCATCAGAACTTTTTTTTCTTACTCAAGCCTCATTTTTAGCTGCACAGAAGAAAACTGCCTGGGCATTTTTCCCTTGATGCTGTGCAAAGCATTATGGGGTTTCTGATGTTGTTCTCCTTCTGCTGTTTTGGTGCAATTTTTTTCCCTAACTTTTGAATTTGAGATTTAAAGCCTAGCGTGCGCAGCTGGGAGAGGTGATCAGGACACAGGACAGTTGGAACTGTGTCTCATGCTCCCTGTCACCTCCTTTCAACCAAAAAGATGGCTGCCCCATGAAATCACAAACGTTTGTCTGTTCTTTTAAAATGGGGCGGGTAAGAGATTATATTACCTATCTAATTTTTTTTAAAACATATTTTATTTGAAATTTTTATGTGAATACAGAAAAGACAGTTTACATATATGTTAGGTAAGAACAGATCATCATACAATGGCCTAGTCAAGTTACAGCACCCTAGGTGATCATCAATATGGTTTGATTGGTATAGTAGCTTGATTGACTAGAACATTGGGAGGCCATTCTACAGGTAGGCCGTCCATGGTCAGGAAGTAATGAATTTAACAGTTGTGAACCAATGAAATATAAACTTTTATAACATCCCCGATAACCCGCCCACCCCCCTAAACAGTTAGGTCTTTACTCTCTCTTTGATAGGGTTTAACCAGTCTATTAATCAGATGGATTTGAAAGGTCGGGACTTGGAATTCTTGAGGAGGAGATTTCCAAGGGGCCTAAAGTGCCCATCAATTGTTCATTACAATACCATGAGGAATATTTGAAAGGTTCCATTAATTTGTCTATTACTTCTCGGGAGAACGTTAGTTTGATAAAGGGTTTCAACCTCCTAAAGAATTTTTTTGCATTTTTCTCTTTATGTAATAAGGTATCAGTTTTATCCATAGTGAATAAGTCTAGCATTTCATCTGTGACATCTCGTATGGTGGGTGTAGTGGGGTATATCCACCTGTTGTAGATGACCTTTTTTGCCGCGGCTAGGGTTAGATGTAGGATATCTGGGGTTTTAGGGGGGTTAGTAGATCTAATGTTGCTCTTTTCAAAAGAATGGAATAGGTATAGCATGGGATTTCGTATGTGGTGTCCACATCCCAGTCTCCCCAGGAGTCGAGAGATTTGTTCCCAAAAAAGTTCTATTTTAGGGCAGAACCATGTGCAATGTGCTATGTCAGCATTAGGGTGACCGCATTTGGGGCATTCTGGTTTATAGTTAGGAGGAGGCTGTTTGTATTTAATATTAAAAGCGTATTTGGCTTTATGTAGGAAGAATAGGTGAGATTCTCGCCATGTTTCGCTGATTATGATGCTCTTGTATATATTCAGACCCTCTAAAATTTTGTCTGTAAGTTGAGGATGGGAAAAGTGTTTTGCCCATGTTTGGAATGCTAGAGAGCTAGTTTTTTTGGAGTTGATGCTTTGTAGGCATCTATGTAGGGTGGATAAGGATTGTCTTTCGGCTCCTGGTTGGAGAAAACGATCAAATGGTGTCACCCGAGCTATTGGAGATACAGAGCTTAGATGCTTACGAACATATGATCGTATCTGGCCATACACCAGGAAGTCTGACTTCGGTATACCCATTGACCTGGTTAACTCTGGAAATTCCCACCAGCGATTATCCCTGATGTTAAATAGTTGGCTTAGACTCTTGATCACTCGATTTTCCCACCTAATAAAGGTGTTGTGTTGCATTCCTGGCGGGAAGTCAGGGGTGCCCCATAGTGGTAAATATTTGGAGATTCTCCATGGGAGCTTAAATAGTTTTCTTATTTCCTTCCAGGCGACCATTGTGTCTCTGATTACTATGCTGTGTTTTAGTCTAAGGGGGAGATTAGAGCAGGATGAGTGTAATAAACCTGGGAGAGTCCAGGGTTCAGCTAATGAGCTTTCAAGATCTAAGTTAGAGAATTCAGATGTATGAGAGACCCAGTCTCGGATATGTCGTGCCATACATGCGAGATTATATAGTCTTAAGTTAGGTAGGTTTAGCCCTCCTAGTTCCTTAGGTAGCTGCAGTTTATGGATTGAGATTCTAGATCTTTTATTTCTCCACAGGAACCTGGTTATCTCCTTATTGAGTGTCATAATGTCTTTGTGTTTTAGAAGGAAAGGTAATGTTTGCATTGGGTATAATAGCTTGCTGAAGGTGATCATCTTGATCAATGCACTACGTCCTGAGACGTTTAAAGGAAGATTATGCCAGGAGCGAATCTGGGATATCAGTTTGGGAATGAGGGAGGATATGTTTAATTGGTAAAGGGAATGTGGGTCTCTGTTTAATTGTATTCCTAGATATGTAACTGGGCCTTTAGTTATTTTTACTCCTAATGGGTTGGGGGAGGGGATGTGGGCTTTGGATGAAAGGTAAAGAAGTTCACTTTTGGACTGGTTAATTTTAAATCCTGACTCTGTGCCCACTTCTGAGATTACTTGAAGTACCTTTGGTACTTGTGTGATGGGATCGTTTAAGAAAATAAGGATGTCATCAGCAAAGAGTGTTTGGGATACCCGAGACTCTCCTATTTTAACTCCTGGGATGATGGAGTCTATTAATCTTGTGAGGGGCTCGAGAGCTATGTTAAAGAGTAGAGGTGAAAGGGGGCATCCTTGCCTGGTGCCTCGTTGCAGTGGGAAAGGAGCTGAAAGGAAGCCTGGGGTGTAAATACGTGCTTTGGGCGTGGCATACATTAAGTTGAATAGATTAAGGAATTCACCTGAAAAACCCATTTTATCGAGAGTAAGTTTAAGCCAATTCCAGTTGACTGCATCAAATGCTTTCTGGGCATCGAGGAGTAGAATGGCTGTGTGTTGATGAGTAATGGGATAGGCCTTCACCTGTTCCATGATTACTAAGAGTTTGCGAATGTTAGATATGGCTGATCTGCCCCTAATGAAGCCTACTTGATTATTGTGAATAAGTTTGGGCATGAGTATAGCTAATCGGTCTGATATGAGTTTTGTGAGGATTTTGAGGTCTTGATTTATGAGTGAGATGGGGCGATAGGAATCAGGTAGAGATGGGTCTTTGTTTTTTTTATGTATTAATTTGATATAGGTTTCATTCCCAGAGGGGATGCATTTTTTCCCAGTTAGTATGTCGTTATAGAGAGTCTCGAGTGTAGGGGATATTTGTATTTTAAGGATTTTGTAGAATTCTGAGGAGAGGCCATCTGGGCCAGGAGCTTTGTTATTTGCTAAGTTTGAAATAGTGGCCGTTATTTCTTGCGCTGTGATTGGGGCATTTAGTAAGGCTAGTTCATCCGATTCTAATTTAGGTAAGGTTAGATTGTTAAGTATATGGGAGCTCTTTGTTTTGTTACATGTCGAAGGGGAGGTGTAAAGCTTGGCAAAATATTGCCTAAAGATACTATTAATTTCTTTTGGATGGCTATGGCAGACCCCTGAGTCATCTCTTATTGCAGATATGGGGGAGGATTCAAATCCTCCTTTAGCTATTATAGCCAACAAACGCCCGGCTTTATTGCCATGCTTAAAATATTGCAATTTCTTGTATGGTTGGACATATACTTCTCTCATTTTGAACCATTGATCCGTTTGGGTTTTGGCTTTAAGCCAGAGTGTTCTATTTTGGGTGGAAGGTGTTTTTTTGTAGGCACGATATGCTTCTCTGGAGATTTGTACATATTTATCATATTCCTTATTAGTTTTCCTCTTTTTTGCTGAGGTAAATGCCATGATATGGCCTCTCAAAACCGCTTTTGCTGCATCCCAGAACAGCTTGGGTGTGTTAATATGTCCCTTATTGTCATGGTGGTATTCTAGCCACCAGTTCTGAAGCAGCAGGTGGAATTCTTCATCAGCATAGAGCTGTGTGGGGAATCTCCAGAGGATATCGTTACCCTTGGGGATCTGATAAGTGAATTCGGCCATTGTTGGTGAATGATCCGAGATAACAAGGTCTGATATAGTAGCTTTCGAGAGTCTATGTATTAAGGACTGATTAACAAATAGATAGTCTATTCTTGAAAAGGATGAGTGTGGATGTGAATAGAATGTAAATTCTCGATCGTAGGGATGGAGGTATCGCCAGGTATCCTGTAGGGAAAGATTATCGATCATTTCAGCCAGTGGTGTGGTATGTGTTAGAGTGGGGTTTTTTTTAGGATTAGACTTGTCCTCTAGTAGATGCATGACATCATTAAAGTCACCACCTATTATGAGATTAGATTGCATGTGTTGCGTAATGATAGGTAACAGTTGTTGGAAAAATTCTTTTTTACCCTCATTAGGCCCATAGACATTGAAAATAACAATAGTATCACTCGGCATCGTGATGCGTACAGCTGAACACCTTCCCTGTTTGTCACAGTATATTGGATCGACTTGGCACTGTAATTGTTTGTTTATGAGAATAAGAACTCCCCCTTTTTTGTTTTGGGTGGGAGAACCCGAGCAGTGCGCTACCCATTTTTTTTTTCATATAGTTAAGTTCATGGGGCTTTAAATGAGTTTCTTGAAGTAATGCTACGTCTGTGTCAAGGGATTTAAGGTGACGCAGAACCTGAGCTCTTTTGATTGGAGATCTAAGACCTTTGATATTCCAGGATACTACTTTTAGTGTTGGTTTGTTAGCCATATGGATAAATTAGGTGGCGTTCAGCTGTGTGCATGCAGATAGGTACATGTCCAGTGGCGTTCCTACCTAAGGGCGCAGGGGGGCGGGGCGCACCGGGTACCAGTCAGCCAGGGGGGTGTCGCCACGACCCCCCTACACCTGACTAAGGAGGGGAAGAGCAGCGCTAGGAGCAGCTGTGACAGCAGGGATAGCGGCGGGGAGGGGGAAATATCCCCCCCTCCCTCACCTGGGTCCCCTCCTTCTGCCTCTCTTCTCCCCCCAAAAATGCGGGCAGCGGGCCGGTGGCAGTGGGCAGCGAGCAGGCGAGCGCGGAGTATACTCACGTTACTTCCGCGTATCAGCCTGGAACGCTGTGTCACCGTCACGTGCCTCTTCTGCGCCTCCAATCATTGGAGGCGCAGTAGAGGCACGTGACGGCGACGCAGCGTCACCGCGGAGTATACTCACATTACTTCCGCGTATCAGCCTGGAACGCTGCGTCACCGTCACGTGCCTCTTCTGCGCCTCCAATCATTGGAGGCGCAGTAGAGGCACGTGACGGCGACGCAGCGTTCCAGGCTGATACGCGGAAGTAATGTGAGTATACTCCGCGCTCGCCTGCTCGCTGCCCACTGCCACCGGCCCGCTGCCCGCATTTTTGGGGGAGAAGAGAGGCAGAAGGAGGGGACCCAGGTGAGGGAGGGGGGGATATTTCCCCCTCCCCGTCGCTATCCCTGCTGTCACCCCTCCTTCTAGCTACACGGGGGGGGGGGGGGAACTATACTACCTAAACTGGGGGCCACTATACTAGCTGGCAGCTGGGCGCCACTATACTGGAGGCAGCTAAACGGGGGGGGGGGGGGGGGGCACAGGGCACTATACTAGCTACACTGGGGGCATCTATGGGGGCCACTATATTACCTATACTGGGGGGGGGCACCATACCAGCTACAATGGAGGCAACTATACTATCTAAACTGTGGGCCACTATACTAGCTATACTGGGGCAACTATGGGGGCCACTATACTAGCTATACTGGAGGGCAGCTCTACGGAGGCCACTATACAAACTACACTGGGGGCAGCAACACTACCTACATTGGGGGCAGCAGCTATGCTGCCTATCCTGGGGGCAACTATACTAGCTATATTGGGGCAACTATACTACCTTCACTGGGGGCAACTAGCTACCTATACTGGGGGCAGTGGCGGCACGGGGGGGGGGGGGTGCTTTGGGTGCTGAAGCACCCCTTAAAATTCTCCAAGCACCCCCCAGCGTGAACTGACTTTCGGCATCTAATAGACGCCGTATCAGTTCACCGCAGCGGCAGAGCAGGGCTATAGTAAAATGTCCGAAGCCCTGCTCTGGAGACTTTGGGAGTTGCTGGCTGCAGAGGATCGTGGGAGCTGCGCACTGGACGGAGGCCGGAACAGGAGCTCTGCTGCAGGTGAGTAAATGTTTTTTTTTTTCTTTTTAATTTATATTAGCAGCCAGGGGTAGCATTTATGTTCTGGCCAGGTCTGCTACACGATTGAAGTGTTTTCTGGACAGGTCTGCCACACGATTGCATGTAGTTTCTGGGCAAATCTGCCGACATGATTGAACGTATTCTCTGGGCAAATCTGCCGACATGATTGCATGTATTTTCTGGGCAAATCTGCCGACATGATTGAACGTATTCTCTGAGCAAATCTGCAGACATGATTGAACGTATTCTCTGGGCAAATCTGCCGACATGATTGAACGTATTCTCTGGGCAAATCTGCCGACATGATTGAACGTATTCTCTGGGCAAATCTGCCGACATGATTGCATGCATTTTCTGGGCAAATCTGCCGACATGATTGCATGTATTTTCTGGGCAAATCTGCCGAAATGATTGCATGTATTTTCTGGGAAAATCTGCAGACATGATTGAACGTATTCTCTGGGAAAATCTGCCGACATGATTGAACGTATTCTCTGGGCAAATCTGCCGACATGATTGAACGTATTCTCTGGGCAAATCTGCCGACATGATTGAACGTATTCTCTGGGCAAATCTGCCGACATGATTGAACGTATTCTCTGGGCAAATCTGCCGACATGATTGCATGTATTTTCTGGGCAAATCTGCCGACATGATTGCATGTATTTTCTGGGCAAATCTGCCGACATGATTGCATGTATTTTCTGGGCAAATCTGCCGACATGATTGAACGTATTCTCTGGGCAAATCTGCAGACATGATTGAACGTATTCTCTGGGCAAATCTGCAGACATGATTGAACGTATTCTCTGGGCAAATCTGCACACATTACGTGTATTTTCACCCGGGTTCACGTCAAATTACAGTTAGCTCCGCCCTCATCCGGTCATGGCCACGCCCATTTTTTTGCATGTTATAGCGCCACCAATTTTTTGCCCCTTTACCTTTTTTTTTGGCGGGGGGGGGGGGTGTCTTATAATACCCAGCACCGGGTGTCAAATGCCCTAGGTACGCCACTGTACATGTCTAAACATAATTCTGGCATAAAAGATAAACATGTGAACTTCATATTGCATGTGAGAATATAACCCCTGAGAGAGCAAAGACCAAAAATCCCAACTATATAAACAGATTATCATCTGGTTGGAACATATTTTAGCAACCAGTTCAAAGATTGTTAATGTGACTAGTATCAGTCTCAGCCATGGCTGCAGAAGCCAGCAACGAGGAGGAATAAGTAGGAGAGAAGGAGAGAGAGAAAGGAAAAACATAGAAAATGCAAACTGACATTGGACTTCACTTCTTCCCTGCATCTATGCATCTTAGCTACCGAAGCCTCTAGTCTATTTACTCACTACAGCAGTATGAGAGTTATGGTAGGAACATGTATTGGGCGAGGAAATTGAGGAATAGAGTTGTAGGTTATTGCCTTGAACAGATTATGGTACAATAATAATTATTCACTCCTTGTCCTTTTCCTGGGAGGGAGATTTAGGGGGTGACATCTGGGTCTGCGGAGGAACAGCTTTGCGCGAAGCAGAGGGTGACGAGTAATTAGCCATCAAGTATTTATCTGCCTCTTTGGCACTTTTGAAGAAATGAGTTTGGCCATCTTCTCCGGTGATCCTGAGAACTGCGGGGTATAAGAGGGCAAATTTGATCTTTTTTAGAGCTAAAAAGGAGCATGCTTTAGTAAAGGACTGTCTCTTCTCGGTGACTTCTAGAGAATAGTCATTGAATAGGCGTATACAGGATTCCATGTATGATAAGGTAGCATTGCCAGATTTGAAAGCACGTAGTATTTTAGCTTTGGCACCATAATCTAGGAATCTCGCCATTACTACTCTTGGAGGGGCTCTTGATGAGGCAGAGCGAGGTGGTCCGACTCTGTGTGCTCTCTCGGTTTTGAACTCCCCTGTCATTTTCAGCAGCTGGGGTAAGGTTGTTTCGCAAAAGTCAGCCAGCATGTCAGGCCCGCAGGCCTCAGGGAGGCCTATGATGCGCAAGTTATTCCGCCTCGACCTGTTTTCCAGGTCTTCAATCCTGCTATGATATGTTCTGTTTTGCCTGGTAATAAAGTCTATGGTGTGGAAGGCCTTATCTAAGTCGTCCTCGCACTGTGAGAGACGTTGCTCCGCGTCATCGAGTCTGGAGGTATGGTCGTGTAGCTTTTGGTTGATGCCCGTAAGAGCCTTAGAGATGGCTGTTTCAACAGCGGTTTGGAGCTCGGGCGCTAAGGTTTTCATGACCTCCTGTGCTATATTCTTATAGCTTATATGGGGAGAGGTGCTCTTACCGTCCTCTGAAGGTACGTCTGACTCATCATCCCATTCCCTTTGCGAGGAGCGGTCGTCAGAGCGGAGGCCGCGTTTCCTCGAGGTAGGCGCCATCTTGTCTTTAACACGAGCGTCTCCGTGTTCTTGTTCCTTGCATGAGGAGGGAGTCAAATAGCGGTCCATTCTGGGTCCGTTGATTGGGTTGTAGTGTGGGCCACCCGGAGATGTAATTACCGGGTGATTCGTGTTGGTTTTCCCGCTGCAGTGAGTCAGGCTTGTTGGAGCTCCGCTCTCGTCCTCCTTACATGCAGGCGCCGTAACCGGAAGTCTACCTATCTATTTTAATTAACATAACTATTGTAACTTAATGACAATATGTTTGTTTAGGCTGAAGTTCCCCTTTAATCTATAAAGTGGCTACACGCCTCTTTTTATGAGTATAGAAGGAATTGTTATGTAGATTCCATGAGTGTGGGACAATGGGCTTTATCTGGCCTGGTAATAATTTGTCTTGCTTTTATAGCCTTATTTTGATTAACAACATCTCTGTGCATATCCTATAAATTTCTTATCGGTACTTGCAAAACTAATAGTTATATATCAATGTACACATTACATATGTTTTTTTGGGGGCCTGGACATTCAATTATTGTAAATATGGCTAAGTTCCTTTGGGAGAACATTAAAAAAAATAATCAGGATTTATATAAGCAGAAATAGATTGCAGTCATGGGTTTAGGATGTTCTTAAGCCTTTGTATGACTCCAGGTGGGTTTTTGGGAAGATGCAAAAATCTGAGTGCCTTACATGGCTATGGGGAACATGTTGCCCTTCAGCTCAGATAGTCAAACAACATCCTGGTAGTCTGGAACTGTTCTAAAGCCCAACTGACTTAAAGGACATGTGATGTGAGAAGGGTATGGCGGCTGCCATATTTATTTCCTTTTAAACAATATCAGTTACCTGGCGTCCTGCTGATCTTTCAATCATCAGTAGAGTCTAAATCACACACATGGAACAATCATGCGGCAAATCCAGTCAAACATCTGGCCTGCATGTTTAGGGTCTATGGCTAAAAGTATTAAAGGAAGAGGATCTGCAGGACAGCAAGGCAATTAGCATTTTTAAAAGGAAATAAATATGTCAGCTTCCATATCCCTCTCAATTCAGGTGTCCTTTTATTCCTCCACCAAAACACAGAAACTGTTTTGACATATACAAGTTAATAATAAAAGTTTAATCGAGATCAGTTTGAATATTAAAGTAGAAGATAATACCAATACATAGTGACTCCAACCCACAGGAAAACTTTCTCTGAAAAAATACCTAGTTTAAAGCTGACAGCTTATTACTTATACTTGTACTACTAGAAAAGTCTGTCCCTATGGGCCAATTTGTGTGGCTTCACTGCATTTCCAGTAATTTGAGTAATTCTAAAAAAAGGAGCTAAAGAACTGACAGGTTGTGGGCAATGGGATATTATAATAGCTATTTTAAACATGCAAACTATTAAGCTTCAAAAACGATGTAGGGGTCTATGGAAGTTTAGGGGTGTACTATTAGTATCACAAAATTCTAAAGAAAGACACATGCCATTATTGAACATTAAAACTGTACATTTTTATTATACATATTATAATAAGGATAAAAATATTAAAAATATGTTGGAATAAAAAAAAGCTTCTGGAGCTTGCTAATTAAAATCTATGCCCTGTTTGGGACCTGTTATCCCTGCCAGGGTGTAGATTTCAATAACCCCGCTGCACGCTCCCTCTGCTATCACCGCTCTCCCACCGCTGCAGCCCACTTGCCCTGCTGTCAGTATGACAGCAGAGCTCCGTGAGCCGGTCAGGAGCTGAGCTGATTTCATTGGCTCCTGACCCTGTGATCACTGTGAGACAATCTCATTGGCTCACATTGATCACAGAATCAGGAGCCAATGAAATCAGCTCCAGACCGGCTCACAGAGCTCTGCTGTCATAGAAACAGCAGAGCAAGTGGGCTTCAGTGAAGAGAGAGCGGCGCGATTGGCATGGCGTCGGTGTGCCCTGTTTTCGAACCAAAAAGTCTCTGGTCCTTGACAAATTCTCAATAGTTAGGGACTATTGTCCCATATTATGGATTTGATGGTGCTCATGTGTTTCTTCTTCATGGATTACTTTTATAGCTTTTACTATTACCGGAGTGTTTTAGGGGAGGACAACCCCAAATTATTTTGGGGACCCAGAGGGGTAGGTATTATTCCCTTAACTACTGCACTAAGTGATGGTGGGCATCACTATTGATATGCACCTTTGTGGGTGTTCCTATTCACTTTAAAAAACATCCTGGCTATAGGATCGCTTGAGAGTTGGCATTTCTATAATTGAGCAGATGGACTCCTATGGTGAGTGGGTTCACAAGGGGACATTTCATTTCTTTCTTGGTACGTAGTTGAAGTCAAGATAGTATGATGTAGCCATAGTTTCAACTTTCCACAATTATGATTTAGGTGTGAACTGAAAGTATTTTCCTCTCCCTTCCACTTCTTCCTCCCCCTCCCTGTCTTTCCCTCTCCCTCCCCTTTCCTATTTCCTTCTCCTCTTCCCCTTTCTTCTCCTGTTCCTTCCATCCTTCCCTGCCTCTTTCCCTTTCTCTCCCTTCTGGACAGGGATGGCCAGTCTTAATCTCTAACAATACATGAAATATAAGATCTGATGGTGGAATTAAGGATTTAAATACCCTCAAACCACACAGCTTTAGATCTTACTTAATGTGGGTTGTGAAAAGTTATGTATTCTTCACTAATGATTGAAATTATATTGATCCTGGTGGTTCCCTTTTAATCATGTTTGTAATACAGTGAAACCTTGGATTGTGAGCATAATTCATTCCGGAAACATGTTTGTAATCCAAAAGAACTCTTATATCAAAGTGAATTTCCCCATAAGAATTTATGGAAACCCATTTGATTTGTTCCACAGCCCCAAAACAGTTATAGTAAAATTGTATAAAATAATAATTGTAAACAAGACTTTCACTATAACAGAATTATTGCCTTTTGTTGGTTTGCCCCAACTTTTTTTTTCTTGTGTGGCTTTAACATGGAACTTATGCAATGACAGTTACCTTTGAGGATTTCATGGAAATGTGACTTTGCTCAGTCTCTATACTCAGATTAAGTGCAATAAAGTACAATCCTGCAGCTCCAAAGGGAGTACAACTATCGGCTCAGTTGTGATGACGTGACGCATGTATGCTTTGTTTTTTTTGTATATCAAGATGTGCTTGTATATCAAGTCTAAATTTCACAAAAAATGTTTGCTTGTATAGCAAAGCGCTCTTAAACCAAGTTACTCTCAATCCAAGGTTTTACTGTACTGTGATTGTGCTGCCTTTATACAGCGATTGTCCTGCCATTATATCGCAATTGTGCTGCCTTTATGCTGCAATTGCCCTGCATTTTTTACTGTGATTGTGCTGCCTTTATACTGCGATTGTCCTGCCTTTATACTGCGATTGTTTAGTAACAAACAAAGAAACACATATATATCCAGGCACATCACCTCTAGTTAGGACGTTTAAATAAGTTATTAAGGAAATAGAGGTGATGTGCCTGGATATATATGCGTTTCTTTTCTTGTTACTGACCCTTGTGGCCAGGTTTTTAATTCAGTGCACTCCCTCCTTCCCCTGTCTGTGTTTTGTGTCAGCATGCACACAGCTTATGCTGGTGTATGTGCATGGTGCGCATGGATACATTACGTTAGCTCCCTTGTGCGATTGGTATCATGTTCTGTCTGTCCCTAGATAGGTTTGATGTTTTCATGTCTGCACTATGCATGTTGCAGGGCTAGAGTTAGGACACCTACAATTACCTGGGTACTTCTGCGCAGTATAGGTGACTAAGCATAAGAATGCATTTTTTTGTGAACTAAGACCCCGACTTTTAACTTAGCTGTAGGGATAACAGTGGAGCCTGGATGAGTGAATCTGTGAATGCATTAGTTTGAACATTTGCATGCGAGTGTGCAAAGGCTTAATTTTTTTTTTTGCTATTTTTCTGGCCACACCCCCTTTAGCACCTCCCTTTTCTTAATAACTTATTTAAATGTCCTAACTAGAGGCGATGTGCCTGGATATTGATGTGTTTATTTTCTTATACAGCAATTGTCCAGCCTTTATACTTTAATTGCAACCATGCAACCAAACTAGGAATTAACACATGTGGATATGTACATTATGTACATAACCAAAAAGTGTGAAACAACTATGTCTTATTCTAGGTTCTTCAAAGTAGCCACCTTTTGCTTTGATTACTGCTTTGCACACTCTTGGCATTCTCTTGATGAGCTTCAAGAGGTAGTCACCTGAAATGTTTTTCACTTCACAGGTGTGCCCTGTCTGGTTTAATAAGTTGGATTTCTTGCCTTATAAGTGGGGTTGGGACCATCAGTTGCGTTGTGGAGAAGTCAGGTGGATACACAGCTGATAGTCCTACTGAATAGACTGTTAGAATTGTATTATGGCAAGAAAAATGCAGCTAAGTAAAGAAAAACGAGTGGCCCATCATTACTTTAAGAAATGAAGGTCAGTCAGTCCAAAAAAGTGGGAAAACTTTGAAAGTGTCCCCCAGTGCAGTCTCAAAAACCATCAAACGCTACAAAGAAACTGGATCACATGCGGGCCGCCCCAGGAAAGGAAAACCAAGAGTCACCTCTGCTGCGGAGGATAAGTTCATCCGAGTCACCGAGTTCTAGCAGCAGACACATCTCTAGAACAACTGTTAAGAGGAGACTGTGTAAATCAGGCCTTCATGGTAGAATATCTGCTAGGAAACCACTGCTAAGGACAGGCAACAAGCAGAAGAGACTTGTTTGGGCTACAGAACACAAGGAATGGACATTAGACCAGTGGAAATCTGTGCTTTGGTCTGATGAGTCCAAATTTGAGATGTTTGGTTCAAACCACCGTGTCTTTGTGCGAAGCAGAAAAGGTGAACGGATGGTCTCTACATGCCTTGTTTCCACCGTGAAGCATGGAGGAGAAGGTGTGATGGTGTGGGGGTGCTTTGCTGATGACACTATTGGGGATTTATTCAAAATTGAAGGCATACTGAACCAGCATGGCTACCACAGCATCTTGCAGCGTCATGCTATTCCATCCGGTTTGCATTTAGTTGGACCATCATTTATTTTTCAACAGGACAATGACCCCAAACACACCTCCAGGCTGTGTAAGGGCTATTTGACCAGGAAGGAGAGTAATGGGGTGCTGCGCCAGATGACCTGGCCTCCACAGTCACCAGACCTGAACCCAATCAAGATGGTTTGGGGTGAGCTGGACCGCAGAGTGAAGGCAAAAGGGCCAACAAGTGCTAAGCATCTCTGGAAACTCCTTCAAGACTGTTGGAAGACCATTTCAGGTGACTGAAATTGATGAGCTTCAAGCTCATCAAGAGAATGCCAAGAGTGTACAAAGCAGTAATCAAAGCAAAAGGTGGCTACTTTGAAGAACCTAGAATATGACATATTTTAAGTTGTTTCACACTTTTTGTTTATGTACTATACTTCCACGTGTGTTAATTCATAGTTTAGTTGCCTTCAGTGTGGATCTACAATGTTCAGTCATGAAAATAAAGAAAACTCTTTGAATGAGAAGGTGTGTCCAAACTTTTGGTCTGTACTGTATATCAAGTCAACATTTCACAAAAATGTTTGCTTGGATAGCAAAGCGCTCTTAAACCAAGTTGCTCTCAATCCAAGGTTTTACTGTATTTGTATCCTTGTTTTAATATGTGTACCATATATACTCGCATACAAGCCGAGTTTTTGACCCCCCAAAAGTGGGTCAAAAGTTGGGGGTTCGGCATGTATGCGAGCCATGTGGTTCCCCATACCCCCGTGCCCCTAAGCCCCCCCCCCCCCCCACGCTGCCGCCGCCGCTGCTATTACCTTAGCCGGCACCGCTTCTTCTATTCTCCTCTCCTGCTCGCTCCATAATTCACAGCAGCGCTCTTCACGGCTGCTGTCTGTGATGAGGCGGAGAACGGTTCCCATAGCAACGGCGATACACATCGCCGCTACAGGAAGCCGCGCTCTCTGCTTCCTGCTTCATCACAGACAGCAGTGGTGAAGAGCGCTGCTGTGAATTACGGAGCGAGCAGGAGAGGTGAATAGAAGAAGCGGCGCCGGCTAAGGTAAAAGCGGCGGCCGCGGGGGGATATGTACGATACCGGGCACTCCCTACCTTTACTGGGCACTTTACTAGCTAAACTAGGGCACTTTACTAGCTATGCTGGGCACTATACTAGCTATACTGGGCACTATACTAGCTGTACTGGGCACTATACTAGCTATACTGGGGCACTTCACTAGCTATACTGGGCACTACCTACCTATACTGGGCACTATACTAGCTATACTGGGGCACTTTACTAGCTATACTGGGGCACTTTACTAGCTATACTGGGGCACTTTACTAGCTATACTGGGGCACTTCACTAGCTATGCTGGGCACTATACTGGGGCACTACCTACCTATACTGGGCACTATACTAGCTATACTGGGGCACTTTTCTAGCTATACTGGGCACTATACTAGCTATACTGGGGCACTATCTACCTATACTGGGCACTATACTAGTTATACTGGGCACTATACTAGCTATACTGGGGCACTACCTACCCATACTGGGCACTTTACTAGCTATACTGGGCACTATACTAGCTATACTGGGCACTATACTACCTATACTGGGCACTATACTAGCTATACTGGGGCACTACCTACCCATACTGGGCACTATACTAGCTATACTGGGGCACTAACTACCCATACTGGGCTATACTGGGACACACTAGGGGAATAACGCGGCCAGCATTTCCTACCCCCGTCTTATATGGGGGTCAATCATTTTTTCCAGTTTTTTAGGTAAAGGGGGGGGGGGTCGGCTTATATGCGAGTATATACGGTAATAAAAATGTACAGTTTTAATGTATCATAATGACATGTGACTTACGTATGAATTTTTTGATGCTAATGGTTTATATCTAGACTCCCATAGTCCCCTAAATTATTTTTCAAGCTTCATTAATAGGGAGGAGGAACATTTTTACTCTTTTCTATGTTAAATAATTAGTGCAAATTTCCTTTTGGGTCAAAATGGAAAATCACATGCAAACCATTAAACTTTAAATAATGATAGAAATACACTTTTCATTCTCTCATTCTCTTTTCTTTTTCCAGTACAATCAAGGCCAGAAAGAAGACATGCTGTATCATGTTGGCCACCACATATGGGTTATTGAGGCCTGGAACCCACTAGAGTTCTTTTTTGAGCGTTTACGGAGCGCTTTAAATTGCTAGCAATTTCCCTAAATGCTCTGCCAATGTAAATAAATGTAACAAATTCCACAGTAGCGATTGTGATTAGAGAAATCGCAGGACATGCAGAATTTTGGGAGCGTTTGTGCTTCAATGTATATAAGGGCTGGCAAATCGCTCATGAATCACTACACATAGCGTTTTTGTGTGCGATTTTAAATTACTGCAAACTGTAAAAAAAAAATTATATATATATATATATATATATATATATATATATATATATATTTTAATAATAATAATAATAATAATACATTAAATAATATAATAAATTGAAAGGACCAATCAGAATTAAAAGCGCTAATCGCAAACCGCTATCACAATCGCTGGCAAAAAGATTTAACTTTTCAAAATTGATCCCAAAGTCGCCGGAAAACGCTCATGAAATCGCTTACAAAGCGCTACTTAAAAACACTAGTGATTGAGCTAGCGATTTGTAGTGGGTTCCAGGCCTTACACAGCTTACTACACAGAGTGCACATTGGAAGCATGTGGGGGTGTAATAGGTACACAGGAAGTGTGTCCATAAGTTACAGCTACCTCTCCAGGCAGCGGCAGCTGTCCTCATGTTTTCTTTACAGCTTCTGACTCCTCAAGCAGGTCCTGGAAACATAACTGGCAGTCATGTGACAATGATACCCACAGCTTTTTTCAGAGAGTTAGGAGCTGCTTTGAAATGGAAGAACAGCTGCCAGTGCCTAGAGAAGTAGCTATAACTTATGGATACACACAAAGTGCACCCTGGCACCCCACACTCTACTGACACAACCTTTGCATAGGGAACTCAAAGCAGCACCTGAGAAAATTGGAGGCAGTAACTTATCTATTAGTCATACTGCTTTTTGAGTTTCTGGTGACAAAATTTGAGGGATTCTCCAAGGGTTGGATTATCCATGATATATGGTAGCCATCACTGTGGACAAAAAGTCATTAAATAGCATAACAGAAAAATATCATGTTAGTAATAATAATAAAAAAAAATATAGATAAAAAAATATTTGCAGCCCATATTCAAAAACGAATATCCCATAGAAATATCCCAACACGCAGCAGCACACAATTTTATTAGCATGTACGCTATTTATGTAGAGAATTACGCACTTTTTTTGTTGCTTTAAACACCCAACACTTACTGTATATACTCGCATATAAGCCTAATTTTTCAGCACAAAACATAAGCTGAAAAGTACCCCCCCCCCCCCCCCCCTCGGCTTATATGCGAGCCAGTGGAGCAAAACAGATGGTGGAGCAGGTTTTGTTACTGGCACAGGAGTGTAAGGATTATGCACTAGTAATCCTGCTCTTACCAGCTGGCTCCCTGCTGTGTCCGGGCCCCCCATCCCCTGCAACATGGTGTGCAGAGTGCGCTGCTCAAGACTTCCTGTAGAGCAGAGCATGCAAGCAATGTGTCAGCGGTGCAATGATTGGGGATGCTTCCTCAGTGGCATTTGTCGTCTCATATCTATGATCCCATTTAGTGGCATCTTGAGACACAACTATCGTCCTTGTGGCACATCTGGCTATAGGGAAGGGGGCTGGCTTGTACTGGGGGCACATCTGACTGCTGTGGAGTCCGCTATATTGGGGAGGGGGCTTATACACATACACATAATCATTTTTTCCTGATTTCTGAGGGAAAAGTGGGTACCTGGGCTTATACACGGGTTGGCTTATATGCGAGTATATATGGTACACTTAAAACTTATGTTACAGGTTATGTAAGTGAAGCACGTATAGCATAACTCGTATTGTAAATTACATAAATGCCAGTAAACTTAACTTGCGCTGTCTGCACATGTTAAGATTACAGAACTTTTGTGAATATACCTCATTTGTGATATATTGCCTTTCAATATTCTGAGCATAATGTATGAAAACATTCACAAAGTAAAATCATACTGTGTCGCCAATAGCAATCTGTGAGCTTTTAAGGGTTGATTTCAGGTTAAGAGTACACATGCCATCAGCTCCAAAGTAAGCTGAATGCATCTGGGAAAGCATGATGAGACAAATTATCCACTTTATGATATATTTGTGGTGTTTGACCTGCATTTGATGTGTTTCAGACCGTTGCTTTTAAATAGCATTCCCTTTACTGTAACAAAGTTATGAAACCACTTCACAACCAGCATAAAAATACAAACATCAATCTATTAAACAAAATAAAAGTATGGCAGTCCATGATAAATAATACCTTTATCAACTCTATATTATAAGGGGGGAAAAAACATGATATGTAAAATATCTTTGACAGACTGGTATTGAAACACTCAACACTATATAACAAACATCATCTCCTAAGAAGTACACAAATCACAGCACTTTAATCACAAATGTTGGCCGATCATACCATCTACTTAGGATAGACTCCCTGCACTAGTCCAATAACAGTTATTTAGAGGAAGAGATTTGTACCAGAGGACCTAATCACATACAGTTCAACTTAACTTTCTGCAGTGTATGGCTCTTCAGTAGCATCCATCCACTCCTACAAGCTAAATTAAACTCAGCAATCATGAACAGACTGAGGAAGATTATGAACAGTGCCCTCAGCACTGGTTATAAGCATTCAATTCAATTCAATTCAATTCACTTTATTGTCATTGTGTAACACAACGAAATTACTTTTCATGACAACCCCACGGTGCATATAGGGAACATAGTGATAGTAACAAGGAAGAGAAGAAATTATACAAGCATGCCAGGTATTACAGATGTTTAAACAATTTGTACACAGTGTTAATTATTTCAGAGAGGATTCAGAGTTTATCAAGTTTATGGCGGATGGGAAAAAGCTGTCTTTCAGTCTGTTTGTGTGTGTGCGGGTTGATCTAAAACGTTTACCTGATGGAAGGAGCTCAAACAAGGCATTTCCAGGGTGAGTGTTGTCTTTGATAATGTTTTTGGCCCTTCTCAAGCTGCGACTATTATACAAAAGTTCCAGTGATGGTAGTTCAGTGCCAATAATGGCTTCTGCTGTTTTAACAACTCGCTGCAGGGCTTCTCTAGTAGCCTTCATGCAGTTGTTGTACCAGGCCGTCATGCAATTGGTCAGAACGCTTTCTATAGTGCATCTGTAGAAATTAACCAGCAGCTTCTGTGGGAGGTTAGCGCTCCTTAGTTTTCTCAGAAAGTAGAGGCGTTGTTGTGCTTTGCCAGTTAGAGCTAAAGCATTGTCAGCCCAGGACAGGTTCTCTGCGATGGTGACTCCCAAAAATTTGAAGCTGGAAACTCTCTCCACAGCCTCTGCATTGATCATTAGCGGTAGGTGAGTAGTCTTTTTGGTGGTTCTAAGGTCCAGAATAATTTCTTTGGTCTTCTTTGTATTTAATAACAGGTTGTTAATGTCGCACCATGCAGTCAGGTTCCTAACTTCTTCTCTGTATGCAGCTTCCTCATTGTCTGATATAAGCCCAATGACAGTCGTATCATCTGCAAACTTAACAATTACGTTTGAGGTATGGATAGGCTGGCAGTCATGGGTGAAAAGTGCATAGAGGAGAGGGCTTAATACACAGCCCTGTGGCACGCCAGTGCTCAGGGTAAGGGTGGAGGATGTCTGTTTTCCTAGTCTGACAGTTTGAGGGCGATTAGTAAGGAAGTCCAATAACCAAGTACATATGGAGGGAGCAAGACCTAGTGCATGGAGTTTGTTGGTCAGCTGGCTAGGTACAATGGTGTTAAATGCTGAGCTGTAGTCAACAAAGAGCATCCTAACATAGGAGTTGGGCTTTTCCAGGTGTGAGAGGGCAGCATGGAGAGCTACACAGATGGC
Source organism: Hyperolius riggenbachi (assembly GCF_040937935.1). NCBI lineage: Eukaryota > Metazoa > Chordata > Amphibia > Anura > Hyperoliidae > Hyperolius > Hyperolius riggenbachi. Next base: position 121,541,423 of record NC_090655.1, read on the forward strand.
ATCCTCAGTTGATCTATTTGTTCGGTAAGCAAACTGGTGTTGATCTAGATTTACTGGGATGGAGGCCTTGATGTGTGTGGCTACCAGTCGTTCAAAGCACTTGGCGATGACAGGGGTTAGAGCAACTGGTCGATAATCATTAAGACAGGTTATTCTAGGATTTTTTGGGACTGGCACAATGGTTGTAGATTTAAGGCATGATGGAACTACACCCAAGGACAGAGAGAGGTTGAATATTTGTGTAAAAACTTTCGCTGGAGCACACGTCCTTGCACACCATCAGGACCTGCAGCTTTCCTGGTGTTGATATTTGTGAGTGCTTGCTGCACTTCATGTATGTGAAGGATTAATGGCTGTGAGTCTGTAGTGGGCCCAAAAGTTGACTGGAGGCCGATTGTTGTCTTTTTCAAATCTAGCAAAGAAGTTGTTAAGTTCCTCTGCTAGGCTGGGGATGTTATTGTCCAGTGTATATTGAGTGCTATTCTTCTTTTTGTAATCTGTGAATAGTTGAATGCTTTGCCACATCCTCCTTGGGTTTGAGTCATTTTCAAAGTTTTCCTCAATCCTTTGTTTGTATTTAAGTTTTGCATTTCGTATGCCTTTTTTCAGACTTGCTCTGGCTGAAGAATATGCGTCTTTGTCCTGTATTTTAAAAGCTTTGTTTCTATTCTTTAGAAGTCCCTTGAGTTCTTTTGTTATCCATGGTTTATGATTTGGGTAAACCGTAATTCTTTTGTTGACAGTGATGGTGTCCACACAGAAATTAACATATGACAATACAGAGGAAGTACTCGTCTCCAGGTCTGTTTCATGAAAGAAAATATCCCAATCCGTATTTTCAAAGCAATCTTGGAGCTGAGAGACGGCAGTCTCAGGCCAGATTTTAACAGACTTGCTAATTGGTTTAGCAGTGTTGATAATGGCTTTGTATGCGGGAATAAGAAACAAAGATAGATGGTCAGACTGTCCTAGTGGGGGGCGTTGGGTAATCTTATAGGCACTTTTTATGTTTGTATAGACATGATCCAAGGTGTTTTCTCCTCTGGTTTTACAGTCCACATGCTGATAAAATCTGGGAAATACCTTCTTAAGATTTGCTTGGTTAAAATCTCCAGCAATGATGAAAATTGCATCAGGGTGTAAATTCTGTTGCTTACTAATGATATCAAACAGTTGTTCATTTGCTGACTTAGTATTGGCATGAGGTGGAATGTATACTGCCATAATTATAATAACTGTATGTTCCCTGGGTAGGTAAAACGGTCGACATCTCAGCATTAAATATTCCACATCAGGTGAACAAGACTTGTTGATTATGGTTACGTTAGTGCACCAAGCATTATTGATATAAACACATAGTCCTCCACTGTTTTCTTGCCAGAATCATGCGTTCGATCAGCACGGTGAAGCGTGTGACCTGCAAGCTCAACTGCAGCGTCTGGTATGGAGGGGTCCAGCCATGTCTCCGAAAAAATCGAAAGGCAACAGTCTCTCATAGTTTTATACGTGGAGATATCCAGTCGGAGCTCATCCATTTTATTTGCGAGGGATCTCACATTTGCAAGCAGTGCGCTAGGAAGAGGGGTTTTATGTGGAGTAGCTCTCAGTCTAGTTAGCAGTCCTGATTGCTTATCTCTCTTTTGTTTCCTCTTGCTTCGCTTTCTGCCCCGTCTATTTCCAAGGATAGCAGTGGTTAACAAAAGACCCAGTGATCTAAGAATCTCCTGCGGTATTGATTCCGTATTAAAGTAATCTCCTGTGCTGCTTGATCCAATCTGTAGAAGCTCCTGGCGTTTGTAGTGGATGCTTGCCTTTGCTTGTGAGGTGGTGAAGGTGAGTAGGAAAAAAATTAATAGAAGAGAGCACCAATGTGGGTAGCATGAAGCCGCTGCGTCTGTGCGCGCCGCCATCGTACTTGGTCTGTGCTGCAGATGATGGTTCTTGTGCTGCAGATGATGGTTTGTGCTGCAGATGATGCTGATCTCCAGAAGGGAGAGAGAGCAGAGAGATGTTACCTGCTTCACAGCCAGCCAGACAAGCATGCTCTCACAATTGCTACATTTGTGTTTTGCATATTTTGGATTCTGCAGCTGGTTGTGACTGATTTTAATGTGAAGACTACAAGCAGACACCAATACGTTTCTAGCATCTTTATCTGTTGTCTTGCACTTCCTGCTTCCAGGATGCTAGAGTGGTAACATGGACACAACACAAGTGTGACATACGCCTTTGAATTCATCCTGTATTTTCGATGTACAACTAATGCATTTTTAATGGCGGTGAGAGACATGGTGCCCAGGCTGCAAACTGAGTTCTTTAAGGCCCTTTATTGATCTGAGGAAGTGGGGAGAGACCTGAGAAACGTGTTATCTTTTTAATTGTGCTTGAATAAACCTTACCTGATCTAAAGCCTTGTTTTTTCTGGGTTGGTTCATCTGGTAAGATTACAGCATGTATTTATGCATGTCTTTATAATGTGTACTCATAAATATTTGTTTTTGGCTGCCTCCACCCTTCTTCAATGTGGGAGACAGAGGGTAGTCCAGGTCTGCCGAATAGAGTCATTTTGATTTATTTTTTACATGTTTTGGGACCCATTGTTTCCATTAAAAATTGCATACTCGCAATAAATCTCCTTTTATTCTACCTTCTGTTACCTTACTCTGGATTTTTTGGGGGGATTTTACAATAAAATACAGAACAATACAACCACTTTGACACAAAACAGAACCCTAGTGTTCTGGTTTCTAGTTATGCACATGAAGACCTCTAAAATGACAAAAAAATATATACGGTAGAATAAATATATAGAATAATGTTGGATAAATTAACTATTTTAGAGGCCTTTTCCCTGATTAATATAAAGGATTCATTTCATGGAGAGCCCTAAGAAATTATTAAGGAATTGATTCTTCTATTTTTGGACTCCTTGAATATCTTTTTTTTCCTAAACAGGGGCTCTTTATGCAGGTAGAGTGTTATTTTGAATAAGTGGGATATTATATCCAAATGATTTCATGCAGTTAATTAGATAGATTTCAAGCTTAGAAGTGCACTACCATCGTTTTTGATGTAACGTAGTTGTAATTGTGATTGAAAGGCGCAGATTGCTAGTTTGGCAGCTGTATAATTGTCACAAAGAACCTAAACGCTGTTCTCTGTTTGATGTGCAATAAAAAAAATATAACTATACTGAGTTTTAAGCTCTTTACTGATATGAGTACTATTGATCAAGTTGGTGTCAGTAGAACTGATAAAGCTTGCCCCACATGTGCACAGTGTTAATAAGTAGGGCAATAAAATAGCTTTTCGGGAGTGTTGTTGCCATAGGTCTCCATAGAAATAATGGATTCATAAGGAAAATTGGGCACTAGGTCAGCTCGCTATGGAATCCGTAGCTACAAATAGCGGGCACTGACACAGTTCCTATTAGGCGTTTTCGGCACCCAAATTTCCTTATGAAATTGATGTTTCCATGGGCTTCTAAGGAGGCACCCAACAGTTACTGTTTTTCGAAAATTGTGCAAAAGGTGGATCAGCACAACACCAGGCCGCCTCCGAATGGCCTCCAATCAGAGATGCGCTGAGTCCCCCCAGGAACTACAAACGCACCTTGAATCCAAACAGAAGCTCTGCATATACACCAAAAGCATGGCTGTTAAGTGGGAGCAGCTGACCAAAAACAAATTAAATTAGTACAAAGCAAGGAAATGAGCAGCGCTACTTAAAAACAGACTAGTGCCTACCTGCAAAAGAGTGCAAGTCCCACTTGTGGGGTCGAATACACACCGAGCATACACATGACCTGCCTACCACTGGAGGATGTTGGTTTCCTGTAACAGCTTGCATGCAACCTATTAAGTACTCGTCCCTCCCACTGCGAAGAAGTCAATCCTCCATGGGAGGGGCCTAACACTAACTAAATCCAGAACTCTACTAAGGTGGGTGGGGTCCAAAGACCTTGACTACTTAAAGTTTAGAATATGATTAAAATCCAAATTTCATGCTCAGTCAAGTGGCCACAGGTTTACTTGTTTACTGCAGTGATATTTTTCGAAGATGGATAACAGTGGTGCTCGGATGTCCCGATTCACAAATTCGGCAACCAAGGCCGTTGGCAAAAACAAATCCACCTGTAGCGTGATTGGTTCCGTATTTTGATACATGTCCACGCCACAACGCAGATTTTTGGTCGTGCATGATGCAATCACGGCTGGATCCACAACCACATCTGGATTTTCTTTTAACGTTAATAGCAAAGCCCCCATACATGCTACAATGCTACATGATACAATGCCCCAAATAGCATGGATTATCAAGGTGATAAGGGGCTACAAACAAAAAAAATCCAAAAATAGTTTTTTGTTTTTGAGAAAATAGATTTTAAAGTGAAATCAACACTTTAAATGGGGCTATTAATTGGTAATAAATGTTTTTAAACAGGGAAATACACGTTAAGCAATCACAGAGGTGAAGGTGAGTCCCATTGGCACTTGGCGGTGGTGGTACCACTGGAAGAGGATTAGTGGCTGACGCCAAAAAGACCCAGAGAGGTTTTTATAATTTTTTTTTGCAGCGATATAGCAATGACATGACAGCAGAGTTGTCAATGGACCCGGGCAGTGTGAGCGCAGACTTTAGTAACGACTGAGTCAGGAGGACAAAGCGGCCGGTCAGTTCAGCAGCACAGAAGAACCATGACAACTTACTGGTAGTACCACAGTTTGATAGTGCTGCCCAAAAAATTGTATGCATCCGTGGACCCGGGCAATGGGAACGCAGATTTTAGTACCTAAACACATGATACAACATGTTTTCCAGGGTCTGAGGCACATACAGATGGTCCCCATCATCATCATCATAGAACTCTTCTCCTGACCCCCCCACCACCTCTGCCACCCCAACATCCCCAGACACAGACCCCTCATCATCCTCAACATAAACTTGGGATACTGGCCCGAGCCCAACATCCTCCTCCACATCAGGCCCTATCATCTCCTCAATGGCAGCCCTCGATAATCCCCTAGACACCAGACTGAGGGACACAATGCTCTCGTCCTGGGAGGACTGCTGACCACTGGCTGCTGGGGTGGATGTCACAACTTGCGTGGGGCGTTGGCTGCTGCTGCTGCATGGAGTGCTGCTCACAGCAGAGGTCTGGGATGCAGTCATGATGTCCATCAATATGTCAGGTTCCATCTGCTCAACCACCACACGGGGACCAGAAACTTTAAAATATTGTGATAACGGCGTCGGTTGACTCAGCCCAGGCTGTGCTGCCCTTTCTGCTGCACCACGACCCCGTACAGCTGGGCGTCCTCTCCCTGGCCGTGGAGCAGTCCCAGAAGTGGCTGAGGCAATGGAACTCCCTTTCCTGACACCCCCACAAACCCTGCCAGACATGTTGCTAATGAATCACTGGCTAATGAGATGAATAATACCAGTGAGCACAGTACAACGTAACTGAAGGGCATCACTGGCTAATGAGATGAATAATTCCAGTGAGCAGTGAGCACAGTACAACGTAACTGAAGGGGATCACTGCCAAATGAGATGAATAATACCAGTGAGCAGTGAGCACAGTACAATGTCACTCACGAAACTTACTGAATGAACAGCAGTGGCAGTGTGACTGTCTGTAAGTAGTAGCTGAAGTGTATGACTGGCTAATGAGCTGAATACAAGTGAGCAGTACAATCACTCTGAACCTGCCTGCCTGCACTAAACACACTAATCACCAGTACACTCTGACTACACTGACTACAACTAACTTCAGCAATGACTCACTGGCTAGCTAACTGAATAAGTGTAGTATAAGAGGAGTAAAATCGCTAGGTTTTTCACACAAAAATGCACTTGCTGAAGCAACAATGCCTGGAGATGATCCTCTCAGTACCAGAGTCTAGCAAGGATGGAGCTTTTCATCATGGCCGCCGCTTTATATACAGGAGGGGAGGGCATAGCTTCCCCTCCTATGATTGGTTGCTAGGGCCTAGGGGATTCTCAGCAAGGCTTTATTTCTTTAAGATATTCCCGAAAAAGGATTTAAACAATGATGCTGACCAGATTCCCTGCTCCCTACACAGTTTTTTGGCAGTTGGACAGAGCAACTGCCATTCACTAAGTGCTTTTGAAAATAAATATATCCCTGAGAATCCCCTATTAAGAGATGGACTAGTCCAAAACCTTTCACTTCTGTCAGATTTCTGCTACCTACTGCAAGTGACAGCAACATAGGAGAAAAGTAATTTATGGCTCATTTTACTCTGGAAAAAATGTACTTCTTATTTGTATATGTTTGCACATATTTAAAATTTTACAGTTTTTCGCTGTAGTGCCCCTTTAAGGTTGTTGTTGCCATAGGTGTTCATCCTGCAGGAAACGTTATTTTTAGTAGGTTATTTTTCATATCAAATGTTTATGTGAACAATAATTGCCATTGTACATTCTTAACCACATTTTAGACATTGACAAAACACTCTCAAGTGTGCATGTCATGATCAAATAAGTGCTGAGTGAAAAATATGATAATGAAAAACAGAATAGCTGTGTTTTTGTTTACATAATGTTCTTTTCAGTATGGCTTCCTAACGCATAGTAAACACAAAAGAGCACATATTGTTCCAGGCTTAGAATTTCTATAGCCTGCTTGTTAAGGCATTACTGTTCTTTCAGCTTTCTTCCAAAGAATAACAAAAAGAATGAACTAATGTATTATTAGTCATGGCTGTCTTCTGTGCTTTGAGTCTTGCATCGATACATACTGTGGAACGTGCAGGTTCATTTCCAACAGCAAAATAAAGTTATGCACACCTGCTAGATTTTTCAAAATAGTTTTCGGTGAAAACCTACGATGAGTACAAGTCTTTCTGTGGCTTTCCTTTCAGCAAACTGGTGCCCTAGATATCTCTTCTGATGTAGTCCTTGCAGTAGCCTGCAACCCGCTAATTATCACTTATCCACTCTCCACGGAACACAATAGCTCCTCAGCAGATAGTTTATATATGCAGAAGCAATGGCACTTTATCTGGCCTGCAGCTATGTAACATCATAAAATGTGTTTTTTTTTGCAATCACTGCAATGCACCATGTATCTTGCTGTTAACCTTGTTGGTATGCTTGTGCCACTGTTAATTGCACAATAAATTGTCTAAGCAGTGGATGGGTGCCACCTCTACTCTCTCATTGAAGGCACTATGTGCTCTGTCACTTTTCTCTTATAGCTAGCATACCATTTTTCAGCAACTTGTGCTTCAGTAGCTTTGTAGCTTTCCAGTGTCAAAAATGTAGACACATCCTGTTTTCTAATGTTCTTTCTTTGTTTTTATGTTATACATTGCAGATTGATATAGAACATATGAAAGCTATGAAGGAACACATGTGGAATTATGATATTTTTTGGACCATAAGATGTACTTTTTATCCCCCAAAAGTGGGGGGAAAAGCCAATGTGTAAGGGATCGCTCCTCTCGGCCGCAGTATGGTCTGAGGCGGCCCGACAGAGATAGTCAGCTGACACTTAGGCAGGGGTTTATGTAATAAATAATAATATATAGATACTGACCCTGGCTGGGATTGAACCCTGGTCTCTCACATCAGTGCCAATGCTCTTAACCATTATGCTATAGCTGACACACAGTCGAGATGTTTTGCTGGTTAGTACTAATTACTCAGCTGACATTTATTGCCACCCGTGTCAACTGATCTCTCTCTCAGCTGAGACTTAAACAAGATTAATGCCTGCGTGTGATTGGCTGTTGTGTGCATGTGGCCGGCCACTGATTGGATGCTGTCAGTATCTAAACCTTGCTGTGACAGTTGCATGTTGCCCGTGATAGCTTTAGCTTGCTGGTTGCTCTGTTTACCTGTTGTTATTATATTGGATTATCTGGACTTTGACCTTTGCTTGTTTACTGGATTCCCCTTGTTTGCTGCCTGAACTGACCAATTGCCTGGATTATCGTTATGACTGTTTGCTGCCTGCCTTGACCTCGGATACATTCTTTGACCTCTCTCCTGCCTAGCCCTCCTGTACTGTGACATCTCTGTTTACCCATGTATGACCCTGGACTGTTGCTGGACTTTGCTACTCTGTACTCTTGTTTAGGCCTGGAAGTTTATTTGCTCACCCTGCATTCAGCTCCAATACCTTGCACACTAAGGGCCTGGGTGTAACCGAAGTCGGGTAGGTGTTGTCTCTCACCTCTCGTTCAAGCGAGGCCACATTGGGACTCACCTTCACCTCTGTGATTGCTTAACCACTTAAGGACCGCAGTCTTTTCACCCCTTAAGGACCAGAGCCTTTTTTCCATTCAGACCACTGCAGCTTTAATGGTTTATTGCTCAGTCATACAAGCTACCATCTAAATGAATTTTACCTCCTTTTCTTGTCACTAATACAGCTTTCTTTTGGTGCTATTTGATTGCTGCAGCGATTTTTACTTTTTATTATATTCATCAAAAAAGACATGAATTTTGGCAAAAAAATGATTTTTTTAACTTTCTGTGCTGACATTTTTCAATTAAAGTAAAATTTCTGTATACATGCAGCGCGAAAAATGTGGACAAACATGTTTTTGATTAAAAAAAACCCCATTCAGTGTATATTTATTGGTTTGGGTAAAAGTTATAGCGTTTACAAACTATGGTGCAAAAATTGAATTTTCCCATTTTGAAGCATCTCTCTCATTTCTGAGCACCTGTCAGGTTTCATGAGGTGCTAGAATTCCAGGATAGTATAAATACCCCCCAAATGACCCCATTTTGGAAAGAAGACACCCCAAAGTATTCACTAAGAGGCATGGTGAGTTCATAGAAGATTTTATCTTTTGTCACAAGTTAGCGGAAAATGACACTTTGTGACAAAAAAAATAAATTAAAAAAAGTTTCCATTTCTGCTAACTGGTGACAAAAAAAAATGAAATCTGCCACGGACACACCATGCCCCTCTCTGAATACCTTGAAGTGTCTAGTTTCCAAAATGGGGTCATTTGTGGGGTGTGTTTACTGTCCTGGCATTTTGGGGGGTGCTAAATTGTGAGCACCCCTGTAAAGCCTAAAGGTGCTCATAGGACTTTGGGCCCCTTAGCGCACCTAGGCTGCAAAAGAAATGTCACACATGTGGTATCGCCTTACTCAGGAGAAATAGTATAATGTGTTTTGGGGTGTATTTTTACACATACCCATGATGGGTGGGAGAAATATCTCTGTAAATGAGATTTCTTTTGATTTTTTTACACACAATTGTCCATTTACAGACATATTTCTCCCACCCAGCATGGGTATGTGTAAAAATACACCCCAAAACACATTATACTACTTCTCCTGAGTACGGCGATACCACTAGTGATGGGCGAACACCTGGATGTTCGGGTTCGGGAAAGTTCGCCGAACATGGCCGAGATGTTCGGCATGTTCGGGCCGAACCCCGAACTTCCCGAACATCCCTATTTTGGGGGCCCTATGGGGTCGCAGGCATAAGGGGGGAGCATGCCCCGATCGCGGGGGGGGTCGGAAATTCCCCCCACCCCCTCCGCTAGCGCTCCCCCCTCTGCCCGCTTCCCCATTCAAAAGTTTCAAGAAGTACCTGTATAGCGGATGGCCTGGCAGTGGGCGGCACTGTGGAGTGAGGAGGAGGAGGAGTCCGGAGAGTGACGAGTTGAGGGAGGCCGGGCAGCGGGCGTGAGGTCAGAGAAAGGGCGGAAGTTCCGCCCTTTCTCTGACCTCACGCCCGCTGCCCGGCCTCCCTCAACTCGTCACTCTCCGGACTCCTCCTCCTCCTCACTCCACAGTGCCGCCCACTGCCAGGCCATCCGCTATACAGGTACTTCTTGAAACTTTTGAATGGGGAAGCGGGCAGAGGGGGGAGCGCTAGCGGAGGGGGTGGGGGGAATTTCCGACCCCCCCCCGCGATCGGGGCATGCTCCCCCCTTATGCCTGCGACCCCATAGGGGGGCCGTATTGCGGCCTGTTCGGCCCTGTTCGGGGGCATACAGAAGTTCGGGGCGAACCCGAACTTAAAAGGCCGAACACCATCAGGTGTTCGGCCGAACTCGAACATCACCCGAACAGGGTGATGTTCTGCAGAACCCGAACAGTGGCGAACACTGTTCGCCCAACACTAGATACCACATGTGTGACACTTTTTTGGACCCTAACTGCGCTAAGGGGCCCAAAGTCCTACGAGTACCTTTAGGATTTTCACAGGTCATTTTAAGGCATTTATTTTCTAGACTACTCCTCACGGTTTAGGGCCCCTAAAATGCCAGGACAGTATAGGAACCCTACAAGTGACCCCATTTTAGAAAGAAGACACCCCAAGGTATTCCGTTAGTAGTATGGGGAGTTCATAGAAGATTTCATTTTTTTTTCACAAGTTAGCGGAAATTGATTTTTATTGTTTTTTTCACAAAGTGTCATTTTCCACTAACTTGTGACAAAAAATAAAATCTTCTATGAATTCCCCATACACCTAATTGAATACCTTGGGGTGTCTTCTTTCTAAAATGGGGTCACTTGTGGGGTTCCTATAATGCCCTGGCATTTTAGGGGCCCTAAACCGTGAGGAGTAGTCTAGAAACCAAATGCCTCAAAATGACCTGTGAAATTCTAAAGGTACTCATAGGACGTTGGGCCTCTTAGCGCACCTAGGTTGCAAAAAAGTGTCACACATGTGGTATCGCCGTACTCAGGAGAAGTAGTATAATGTGTTTTGGGGTGTATTTTTACACATACCCATGCTGGGTGGGAGAAATATCTCTGTAAATTAAAATGTTTTGATTTTTTTTACACACAATTGTCCCTTTACAGAGATATTTCTCCCACCCAGCATGGGTATGTGTAAAAATACACCCCAAAACACATTATACTACTTCTCCTGAGTACGGCGATATCACATGTGTGACACTTTTTTGCAGCCTAGGTGCGCTAAGGGGCCCAACATCCTATTCACAGGTCATTTTGAGGCATTTGGTTTCTAGACTACTCCTTACGGTTTAGGGCCCCTAAAATGCCAGGGCAGTATAGAAACCCCACAAGTGACCCCATTTTAGAAAGAAGACACCCCAAGGTATTCCATTAGGTGTATGGTGAGTTCATAGAAGATTTTATTTTTTGTCACAAGTTAGTGGAAAATGACACTTTGTGAAAAAAAACAATACAAATCAATTTCCGCTAACTTTTGACAAAAAATAAAATCTTCTATGAACTCGTCATACACCTAACGGAATACCTTGGGGTGTCTTCTTTCTAAAATGGGGTCACTTGTGGGGTTTCCTATACTGCCCTGGCATTTTAGGGGCCCAAAACCACGAGGAGTAGTCTGGAAACCTAATGCCTCAAAATGACTGTTCAGGGGTATAAGCATCTGCAAATTTTGATGACAGGTGGTCTATGAGGGGCCGAATTTTGTGGAACCGGTCATAAGCAGGGTGGCTTCTTAGATGACAGGTTGTATTGGCACTGAAGTGCAGGAATGTTCTCAAATCGTGACCTGGACATGGCAATTAAGTCGTACCAGCAGTGATCAGAAAAAAAATTTCTGTCACTGCGGTGGGGCGGGTGAGGGTTTGGCCGGGTGATCAGAAGCCCGCAGGGGGCATATTAGGGCCTGATCTGATGGGTAGCAGTGACAGGGGGTGACGGGGTGGTTGATAGGTGATCAGTAGGTGATTACAGAGGAGAATATATGCAAGCAATGCACTGGCGAGTTGATCAGAGGGGGTCTGGGGGGCTAATTGAGGGTGTGGGCGGGTGATTGGGTGCCCGCAAGGGGCAGATTAGTGTCTGATCTGATGGGTAGCAGTGACAGTTGGTGACGGGGTGATTGATGGGTGATCAGTGGATGATTAGAGGGGAGAACAGATGTAAACAATGCACTTTCGGAGGTGATCTGAGGGTGGGTCTGCACGCAATCTGAGGGTGTGGGTGGGTGATCAGGTGCCCACAAAAGGCAGGTTAGGGTCTGATCTGATGGGTGGCAGTGACAGGTGGTGACAGGGGGTGATTGATGGGTGATTGACAGGTGATCAGTGGGTGATTATAGGGAAGAATAGATGTATACAGTACACAGGGGGGAGGGTCTAGGGAGGATCTGAGGGTGTGGGGGGGGGGGGGTGTTCAGGAGCCCCCAGGGGGCAGTTTAGGACCTAATCTAAAAAATAGTGTTGAGATAGTGACAGGGAGTGATTAATGGGTGATTAGGGGGGTGATTGGGTGCAAACAGGTGTCTGAGGGGTGGGCAGGGGGGGTCTGATGGGTGCAGTGGGTGATCAGGGGGCAGGATCAGTGTGCTTGGGTACTTACTAGGAGGGCTGCAACCTGCCCTGGTGGTCCCTCAATCACTGGGGCCACCAGGGCAGGAGGCAGCCTGTATAATACGCTTTGTATACATTACAAAGCGTATTATCCGCTTTACATGCAGCAGATCGGGGGTTAACAACCCGCCGCCGCTGCTAATTGGCTGGAGGGTTGACGTCGCAGGTGGGCACATCCAGCATGCGATCCCCGGCCAGCTAGTCCGCAACGAGCCGCCGCCGATCGGCGTATTGCGGTCGTTGCGGGCTCCACTTTGCCGCCGCCCCTAGGTAGGGGCGGTCGGCAAGTGGTTGAAATCACAATCCAGTAAAATATATATAGATCTATATATATATATCTATATATCTATATATATATATCTATATATATATATATATAGATCTCTCTATATATATATATATAGATCTATATATATATATAGATCTATATATATATATAGATCTATATATATATATAGATCTATATATATATATATATATATATATATATATATATATATATATATAGATCTATATATATATATATATATAGATATATAGATCTATATATATATATATATATATATATATATATATATATATATATATATATATATATAGATCTATATATATAGATCTATATATAGATATATATATATATCTATATATAGGTGGTTGGGAGGGGATCAAGGGATACATGGGGGGAGATCTGGATTTTTTTATACTAAAATCGCACAGCCTGTCATGGCTGCAGGCTGTGCGTCTCTCCCTGTCACACAAGATCCACAGTGACAGGGAGAGGGAGGCGGAGAGGGAGGCGGAACGGCAACTATGTTGCCTTTCGGAGGGTGATCGCTGTGATTGGCTCACAGCGATCACACGGCAGGGAGCCAATCAGTGACGGCTCCTGCCGATACCCGGAAGCCTTAGCTGTCATAAGACAGCTAAGTGCAGCCGGTTCGGTGCACGCGATCGCGGCGGGGAGCGGCGGCGCCGGTGATAGAGATCTACGCCCTGCCAGCCAGGAGCCCATCAAAGCGTAGATCTCTATCACCTCGGTCCTTAAGTGGTTAAGGTGTATTTCCCTGTTTAAAACCACTTATTACTAAATAATTGCCCTATTTAAAGTGTTGATTTCACTTTAAAATTCATTTTCTCAAAAATGAAAAATTATTTTTCGGAATTTTTTTTTAAACCTTATCACCTTGATAACCCATGCAATTTTGGGGATTGTAGCATGTATGGGGCTTTGCTATTAAAGTTGAAAGAAATCCGGATCCGGTCGTGGATCCGGCCGTGATTGTGTCATTCACGACCAAAAATCCACGTCGAAGTGTGGACACATATCAAAGTCCGGAGCCAATCTCGTCAAAGGCAATTTTTTTTTACGGCAACAGCCGTGGTTGCCGAATTTTGTGGATAGGGACATCCGAGCATCCCTAATTGCTGGAACAGATCTCCCTGGTAGAATGATTTTTTTGTAGGTTTTAGGGTCTGAAACAGTGCAAAAAAATTGCTTTTAGACACTAAAATCTTGAAAGAATCATAACGCCAAGGGGGTTAATAAAATAGATAAGTGTTTGAAGTAGATACTTGTGGTTACTGGTTTTTGTTTGCAATTGCATAAAAAGTAGCTCTTCTGTTATAGGGTTAACACTGAGTAATGAATACCTGAGCGCTTGATACTGAGATGATTTGACACATGGCTCAGTGCCAGATTTTGGGATCCCTCACCTTTCTGAATGTGTCACTTTAAAAGAACGCACTAGTGGGATGCATAAACGATACTAATTCCCTGCTACTGATGCCAAATTCTAGTCACTGAAGCAGCCATGGAAACTTCCTGCAGCACATCTGCAGTGAACTGTCAGTAGAGAATAAAGTGGAATATTTCATGTGTGAAGTCAGAACATAATGGGAGTATAGGTCCAATTTAAACAAACAGAATAATTAACCAAAACGAATAACTGAAATGTTTTTTGTTTCAGAAGTACAAATTAAAGTTTACCTTGCTGCTGACCTCTTTCTACAAAATGCTGTAATCTGTCCTCTTGCTGTTATTTTTTCTAACTCATTCATCTGAAATGAAAGCGTAGAACACTCGTAATTTGGCTTTCTTCTTATAGGTGCATGACTATTACAGCATGAATGTCAGCACTACAGCTAGGCAACTGTTATTCTGATAAAGAGGCAAGCATATCACCTGTGTATTGTGGTGATATCTAAAATATAAAGAACAATACAGGCTTCTGCTAGTATGCTATCAGAAAAAAAGTTGTTAGGGTAATAAACATTTTCTCCTTTGTTTCATTTGATGCTTATAAAAGTTATCTTGTATTGCTCTATTTTATGCCTCGTAGTCATTACAGTTGGTTTAGAGGGGCAGTTGTATTGTGTGTTCATCACACCATTAAGCTGCTCAGCTGACAGACACTAATTACAAGGTGAGGTCATCTATGAGTGGGTAGGGGCTCACCATTGTTTGATTCTTATGCTGGGCATACACGAGTCGACCCGGCGGCTCGATTAGCCCCTGGATCGACTCCCGCCGCGTCCCCGCTCTTCCACGCGGGCGGCCGGATCGATTCCCGCTCGTCCCCGCGGCGCTCCTTATCTTCCGCTCGATTCCCCGCTATTGTCTGCCCACGAGGATCGAGCGGGGTATCGATCAGGCGTGTCATCGGACCTGTCGGAAATTATCAATCGAGCCATCAGCTTGATAAGGGCGCATCGGCCTGTGTATGCCCAGCATTAAACAGTTCAAAACAGCTTCTGTCTGGTAGAAAATATAATGCATTAAAATGTGAGCATTATTTCACTGTTATTTCATAACTAGTCTATGGTTTGTGCACCTTATGCAGAGACACACTATAGACAGAGCATTCATATAACACAACTTGTTACAATACAGAGATGTGAACATGTCCTTACAATTGTATGTGTGTGCTAATGCATTGTGTTACTGTACAATGCAAGAATATATATTGGCCAAAAACTGGAGACACCCTCTAATAACGAGTTGGTCCACCTTTAGCTCTGATCACAGCCGATGTTCTACTTAACATGGACTCAACAAGATGCTGATATCGTTGCTGAAAAATGTTCTCCCATGCTGACATGATGGCAAATTAGATGGCGGTGTTTCCAAACAGTGCTCGGATACCCCCCAATCACGGATTCGATTGATTGAAAAAAAAAATCCGGAAGTTCCGTGAATCATTTCCGGATTTGAAATGGACTCATGAATTCGACTCGGATTTTTTTTCCGTGAATGAGGCAATCACGGAAATTCACGGATGCGATCACGGAAAAGCGTTTTAGCTAATAGCAAGGACCCCATACATGCTAAAATCCCCCAAATTGCATGGATTATAAAGGTGGTAAGGGGCTACAACGTAAACAATAAAAAATCCAAAGTTTTAGTTTTTGAGAAAATGGATTTTAACATTAAATCAACACTTTAAATGCATCTATTAATTGGTAATAAGTGGTTTTAACCAGGGAAATACACTTTAAGCAAGCACCGAGGTGAAGGTGAGTCTATTGGCTCCTGGCGGTGGTGGTACCACTGGAGGAGGATGAGCCACAAAACCACCCAGAGAGGTTTTTGTAATTTTTTTTTCTTTCCTTGCAGCAATAGCAATGACATGGCAGCAGATTTGTCAGTGGCCACTGGCGGTGGGAACGCAGACTTTAGTAGGGAAATACTGTAGAACATCAGCAGCGGCAGGATGAGGACTAAAGCGGTCAGTGCAGCAGCACATAACGACTATCGCACCTCACTGGTGGTACCGCAGCATGATAATGCTGCCCAAAAAATTACATGCATCCGTGGCCCCCATCTGTGGGTGGATGTCACTGCAAGCAGGGGGCTGCTGCTGCTGGGAGTGCTGCTCACAACAGAGATCTGGGATAAAATAATGATGGGCTGCTCCTCTATCATCATGTCCATCAATGCCTGTGAGTCTATCTCCTGAATGACCACACAGCGTCCCAAGGTGCTGAAATTGGGTACCACCGGCGTCAGCTGACTCGGCCCAATATGGCCTGGAGATGATCCTCTCAGTGCCACAGAGTCTAGCAAGGATGGAGCTCCTTTAATGGCCCCAACTTTATATACAGGAGGAGAGGGCAGAGCCTTCCATCCTATGATTGGTTGTTAGGACCTGGCTGGGGGCCTGTGATTGGCCCAGGGATGCCAATTCTGCCCATTTCCACTCAGTCACGACTTAATCACGGATTTCCAAAGTGATCACGACCGCGCTCGCTTTCCGAATATTATCACAGAATTTCCGTGGCCGATTTCCGTGATCTAGAATCGATTCGGATGTCGAATAGTGAAAAAGTACTCGTGAATCACGGCTATTCTGAGCACCACTGTTTCCAAGCTTTGAAGCAATCTTTTGACTTTGTCCCACAAAAGGATTGATCTCAATAGGATTGAGGTCAGGGGACTGAGCTGGATATGAAAGCAGGTTAAAACCAATTTGAGACAGCAAGGTGGCAACAGGCGTCTTTTCCTATTTTTTTTGTGATACCAAAGGCACTCTCAATGATCTACTGCTGTTAAAGCCCATCCTTTGCAAAGTCTGTCTTGCTGTGCTTTGGGATATGCTTTGTGATGCACCTGCATAGAATGCAGCTGTAATTTGTCATGTTGTTGCCCTTCTGTTGTTGTAGACTATGCGTGCTACTCACCTTACTTCTCTGTTGTTCACCAGCCTTGTTTCGACCAGACTAGTCCTTAGAATAGCCCAAGCTCAAAGGGGTGTCGTGTTTTCACAGTGATGTTTAACTTTCATTTTTATTTACGTCAAAAAAATTAGCATCCTCCCCTCCCCCTCCCCCCACAAGGTTTTTGAAACTCTTTCTCACCCATCTACGCCAAAATCCTTGAGCTGGCCACCAAAAATCTTTACTACCATAACCGTTCTAATCCACATTACCATGGAGGGTGCTCTGCAGGGCGGGGTGCATTATATATATGGGGACTCAGAGGCCCAGGAAGAGTTGGGGTAACTACCACCACACATGTAAAGATTGCCCAGAGTCAAGTAACTTTTGAAGCCTCCTGGAAAGGGACTTTCAGATATCCTTCCCAAAAAGGAATGAATTTAGGAGTAGTTTTGTACCATGTAACTATTCTTGCAAATAGTTAAAAGTTTCATTATTCACTATAATCCAAGTCTAACTAGCTGCCACAATTTAAATTGTACTCATTGGGAGTCTCCTTAAAATTGAGACCCCTTTGTCACGGGCCCTCTAGTGGCCAGACTGCTCAATGCCTCCCAATCTATTTCAAGACAAACAAAAGTTTGCTTTCCTAAAACAGAAAGAATTTGTGATAATTCAGGTTGGAGTGAGCTTGAGATGTCTCCCAGAGCAACACTGCTGAATATATGCAAATTAACCATTGTACCCTTAGAAGCTAAACACACCTCCAGAACGCTGGAATGCAATGATGTGTCATCTTGTTAATTTGTACAGAGCCATAATAATCCAACATGCATA
Source organism: Hyperolius riggenbachi (assembly GCF_040937935.1). Lineage (NCBI taxonomy): Eukaryota > Metazoa > Chordata > Amphibia > Anura > Hyperoliidae > Hyperolius > Hyperolius riggenbachi. The sequence goes on from NC_090655.1 coordinate 121,559,227, forward strand.
CAGACTGTTTCGGATTGTTTGATCCTCATCAGTGCATGGCATGGATTAATTTGGCTCTATGGAGTAGGGCTTGTGAATCCGAGAGGCACAGACTAACCAGCAAGCTCATGGTGACCCAGAACTCATTGGAGTGTGTAAGGGACTACAATGGTCCTAAAAGCCCCCTTACAAAGATGTTAAAGAGGAACTCCAGTGAAAATAATGTAGTAAAAAAAGTGCTTCATTTTTTACCATAATTATGTATAAATGATTTAGTCAGTGTTTGCTCATTGTAAAATCTTTCCTCTCCCAGATTCACATTCTGACATTTATTACATGGAGACATTGTTACTGTGGGCAGGTTATTTAGCTGTTTCTAGCTGCTCTGGCTGTTAGACAGCTAATAACAGCTGTTTCCTGTCTCTGAACATTGTTACATTGTGGCTGTTTGCCAGGAGTACCGCGGTCTTCAGAGGTTCTTGTGGGAGGGATTTCAGCACAAAATCAGTCACACAGCGCCCCCTGATGGTCTGTTTGTGAAAATCATTGTCTTTCTCATGTAAAATGGGGTATCAGCTACTGATTGGGAAAAAGTTCAATTCTTGGTTGGAGTTTCTCTTTAAGAAAAACAAGTTTGCTTTCCTAAAACAGAAAGAATTTGCGATAATTCAGGTTGGAGTGAGCTTGAGATGTCTCCCAGAGCAACACTGCTGAATATATGCAAATTAACCATTGTACCCTTAGAAGCGAAACACACCTCCAGAACCGCTGGAATGCAATGATGTGTCAGCTTGTTATTTTGTACAGAGCCATAATAATCCAACATGCATACAGACTGTTTCGGATTGTTTGATCCTCATCAGTGCATGGCATGGATTAATTTGGCTCTATGGAGTAGGGCTTGTGAATCCGAGAGGCACAGACTAACCAGCAAGCTCATGGTGACCCAGAACTCATTGGAGTGTGTAAGGGACTACAATGGTCCTAAAAGCCCCCTTACTAAGATGTTAAGAAAAACAATTTCAATCTATTTCAATGCACAGACAATCCAATATCGTGGATTTAATTGATGTGCTAAAACCACAGGGTTTAGGCAAATCGAAAAGGCCAGAAGGGAACGTGGGAGCAACACAAACACACAATATTTCAGGTAGCTGCCACACCTGCTCTGACTATTCTAAACCTCTGAATTAAATTGTTAAAACACTGTGGTCTGACTTGAAACAATACAATACTTCAGGTAACAAAACTTTGGAAAGGCAAGGATTCTTACTGCGAAGCTCAAACAGGTAGGTAGCCGGGAAAAAATGACCTTAAGTCTTTTATTGTCAATGCAATATACATAATTAATATATACAGAAAATAGTTAAAAGTAACAATTATAGAGACGGTAGCCACAGGTAAAATAAAAGGTGAAAAAACAAGAAAATGAATACTGAGATTTTTGGAGAAAGATGTCCAAGCAAAATGGATTGTTCCTTTGTTACAAAATGCCAGTGAAAATGGAGACCAGCCACACAGTCCTCTTGCTGGCTTCAGGCTTATGTAGTGTTACAAAAAAGGGAGGACTGTTATCAGATTTCAGGCCTTTGCATACATAGGACCCAGCTCTTGAGATTGGAACTGGGCTGGAGCTTGGGGCATCATCTTATTTGGGTAGTAATCTTAAATCCCAAATCAGTGACATGTCTATAAATCAAACCATGTTCACCGCACAGAAACAATATTAGCAAGTTCACAATCCCCAAAGAATAGGGATCACATTAATACCAGACATGAATAGTGTGTGACCTTCCTTTCCTGAGACATGTAATAATGCTACTTACCTTAGCTCCCTGAAAGTCATACCAAAACATCCGGTGTGACTTTAGCAGCCAGATGATCTACTTTCCGCGTACGTCAAAAAAAGGCGTCGGGGAAAAAAGTGCGCCTGGTGTAAACCTTATGAGGAAATAACGTTTATCCAAAAATAAAACCTATTTTGACGATTACTATGAAGTTTATTCAAATTAAATCTTGAATAAATTTGTATCTGTTCTCATATTGTTGAAACGCTATTTATCGATTGTTGTACTGTTAAAACGCTATTTTATAATTAAAGTATATTAAAAAGGGCGACGGGAAAAAAGGGCGCGTGGATTAAACTTTATAATTTTTTTTTTTTTTTTTACAAATTAAATGTTAAAATAATATTTACTTCAATTTAATCATTAAATTAAAAGTAGAAATGATGGATAGTTAAATTACCATTTACTGTTCTTATGCACTGGTGAACACTTACATTAACGTTTACATGATCATATTAATAAATCATATTATAACGATTGGTGAAAACTCACATAAACGCTGTTTAATGCTTTTTGAGAAAACATACATTAACGGTTAACAGTTACAAACTGAAATTAACTTTAAGAAGATCTTATTAATAAATCACATTATAAGAATTCAGGATAACTCACATAAACGTTGTTTATTGGCTTTTGAGAAAACATACATTAACGCTTAACAGTTCAAAACTGAAATTAACTTTTAGATGATCTTATTAATAAATCACATTATAAGAATTCAGGATAACTCACATAAACGTTGTTTGATATGTAACGTTTGTAGTAAATCTGAGATAAAGATTTACAGAACAGATATCATAAAATGTTTATTACTTTTAAACTCAATATAATATTACCGATCAAACAAGTGTATTAATAATCATTGTAAATGTACAGATAAAAATATATTTTAATTTTTGTACTACTGTAAAGTTGCAAAGTAAGGAAAGTTATCTTAATGCAATCACTTGTGAGTGTATTGTCCATACGCTGGTTGTCATAACATCTCTATTCGAACGGTTAATAATTTAAATAATTAATACTGAATTCGAACAATTGAAATGTAGTCCTTAGAGTGGCCAATAATGATCCAATCTTTTTCATCCAATCTTACCAAATCTATGTAGTATAAGGGAAAATTCAGTGAATTTACTGAATAGATACTTCAGACAGTTTCCTTATATTACATAGAAATGGCAAGATTGGATGAAAAAGATTGGATCATTAGTGGCCAGCTATAGTTGTACCATTTCATACCTGGCACGGTTTATATATTCTCCCATGATTGCTGCTGTGCCTTTTCACTAGTGGATTCGTTCTTCGGGTTCTTCTTCTTGACGCCTCATTGCAGCTGACTTGCCCTTAAAGGCGGGTAGGGGAGTCAGGGGAAAATGAGTTGAACTTACCCGGGGCTTCTATTGGTACCACGCAGACGTCCTGTGCTCGCGCACCCACTCCGGCCACGCCTCCGGTTCACATCTGTAATTTCAGACTTTAAAGTCTTTAAAGCTCTGCGCCTGCGTTGCCGGGTCCTCACTCCCGCTGATGTCACCAGGAGCGGACTGCGCATACACAGACCAAGCTGGACTTGTGCCGTACGCTCCTGGTGACATTAGCAGGAGGGAGGACACGTCAACGCAAGCGCATTGGTTTTACGACTTTAAAGTCTGAAATTCCATAAGTGGACAAGAGGCGTGGCCGGAGCATCCGTGAGTGGCTCCGCGGGCACAGGACGTCTGAGGGGGACCATGACAACACCCGGGTAAGTTCAACTCATTTTCCCCTGACCCCCCTACAGTGTCCCTTTAACGTACGCATAGTTTGTTACCTTCATGGACCGGTTTTCCAGCCAACGGACAAAGAATTTGCTCATCTTGTATAACACTTGTGTATGTCATGAGGTGCTAATGGTGTGGCCTACTTTTCTGTTGTTTTGTTAATGCTACTTGCTTATGTATTACATCTGAATTAATAGTAACAGTGGTCTGTGTTCTGTAAGGAAAACAGCAACAAGGATTGGAAAACATGCCAATGACTACAGTAGCTGATGACCCTTTTCATCTGAGTAATGTATTCATTTTCTGTAATGGAGCATCAGGGGGCTCTTGAATGCTGTTACAATTAGTGTGGAATTCTTAGCATACACAAGGTACTTGGTGTACAAGCGCACTTTAATATAAAATACAGAATTTAAACATTGTTAATAGTGGTTACCAAGTACTTTGTAATGGTGCTTGAAAGACTAAAGTAATGTTCCAAATAAGTACCCTTCTTTTGTTGAACTACAGAAATTCCAAATAAGTTATATGTTTCACATAACCCTCTACGTATCGAAATACAGAAAATTGTACTAAAATGCCTGACTTCAATATGGCCACCATGTTCACCACTCAACCTGAATTTTTGTTTCCTTCACATACACTAACTTGCTATTAACATAAAGTTTATATCACCAATCATGCAATTTGTTTCGATCTTTTATTCATGTACATATTATACTCAGTACATTTTTAGATAGTTGTATTGGTCCTCTACCACCAGCCCCTGCCATAAGTTTGTTGAACTGTACCGGGCTATCCTTCTCCATGGTCTAGTTTGTTTTTGAAGTAGTTTACAAGCATTGTCATGGTATTTTGTGGCCTACCTGTGCTTATGCAACCCTGGTCATGTGTGCACTTCTTTGCGTACTCAACTGCATTAGCACACTGCACTACCACAGTATGCTAATGAACATGTTATAGAGAAGAAGGAAACATGTGTACCTGTCACTTAAGTAAAATTTTAAAATATTAGTTACTGGAGAGTCCGAGCCGCTACAAAGTTATTTAAGTGTACAAAAGTGATGCAGGTGCTGGTACAAGCTCAAGATATTTTTATATGTAGGCCCTATGGGTATCTATAATGTTAAAGGGGAACTGAGGTAAGAGGTATGCGTGGCCTGCCATAATAACTTCCTTTTCATCAATACCATTTTCTTGGCTGGCCTTCTGATCCTCTGGCTCTAATACTATTAGCCATAGCCCCTGAACAAGCATGCAGCAGATTAGGTGTTTCCGACATTATTGTCAGATCTGACAAGACTAGCTGCATGCTTGTTTCAGGTGTTATTCAGATAATACTGCAGAGATATAGAGCAGCAGGGCTGCCAGGCAACTGGTATTGATTATAATGAAATAAATATGGCAGCCTCCATATAATTCTTACTTCAGTTACCCTTTAACATCCAGTGTTAAAGGAGTACACGTCTCAAGTTGAAGATGTACTTTTTTTAACAATAGTTATTATTACAGATAGTTCATTGCAAGTTTGAGTGTGAAAATTTTACATAGAAAAAATAAAATGCTGAGAGCTACGCAGTCGTACCAAACTCAATGTTTAAAGGCCTAATTATAGACAGGGTTGAAAATGTATATGGATACACGTTAAGATGGCCATTTAATTTAACTGTTTAAATTCAACAACACAACTAACGATATTGGTGTAAAACATTGGATAGATAGCTGACACAGGAGACCAGAGTTTGAATCTCGTCTCTGTCTGTTCAGTAAGCCAGCACCTATTCAGTAGGAGACCTTAGGCAAGTCTTCCTAACACTGCTATCTTGTCTAATTTTTCTCTTGACAACTGTTGAACACAAAATACAAGGCCATGTCTGGCTACATATCTGTGCTACTGCCTATAGAGTGTGCCCTAGTGGCTGCAGCTCTGGTGCTTTGAGTCTGCCAGGAGAAAAGTGTGATATAAATGTTATTTGTCTTGTCTAATTTTTCTCTTGCATTAAGCATAAATGGTACATGCTAGGCTACTTTCAACTACTTTCAGCTACTTTCAGCTAGTAGTGTTGGTGGTACAATGGATATGTTAGTTGCCTACCATACACTGAGGCCTGGGTTCAAATCCCTATCATGGTATATAAGCTGGTTTTTGAAATACTGGAATTCCCTGGCAGATGAGACCCTCCTCCCTCCGGTAGGAGGGAATAGGTAGAAGGGTAGAAGGGTAGAAGGGAGGAGGGAGGTGGGAGGTGGGAGGAGGGAGGTGGGAGGAGGGAGGAGGGAGGTGGGAGGAGGGAGGAGGCCAATTAAAATCTCCCTAGCAGAGTGTGTAGCAGCTGTCCCATAACTAATTAGTGTAGGCAGATAACTGAGTCAAATGGTATAAAGGACCTAGCTTGGAGGAGGGAGGGTCCTCCAGCAGTGATGTGTATTTCACTCAATCAGGTGTGCCTCCAGGTATTAGAGCTCTTGAAACATGTTTTCTATCATTTTTCTAGCTGGTAGAATTATTTCAAATTTTCAAAGTTCGCCTCCCCATTGAAGTCTATTGCGGTTCGCGAACTTTTTCGCGAACCGAACCTTTCGCGGAAGTTCAAAATCGGAGGTTAGCGACATCTCTAGTGGACATCACTGATGGTCAAAAAAAATACACAGTTGATTGGTGAGCAACAATCTGTTGTAGAAAGTTATGTGGTGTGTAGAGGGACCACACATGCAAGAAAAACCACATATTGACTCATGTGTAGTGGGAAACGACATCCAGTGTTCGTATTCTACAGTGGGGGTATGAGACACATGGAGTAACAAAAATATTTAAAAAGCTAGGTTTACATATGCAACACAAATGGGAGGTGTAGATGTGTGCTGTAAAGGGACATATAAGGACATGACTTATAGTAAGCAGGAGGACCATACATTACACAGTAAAAGAGTAAGAAAATAAATAGAAGGATAAAGAAAATAGTAACAAGTGACACAAGGAGCACCGATGGTTACATGGAACAAGAACACAGAAGAGAACAACAAAGGGGGTACTAAGAAACTAAGGAACTAAGGTGAAGTGACATAAGTAAATTCAAACGTTACAAAGCTGGCGTAAATTAAAAAATGTGAACACGGAAATGAGATCAACAGAGATAAAGATGAAAATAATTATAACAGGAGTGGAAAATACACGTTTCACAAGGAGAGTGGGCACAGAAAATGAAGAAAGGATTAGAAACAACGAAGGAAAATTGGGAGTATCAATACGCGTATAAAATAGTGTTCAAATAGATTTATTGATTAGACATTTGTTAAATGACTGAAAAAATGTATTTCACAATTAATATAATACCACGTATTTCGCTAATTATTTAATATTGGATTTTACATTTGTTAAATCAGTATTTATAAAAATTGTTAGATAATGATTTAATAAAAATTATTCTTTAGAAATCGGATACGAGCTTACAGATGTGAAATAGTGATTTATTTCGAATATTTATAATATAATTAATTGGTTGTCGGATTTTGAAAGTGTTAAAATAATGATTTAACAGAAATAGTATATAAACTTTTAAATAGGTGTGTAGTTAAACATATATGTAAATTTGTAATTTCATTTGAAAAATAGGGTCGAAAAATTAATGAAATACAATTTAAGGTTTATTTGTTTTATAAACGTAATATTAACATGTGCGCCCTTTTTTCCCGGTATGAAAACAGAATAACGATTTATGAATAAAATGTGTAATAAAGGTTATATGAGGCGTGTTTTAAATTATTAAATTAATTTTTGTTAAAATAAATGTAAAAGAGTACTTAATAACGTTGTAAAACTTAAATGAGGTTTACTGTATGTATAAAACCTATATTAACACAGGGGCCCTTATTTCCTGTTAGGCGCCAGATAAACGCTAATTAATATGGCCGTCTATGGCGGCGCCCTTTTTGTCCACCAGCCTTATGCGCCCAAATTTCCCAGCTCCCTACTTTTCATACAGATCACAAGTACGGCATCTCAAAAAAAGGCAAAAATCATACAATACAGCTAGTTAATATCTAGTCCTAGTGGCTCCACCAAGTCTGCGGTCCTGCCGTGCTCAGGGCTGGCTTTTTGCAGTATACTACCAAATGGCTCCTTTCAAGCTGGTGTTCACACCTATGTATGAGGTGCCTGACTTATTATTTATGCTAGGTTATTAAAGAAAAACATTATCACTGTATACAGCACTTGCTAGGCCAGCAGCACTGTAGCATGTCTCTCAGTGAGCAGTCACAAGCAAGGACGAGATTTCTCATCATGGCACCCCTCCTTTATATACAGGGGGGCTGGCCAGGGTTCCCTTCTGTGATTGGGTGCTAGGGCTTAGGCTGGGAGCCCTCTGATTGGCTCAGTGACGTCATGGAAGTCATCTTCTTAGTTACAGTATCCGGATTCGGATATCCAAATTCCTATCCGGATTCAGCTGCGAATCCGGATACCGCATTCCGGATTTGCCCAGATATCCGGAATCCGGATCCGAGGTCGGATAGCTGAAAAAGTTTGGATTATCTGGGTAGTTCGGATATCTGGAATCTGGATGAGGACCACTGGAAAGGACCACTGGGAAACCTGGACAGAGTATTCTAAGATGCTTTATGCCAGGGTTCTCTGTTGCTTAAAGGGACCCTGAGCATATATTGAAATGGGCAAATGAACTTACCTGGGGCTTCCTCCAGCCCCTTGTAGTTGATGAAGTCCCTCGGCATCCTCTGGGCTCCCTCCATTCTGTTTCAAGCAGCTCATGAAGTGGTGACTTCGGCCAAAGGTGTGAGCCAGTGCACATGTTCATCCCCTCTGCGCACCTGCCTCGCTCGCGTGCCCGTCACCGTAGGCTTTCTTTGCATGCGCAGTTACTCTGTCAAGAACTGCACTGCACAGAAAGCTTACAGCAATAAGGGCGCGAGCGAGACGGATGCGCGGAGGGGCACTGCGCACTGGCCCACACCTTTGGCCGAAGTGACCATTTAACGGAGCCGCTGGGTGCAGAACTGAGGGAGCCCGGAGGATGCCAAGGGACTTCATCCACTACGAAGGGCTGGAGGAAGCCCGAGGTAAGTTAATTTGTCTATTTTAACGTCTGCTCAGGGTCCCTTTAAGCATAGCAGTGATACAGAGAAGGAAGCCACAGCACAAAGCAACCTTGAATTTGCTTCTAAGGCTTTTCATGAGGCTACTAATCAGAACATTAAGGCCAATCAATGGCATAGCTATAAAGAAGGCAAACAGTCCCAGGTTTTGTTTATCTCAGAAGACCAATCCCGTTATATGAAAATAACTACTTTCCCGTTTAGTTTAAAGTGACATTGAAGCAAAAAAAAAAAAACTTCTGCTATAATAAATTATATATGTAGTACCAATAATTAATAGAACATTAGTAGTAAAGAAAAGAGTCTCATATTTTTATTTTCAATTATATAGATTTTATTATATAGCTATTATATAGCTTTTTTTTATAACATTGCATCATATTTGCAGTTTACAAACCACACTCTGTATTTTAAACTATGAAACAGTGCAGAGATAATGACCCTTTGAACTTCCCTGCTGTAAAACCTTATCAGAAGCTGCCTCTCACTGTTACTTTAATGTATAAATACTTCAGAAAACAGCGTGTAGCTGACCCAAGTTGGGTTGGAGAGAGAAGCTCTTTTGCATAGATAACAAGTGAAGTTGTACTGGAAACAATACAAGACTCATATCTTTGCTACTAATGTTCTATTTCTTAGCTGTACTACACATACTATTCATTGGGCTTGATTCACAAAGCGGTGCTAACAGTTAGCACGCTGGTGAAAAGCCCTTTATCACGCCTAAACTCAGTTTAGGCGTGATAAGTTTAGGTGTGATAATTTTAGGCGTGATAAGTTATGCAATGGTTATCACGCCTTAAGTCTCTAACTGGGTTAGCACCGCTTTGTGAATCAAGCCCATTATCTCATAAGTTTATTTTCACTTCAGATTCCCTTTAATACAGTAAAACTGTGTGTTGGAACTAATTCCCAGAATAATTCCTGCCAAAACCTGATAGTCCACAATACTTCTGTATAGCTTTATAAAATAAATAAAACATGTCTAACATGTATCGGGATTTCTACTGTCTTGGTTCTAACTATGTGTAATTACAGTTGAGGTATAGCCTTGCAAAATCTCAGCTAATCTACTTGCTGAAACACAACTGAGCATTAATTATTAATTTAGAGGAGATGATGTATGTAGATCACACATGCAAAACATCATTATTTTTAATTTATTGGCAGCATGTTTCTCTGTGCTGCAGGGATACAACACAGTGCTAATTAAACAAACTAGTTAAACCTTACTGATGCAATCTTACAAATTGGATTTTCCGATTAAAATCACAGTATAAAAGCTCTAATCAAGTATTTTCTCTAAACACATGGAAAATATCTGCCATGGCTATATAAACTATCAGTTATCTGTGGAAGTAATAATCAGGTTTGGCATTTTTTTAGAACACCCTCAAAGACTGAAAGGAGGTTTGTTGTGTTTGGTAACATAGCTGATTGTGAACGTGGAAAGAAAGCGGATTTTTTTACCTCCACCTCATCAGTCCAGTGTTATAAGGTGGCTTGCTACGAAATGGCTTTGGGAAAATAGCTCCAGTTAACTTCTGAGTTCCTTGATATAGAGTTAGTAGGGGGTAGAGACAGAGCCGTACTCTCATGAAGCAAGGTGAAATCAGGCGCAGAGATTACAGGGGCAGCATTTTTGTAACAACATGCAATCAGAGTAGGAGGAGAAGTGAGAGGAGAGCGAGGTAAAGATGTCATCATTGGGGAAAAGCAGCTTGTTGTGTCCTGCGCTGAAGAAGCCGACCTCTCCAGGTCAGCGTCCAGGTCGGCTTCATGTGCGCTCCACAGCGTGGGTCACGTGGTGTACGTGAAGTCATTGGGTCTCTACTGCGCAGGCGCAGTAGTTCTGCGCCTGCGCAGTAGAGACCCGATGACGTTGCATACACCACGTGAACCCCCGCCGTGGAGCGCACATGAAGCCGACCAGGCGAGGTCGGCTTCTTCAGCGCAGGACACCAGGAGTGAGAGGAGCTGCTGCGAGGGCACAGATTGACTGGCAGGGGCTAGAGGAAGCCCCAGGTAAGTGGAGTTTTTTGTTTTTTTTTACAGCTTGAATGTTTCCTTTAAAGATGAACTGCTCAGACTCTGTACAAAATAAGTTTTGGGTGTGCTGCTCTTCAAATATAGGGCTGCTTCCATCATTTAAGGAAGTTACTTTAAATATTTACAGATTGCACACATTCCAGTTTGACAGGAAACTGCTGATGGTAAATAAATCACCTGCCAGGTAGCTGAACAGCAGGTCAGGAATATGATTACACCTTGCACATTTTGGGTTCCACTCCAGCAAATTTCTGATTTCTGTCAAACCAGAATTTCATATTCTTTTTTTTTTATAAGATTCAAGTAAGAATATTTTGCATTAGCGGTTATGCTTAAAAATGTATAGGTGAATCAAATGTAAAGGCATATTTTTTGTAACATTAAAGAGGCTTTATAGCGGGGGGGGGGGGGGTGGAATGGGGGGAAAACAAAATAATCATTCATTACAATTATATAGGAATATAATCAATCATGGTCAAGAGCAAGGTAAAAAAACAGAAACTGTTTATATGTAAATCTATAAACAAGTGCATTGACAAATCAGCATGTCACACATCAGCATGTAATCTTGCAGGCATAATTGTCGCTATGGTATTTTCTCTGTAGTACTCCCTTAAAGGAGAACTGTAGTGAGAGGTGTATAAAGGCTGCCATATTGATTTCCTTTTAAGCAATACCAGTTACCTGGCTATCCTGCGTTCCCTCTGCCTCATACTTTTAGCCACAGACCTCGAACAAGCATGCAGCAGATCAGCTGTTTCTGACATTTTTGTCAGATCTGACAAGATTAGCTGCATGCTTGTTTCTGGTGTGGTTCGGCAGGCAGATAGCTCAGCAGGGCTGCCAGGTAACTGGCATTGCTTAAAAGGAAATCAATATGGCAGCCTCCATATACATCTCACTAAAGTTCTCCTTTAAATTACAAGTGGTTCATATATGTTAAATTAATCTTTCACTGAACAGTTAACTTTCTTTTAAGCAGAGGCATCACTAGGGCCTTTGATCTGGGGCACCGGCCTGGAACCTGTTGCCATTAGCCCCGGATCTATTGATTGGCAGAAGGGGGCACTGGGCGGAGCGGCGGGGGGAGCGGGCAGTTAAAAACTCACCTCCGATCGCAGCCTCCAGCTTCTTCCGACTTCCTCCCCGTCATCCATCGCCTTGGTTACAGCGCCCCCTGTGATGTCATCACAGGGGGCGCTGTTACCAATCAGAACTACGCCAGGGAGGAAGTCAGAAGAAGCTGGAGGCTGCGATCGAAGGCAAGTTGTTAACTGCCCGCTGCCCCCCACCACTCCGACTCCTTACTCCCGCCTACTACATTGGGGGCAGCTACCTATCTAATCTACCCTAGGGGAAGCTGCCTATCTCACCTACGCTGGGGGCAGCTACCTATCTTACATACGCTGGGGGCAGCTACCTATCTCACCTACGCTGGGGGCAGCTACCTATGTCACCTACGCTGGGGGCTGCTACCTATCTCACCTACACTGGGGGAAGCTACCTAACCTACGCTGGGGCAGCTACCTACCGAACCTATGCTGGGGGCAGCTACCTATCTCACCTACACTGGGGGCAGCTACCTATCTCACCTACGCTGGGGGCAGCTACCTATCTAACCTATGCTGGGGGCAGCTACCTATCTAACCTACACTGGGGGCAGCTACCTATCTAACCTACGCTGGGGGAAGCTACCTATCTAACCTACGCTGGGGGCAGCTTCCCATCTAACCTACGCTGGGGGCAGCTTCCCATCTAACCTACACTGGGGGCAGCGTCCCATCTAACCTACACTGGGGGCACCTACCTATCTAACCTATACTGGGGGAACAAACATACCTATCTAACCTATACTGGAGGCACCTACCTATCTACAGCCAAGCAAAGCCCCAGGGCCCCAGCCCAGCAAAGCAGAGCCCTCAGCAAAGCAACCCCCCCCCCCCCAGCTTAGCAAAGCCTCCTGGTCCCAGCCCAGCAAAGCATACAGCCAAGCAAAGCCTAGTAAAGCCCTCAGCCCAGCAAAGCCCCCAAAATGCCCCCAGCAAATTGCCAATCCCATCAAAGCCCCCAACAAGTCACCTAGCAAAGCCAGGCCAGCTCAACATCACCGCCAGCTAAGCTGGCACAGCATCACCACCAGCCAGGCAAGCACAGCACAGCATAGCATAACCACCAGCCAGTCAGCCCAGCATAACCGCCAGCCAAGTACAGCGCACAGGCCAGCCAGCCAAAGAAAAGACAGAGGCCAGGTGAGGGGCTTATATATGTGAAATACTGCCTATTGAATATATTTAAGTTACGCCACTGCTATGTTCATGTACATTTGGCCCTACTTATGACCACGCCCACTTTACGCGGCATGACCACGCCCAATTTTCGCCAAGGCACGCTATGCGCATTCTAATACAGTAGAATTCATGGAAAGGCATGTAATCAGCTTGTAAGTGTCTGATTCACTGTCTGTGATAGCATGCTGATATCTCACTACTGCTACAAGATACAGAAATGAGACATTATTGATCACTAGTGATGAGCAAAAAAGTGCAGCTTCATTTTGTTTCAATTCTTTAAAAAAATGTTTTGAAGTCTAGGGGCATCTATTTGTGTAATTCTGTCCTCAATACCAGGCTCTTAGACATAGGGCCTGATTCACAAAGCGGTGCTAACAGTTAGCACACTGGTGAAAAGCCCTTTATCACACCTAAACTCAGTTTAGGCATGATAAGTTTAGGTGTGATAAGTTTAGGTGTGATAAGTTTAGGCATGATAAGTTTAGGTGTGATAAGTTTAGGCATGATAAGTTTAAGCACCAACTGCGTTAGCACCGCAGTGCACAGCTGATCAAAAGTTTTGCGCTAGCAAAGTCTGGTGCACTTCGCATAGATTTTAATGGCGCTGCTTTGCGTGCGGGACTTTGCACGCTATCTACACTTATCTAAACTTAGCATGCCTAAACTTATCACGCCTAAACTGACTTTTCACCAGTGTGGTGCAAAGGTTATCACGCCTAAAGTCTTTTAGGCGTGATAACTGAGTTATCACCGCTTTGTGAATCAGGCCCATAGGCCTCAATTCACTAATCTTAACTCCTGTCTTTATTAACTCTTCTGAGCTGTTTTACAGTTATCACCATGGTGATATAATTGTGAATGGTGATATAATTGTGATAACTGTAAAACAGCTCAGAAGAGTTATTAAAGACAGGAGTTAAGCTTAGTGAATTGAGGCCATAGTCCTATCACTGAAATTCATGGGAACAACTTGACTACCCTGACCCCTCCCAAAGCTGTGGGTAACATGCCAAATTTAGAGTTGGCTCGAACCTCCGATTTTAGGTTCGCAAACCTCGAACGCGAACATATAAAAAAAGTTTGCGAACCGTCAAACAGCAATAGACTTCAATAGTCAGGCGAACTTCCAAAACTACAAACACTAATTCTGGCCACAAAAGTGATGGAAAAGATTTTCAATGGGTCTAACACCTGGAGGGGGGCATGGCGGAGTGGGATACACGCCAAAATTCCCCGGGAAAAATCCAGATTTGATGCACAGCAGGGTTTTAAGGGCAGAAATCACAATGCATTGCTAAATTGGAGGCCTAAAGTGCTTGAAAACATCTTGCGTGTATATACATCAATCAGGTAGTGTAATTAGTGTACTGCTTCACACTGACAGACTAAACTCACTGTGTAATGCACCGCAAACAGCTGTTTGTGTAGTGATGGTCGTGCTGGATTGGTGCACACCATGGCGAGAGTGCAGGCGAGAGTGCAAGCCCATATGGTAGGGCTGAGGTAGCTCAATGACAGAACAACAGTGACTGAGTTGTATACAATGAACAGAGGCGCCAAAAGTATAAGATTAGATTAAATGAGCTTAAAAACCAACTTAAATGGCAAAATTGAAGGAGGAAGTGGTGGTCTTACCTCCCTCAAGCAGACACGACAACGACTGTGATTCAGACAGTCAAACACATTTATTAGGAACTCCAAAAAGAAATGCAACGCATTTCGCAGGTTCAACCCCGCTTCATCAGGCAATATAGGGAGGAGTATCAAACTGAAAATGCCAGAGACCAAAGTATGAATACACTCATACAATCATAAATGTGTTATTATATAATATTCAAAAATAGTGATTTCAATATAATAAACTGAGTTTAAATTCAAAACTATGGATTAAATATATAAGGTAAGCCCATGATTTAATTAATTTCAGAATAAATGTATCTTGAAAAAACACATATACATAGCCCAACATGGTAATGCATGGTAATGCATTATGTGACATCAAATGACTTGATGTTTTACATCTCACTATAAAAAGAAAGAAAAAAAACTTCCCTATTCAGCAAGGGAAAGAGAACAAGCCTGTAGCCCTAATTGTATAACAAAAAGAATAAATAAGTATTGTAAGAAATACAATATGCTTGTAGCCATTTTACCGTGTCAAAAGTTACTACTAGAGTATAGTTTGGCCTTAAATACTGTCAGAAGAAAGGCTGCCTGCAAAAAGCACTTGCTAGAGGATATAATTATCATACAGAAGAATAGCAAGTAAGACAGTCTGGCTCATATCTATATGCTATTAGTAATAATGGCTCCAGCCTGCCTGTATTCAATTTATTGCCTAGAATCACTGATTTGCTTCCAAGTTTTTTCCCCTTCCTATAGTAATTTTACTTGACATTTTTGCTAAAGCTCAGCTGAACTATCTCAAATGAACCATAGTAATTATAGTGGATATACAGTATGTGTGTACTTATAAAGTCTAACAGCTGCAGAAAGGACATGAACAGGAGGTGCCTATATCAATATTCATCCTTATGCTAATATCCATTTTCTTCTCAGTACTTAAAACAGAACAGCTGTTTACTATTATTTCTTATATTGTTCGTTTCATCCTCATTATCCAGTGCATGTTACTTACTGGTCTTTTATGTATCCAGTATTCATAAAGAAATGGATAGAGTAGACAAACCGTAATTCTACCAACCTTAGTTACCTGACTTGGGGAATGAGATGGTAAATAAATGACTCTATAATTGTGGAGAGAATGTTAGATTGCAACATCTAACGTAGGACATACTTTGTATACCAATTGCTGCTAGGTGGCGCTGGTAGAAAATACTCAAACTGTACAGTGAACTAAGACCCCCCTCAGCCCGTACTGCATAAAGGAACAAACAATAAAATATGATATCACTGTGCATTTTCAAATGGTTAAGAAATACTTTTTTAGTGTTTTTCTTAAAAACACGATAACCAAAGGATTTTAAACAGCACTTATTAACCTTCACCACACCTTCCAGTCTCATTCATCCATTACTCCCATCCAAAGTTGGGCCCTTGTGAAAAAAGACCTTAGCTTTAATTTTTTTATCAATAGTCTCACATGTTCCTTAACCACTTAAGAAGACGTAGCTCCCACGTCATGAAAGGCTGTTGCTAGGGACACCCCGACGTAGGAGCTACGTCCACTGCTTAATCGCTAGAGACAGTGTTCATTGATAAAAAAAAAGTAGTAAAAACATTTTTTTTAAATAATTAAAAAAAGTGTTCATGTCCCCCAAGGCAATGATTGGTGTAAGGGATCATGAGGCCCCTGAACCAATCAGTATGCCTGAAGGGCCCGTACCCATGATGCAATGTGTCCGGCAACATTTTTGCAATGGGCAACATTTTCACAATTAATAATTGTTTTTGCGATATCGCATAATATTGTTTAAAAATTAGTTAAACAATGTTTAGCAACGTGCGGTGTTTGCAACCGCCATGACGGATCACTGAGCGTCTGATCGCTCAGATCCCCGTTGCCCGCCATAATAATTTTATCACGATTAAATGATCGTTTGCACCTTTGTTACCATGGTAGTGAAGATGAATTGGTTAAAGATCGCTGTTCGCTGCTAATCCCCGATCCATCTTCCCGTCGATAGTTAGCTTAGCTTATGTTTGAATGACGACTGTTAGAGCCAGTAATAAGTCAACATTCATAAAAACAAGTAACAATGTTAGGTAAATAGTAAAGATTTGTTGAAAAACACGTGCAATTTTGCGCAATGCAAAATTGCACATAATGCTTTTAAATGGCGACGCGCATGTTCGTTTTCTGGGCTGCAATTCGAAAGAGTAAATCAAACATGATTTCCAGCTGCATGATATCGAGCATTCAATTCCCATAGACTGGTAGCAAATGCCAGCAGTCTATGGTGGATGATGCATGCGCAACAACGCAAAAAGGATATGAAAAATGTACTGTGGGAAAACACCATTGTTTTAAGCAAACACAAGTGTGGCCTGTGAGGGGTCACCTAAATTTGGATGCAGTACGGGCTGATAAATTTGGGTGCCACCATGTGTTAAACATAAACAGGACATATCTATAATCGCACCCTGAAGAAAAATTGGCACAAAAATGATAGTAATGGGTATGAAATAATGGTGATAGAATAGCAGTAATTTTAGCAATATTCTATTATCCACTATAGTAGAATACAGGTATCTGTAATTTACCGATATTCTGCTATCATCCACTGTACCCTAACTCTCACCTGAACCCTACGCTAACTATGCCTTACCCTAACCATCCCTCAATTACTCCTAACCCTAACCACCCACCACCTACTCCTAACACTAATTAGCCCTTGTCTAAAAGAACTGCAAAAAAGCCATAGATGCACCTTGAGAATAATGGTTTGCTGTTCATCCAGCTTGTTATCAAATAACCTATATGTGACCTCCTTTTCATCATAATGAGTTGTAGAATACATTTTGATGTGCTTTATAGCTTGGGCCAATGTCACATAAAAAATAGATAGGGACAAACTCAATCCATCATAAAAAAATATAATTTCCAAAATTATGATCAAACTTGGCAAAGTTTCAGCAAAACTATACGAGTCGGTTGCTTACAAAATTCTACCTTTTGAATAGCCCTGGTTGTTAGCTTTCCATAATAGTGACATTTGTGGCTTTTTTTTAAAGAACAAGCGACACCCATGCTAACCTAGAAATAAAAAACACATATATAAGTAGATAAATACTACTTCTACTTACATAATAGATATATTGTGCTATCCAAGTAATGATTCCTGTGAATTTTATAAAGGAAAAGCAGAAAATCCTTTTTTAGGCAGTGGCCATCTTGCCAAGCTAATGCTGACATCATATCCTCCCTGACTCTTGTTTTCCCCCTCCCTTCTCTTGCTAATTGTGTATTCATTAGCTTCCCTCCTCCCAGAGTCTTCAGACACTCCCACTGAGGTGTACACTGTCTTTTTTTTTATTTACACATCCAATCACTGAGTCACCTCAGCCTTGCTTGTAAACACAAGTAATCAGAGGGTGTTTCTGATAAGCAGCTAGGCAGGGAAATAAATGGAAGAGGAGGAATATATTATAGATAAAAAGACCTCCCAGCCTTTAACTCTTTGGCACTGTAGGGCACTATGGCTAGTGCTCCTAAAGTGTGTGATAACTACAAACCATAACAGCAGAAAAAGTTTTGCAAGTTTTGAATGCAGGATTAGCATCTTTATCACTTAATACACTCAGACCAGTTGCTGTTGAAATTAGATTTTTATGGTGACAATACCACTTTAATGTCCTGACTCTTCTGGAGCAATGCAAACAGAAAATGGTTTGTAACAAAAAGTGGCTTGCAATAAAGCCATAGATGCACCTTAAGAATAATGGAGTGCATCCAGTATGTTATCATATGACATATATGTGACCTCATTTCAATCATAATGAGTTGTAGAATACATTGTGATGTGTATTATAGCTTGACCCCTGTCACATAAAAAATAGGTAGTGACAAACTCAATCCCTTATGAGAAAAGACTCATCATTTTTAAAGTTATGCTCAAACTTGGGAAAGATTCAGCAAAATTACATGAGTTGGTAACTTGCAAAATACCCACTTTTGAATAGCCCTGGTTGTTAGCTTTCCATAATGGTGACATTTGTGGCCTTTTCTGCTGTCCAGACTCTGGGGCTATGCAAACAAAGTATGGCCCTAAAATACTTGGTGGAAAAAATTGGCCTGTACAAAGCCACATGGACATTTTCTTGTTAATGGCATGCTAGACGCCCAGATAGTTATCAGCTGATATATATGGGATATCCTTTTAACCCTGACAAATTGTAGAATAGATTTTAGGGGGGGGGGGGGGGGGGGGGGGGTTAGGGTTTAGGCCTGTGTCTTGTGAATTACTTTTATTAACAAACTGAATCAAAGGCAATATTTTTTTGTATTTGCATATATTTAGTACCAAAATAAAAATCTTGTAAAAATAAAACAGTGACAGAATTTAAAACAAAATACATAAAATGTCACCTTAAGGAGGGCTTGTAATTATTGCTAGGGTACAATGTGAAAGCAAGAAACAACACAGAAAAAAATATACACCTTTACTTCCAAATAATATATTATCCCCATACATTGCACTAGGGACATGATTTAAATGTTGGAATTACCAGGACAAATGGGAAAATAAAGTGTGTGGGTTTTATGTACGGTAGTGTTGTTTATTTTACAACCATAGTGGATGGAAATGGAGAAATAGTGTATATTTTTCATTTTTTCTCTAATTTTTCCTTTTAAAATGCATATTAAATAAAGTAATTACTGAAAACAAATACCACCTCCAAAACGCCTAGTTTGTGGAGAAAAATAAACAAGATATAGATCATTTAGATGTGATGAGTAGTGATACAGTTATTGGCGAATGAATAGGAGGAGCTCTGAAATGTGAAAATTGCTTGGATGCATAAGGTGAAAAAAACACAGAAGGCTGAAGTGGTTAAGCACCCTCTGATACAAGGAAGAATGAATGGTGGCTTATATGATAACAAGTTGGCCAGGTCTTACTGCAGCAAAGTATCTCCAAATCATGACACTTCCATGCTTCACAGTTGGTATGAGGTTGTCTTTAAATGCTGTATTTGGTTTACACCAAATGTCCTCTTTTCTGGTGTCAACTAATTCTGTTTTAGACTTATCTGTTCAAAGAACATTATTCCAGAAGTCCTGGTGTATGTCTATATTCTTCAGTCTGGCCTTGATGTGTCTCTTAGAGAGCAAGTGTTTCCTCCTTGCATAACTTTCATAACTCTGATTACAGAGACATACATATTAGGAACCTGCTGAAGGTCCCATGATGATTTTAGGGTTCTCTGAAACTCCTTTCAGCATCTTTGTAATGATCCGCTCAGCTGGCTGCACAGGCAGACAGCTGTTTGACCATTCCTTAAGTCTGTGGGATGCAGGTCTCTGGACAAAAGACCTGTCTTTGCTGTGCAAGCTTCAGACCTGCTCTGCTGAGGAATTTGCATATACTGACTATGCAAATTGCCTAGTCTCCTCCCTTGAAGGCTTGCAGCATAAATACCATGTGATCCCACAGTCCTTCGCTGGTCATCATGGTTTGTTAATACACTCCTGGAGTGTCAGCCTTGCTATTGTTTGCTAAAGATTATCTTAGAGTATTCCTGGGGGTTGCATTAGGCATCCCTATAGCACAGTCAGCTTGCATTATCTGTTTTGCCTGTGTTGTCTCTCTGCTGCGATTGTCCTGTCGCCAGCGGTGGTCGACAGGAAATCGCTCTGTCTGTCAGGGGTGCTAACCAGAGCAGCGTTTGCTACTGGTAGCCCCATCTGTTTGTCTGTCTGGATCACACTCACTATGGCGGTAAGAGCAGTGGATCTTGCTAACTCTGTTTCTGTGCTCGGATCACACTTGCTCTGGTGGAAAGAGCAGTGGATCCTACTAAGCTCTGTTTCCCTACTTGGTTCACACTTGCTCTGGCGGAAAGAGCAGTGGATCCTTCCTGTCCTGTCCCTGAACCTAGATCGCACTCGCTCTGGCGGAAGAGTGGTGGATCTTATCTGACCTATTCCTGTTTCTGTTCGTTTGTCTGTCTGGATCGCACTCGCTATAGTGATAGCAGCGGTGGTTCCTTTTGTACTCTGTCTGGGAGTGTAGGCCAGAGCTGCGGTTGCTGCTGGCTGCTCCTTCTGTCTGCCTTGTCTGATACGAACGCTTGCTGTAGGCTCGGTGGGGTCACAGTTAAGCAAGCGTTCGCGTTCTCTGTTTCATGTTTGTGTGGCGTTGGTTAGTCAGGGTGGCGTGCTTGTCTCTGTTGCGCTTAATGTGCGGAGACCGCGCCGTAAACACGTTCGCTGTTGCGAATGAGTGTGGTGTTCGCGTTTAGCTAGCGTTTGTTATTTTCCTTATCTCCTCATTGTTGTTTGCTGTGCCTTTGCTACTCTCGTGCTCTGTCTTGCTCAGTCTTGTGTCACTTCTGGCAATCGCCTTTCTCGCGATTGCGTTCCTACTTTATTTCTACAGTTGTGTGTTCGCCGTCACTGGTTGGCGACTAGATTGGTGCACACACATTCACTCTGTCGCTGTGCTCTCTCTCTTTAAGGGCTATCTTGCCCTGCATTGCTTCCCTGCATACAATTCCTATCTGGCATCCGTGGCGGTGCAGAGGATCTGCTCCTCTGCACTCCACGGTTCCATCTGCGGGCAGGAATTCCCCTCTACAGGTGCGTTGCACCTTTTTGCTGGGTTCTCTCAAATTATACGCTTGTGGAGGTTTTCCGTAGTGTCAGCGCGCGTCCTGTGCGTTGACCACGGAAAGAATTCCACAATCGTTACAATCTTGTTGTGTTAAAATTGAGATTAAGTATCCATATGTCTAAAAATGTTACAAAACGCTCAGGCTTTTCATAAGATGTTCTTATTTTTTTCACATGATCATATGTTGTTTTGTAGATTAAATGTGGATGATAGTGTAGGTGGGAGGGAATAGGTAATCAACATTCACATAGGAATATACTGCATTGATGAGAAGTGAGTGACTGAGTAAAGCAAGATGGTTAAACAATCAACAACAACAACAACAACAAATAACATTTGTAAAGCACTTTTCTCCCGTGGGACTCAAAGCGCATAAGCATGGCTCCGACCATCGTGGTACAGAGGAAGAATTTTATAAATCTGGAAATGCCAGGCTAAACAGGTGGCTTTTCAGTCTGGATTTGAATAGCTCCAGGGATGGTGCTGTCTTTACTGGGTGTGGTAGGGAGTTCCAAAGAGTAGGGGCAGCATGACAGAAGGTTCTGTATCCAGATTTTTTGAGGTGCACTCTGGGAGTGACCAAGTTTATAGAGCTTGCTGATCTGAGGTTGTGAGAGGTGTGGTGCAGCTTCAGCAAGTCCTTCATGTATCCAGGGCCCAGATTGTGCAGGGATTTGAATGTGAGCAGTCCAATCTTGAAGAGTATTCTCCATTCTACTGGTAGCCAGTGCAGTGAGCGAAGGATCGGTGTAATGTGACAGTGGCGAGGCTGGTTTGTTAGCAATCTGGCAGCAGGATTCTGCACTAATTGCAGGCGACCCAGGTCCTTTTTGGGGAGGCCAGCATAAAGGGCATTGCAGTAGTCCAGCCGTGATGTGATGAAGGCAATCAATATTCCCAGATTGATTTTCAATCAGAGAAATATTGATAACTTATCTAATCGTGTAAAATGTAAAATAGTGTATAATAGGCTTAAGATCTATGCACATGGGGATTGTTTACTTGCTGATTGAAACTGGCAACAACAATCTATGGCTATTTCCCTTAAAACATGACCTTTTTAGTTCTACAATAGTATATCTACTTAAAATCCATCAAATTAACACAATTACAAAATGTAATTTTTATTCAGTGAATACAATTACAAAAAAAAGTGCATAACTCACAGGCAAAATTCACTGTTCGGCTGGTTTCACAGTGGGATGTTTAAGTCCCACGTTACAGCAGCCAGTAACGCAGCCTAACTCACAGCACTGTAAAATCAATGTGCTGTTCACAGTGCACACGTTGCGTTAGGGTATAACACTGCACGTTAAATGAAAGTGCAGCATGCTGTAGGTTATACCCCTATAGAGCTGCGTTAGATTGTTTGCACATGCTCAGTGGCTAGTCACATGGCTAATTAATATTCACTGCACTGTGGTTACTCGTGGTGGGACTATAGTGTTGTCCGGCTCATGAACGAATCGTTCATTTGATCCGGATCTTTTTTGTGAGTCGAATAATCTGGATAACCACAATGAAAGATTCAGTTCACAGTGGATGTCTGTCTGGAAAAAACAGGAACATACAGAATGTACAGTGCAGGGAAAGTCCTGTCCTGCTAGTCATTTCACCCCCAGTCTGCTTCCCTAGTAAAATGATTCAAATGATTTGGTTCAAAGATCCGGATCTTTTCAATGATTCGATTCGAATTATCCGAATCCTTAAAAAGATCTGGACATCCCATCACTATCCTGGAGCGGCCGCTTTGAGAGCCACATAACACGGCTCAATTTGACATCCAACTTCAACACCACTACACGTTGCATTAGGGGTACGTTATGCGACCGACCTTAACGTCCCCTAAAACGCAACGTCTTGGTGTGAAAGTAGCCTTAGAGAAATTGTATTTCATTCTTTTCATTTTGGAAAAAATCTGTTAGTCTTGTTAATGGCTGAACTCTTAGATCTCACCTCGATCCATATGCAATTCACTTTTTCTCTTGAGTTTACTCCTAGGAGAGTTTAAAATAACCTTTCAGCACTCTGCAATTGAAAAAGTACCAAAAAGTAGGTAAAAAGGTACTATTAAAATTATTTGGAGTATTTTCTTGCTTGCGGGCGATTTAAAATGCAATTTATTGACAAGTTGTGAAAATATCTCCTAGGAAAAAATCAGGAGAAAAAGTTAATTGCATATGGTCCATAATGTCTTGATTCTATTACCCTGTGCAATAAACAATACTCATCAGAGTCATGAAGCAAATTAAAAGAATAACTGCCTGAGAATAGAGTAATTAATTTCTTAGCATGTCTGCTATACTCTGACTTATAATTGCTGTTCTAATGACTTAATTATAAAGGTATGTTATGTTCATTTATTTCATATACAGATCTTGCTATACAATCACAGCCTAATTATTTATTAGTAAGTTCCCACAGCTGTAATAAAAAATAAAAATGTAAGAATTTCCCACAATACACATTCAGTTAGAGGCTAGCTCACTGATAAAAGGGTGTGTGCAGGGGAATAGGGGGGATAGATGGGAGCATTTACTATACAAAGCGCATACTAATATAATTTATGACTCTGTTCCATATTTGTTCTGCCGTGGAAGTTCCAAGTAGGAATGAGCAAACCATCAGACATAGCAGCGGAAATTCAAACTGTATTGCATTGCAGCCTACAAATAAACTACGTAGAGGGTCTTACTAGACTCTCCATGTACAACAATTGTAGTCTCCCCATATGTGAATGATGACATCTAGGTCAATGATGTATCTCTCAGCTGCAGCCAACATGTAGAAAATAAATAATATACAGTTTTATCAAACATCATTATACAAGTCCAAAAATATCTTATTGAGGTTTGCTAGTGACTTTTTATGATATGCTGTAAATGAAGAAGATACAACCACCCACTATCCAGTTTTGTCTTGTTGAAGACCAGTACCAGGTATCCAACTGTTATAACCACTACCCACTCACTCGTCATTTTAAAACGTCCTGTTGGTCCCTCTTAACGGACCACAGGACATTTTAAAATGTCCTTCCCCCATTGCTGGGACAGTTCACAAGCCCCCCCCCCCCCCCCAGTAACGGTCAGAACCCGCAGAGCCGTGATTGCTGAAAGGGAAGAAGTCCTTCCTGAACCAATCAAAGTGCCCGTAAAGCAAAGATCATGGCTTTAACAAGAAGCCAATGAGCTTTGTTGTAACAGCACTGTCTCTGTGCTCGTTCTAAGCACAGAAACAGGGTAAGTGTGAGGACATCTACACACATAAGTAAATATACACATTTTATACTACATTCTAAACATTGCAAATAAAATAAAAATACATTAATACCTTCTTCCACCCTCCCCCAAAGAAATCCTAATTGGTGGTTAAAAAAACAAGGTATAGATCATTTTGTTGTGACAAGTAGTGATAAAGTTATTTGGCGAATGAAAGCTAGGAGCGCTAATAGGTAAAAATTGCTCTGGTCCATTAGGGTAAAAACCCTTGGGGAGTGAAGTGGATAAATGAGGCATAGTTTATAGGTACTGCACCGTGTGATATCATGACATGAGAAATTCTTGAAGCCCAGATATATGTATATGAGGCATCATTTCCAGTTTAAGAGTAGGGTTAGTGAGACATCGCTACCAAGGCACCCAAACCCAATCAAATCACTATCAAACTGTAACCATGTTTTTAAATGGCCAGGATGCACAGGCAAGTCTATGGCTTCCTTACACTTTAAATGCTGCTTTCTCTTCCTCCACCCCTTGCGGGCAGCTCATTCTGTCTCACTCCAGGCATGTATTTCTCTGAGAAAATGCAATGCTTATTATAAAGCCAGTTTTTTTTAAATGTTTGTAAACTATGAGTGGAATTAAACCCCATTTAAAGAAACAGACTTAATGTACAGGTATGTATCCTGTAGTGTATGTGTCGTAGTCTAGGGCCAATTTAGGGGGGAGCAAAATAACTTATCTGTATGTTTTGGAGAAGTAGGAGGAAACCGAAGTGCCCGGAGGAAAGCCACGCAGACCCGGGGGAGAACATACAAATTCCGTGCAGATAGTCCCTTGGCTGGGACTCGAACTGGTGACCTATTGTTATCATACAAGGCCCAGCAATTCAGCTATGGCATAAGCTGATTACTATCACAGGCCAAGTGATCAAGTAGGAAGAGGCTTTTATGTGGACATCCACTAACGACAGCCAACATGCAAATTCCAACACAGCTGAATGGTAATTACTCAATCCTGTGCTACTAATAGTCATTTTCTGATCAAATATAGGGTGCTAGAAATTATAATTGCCTTCTTTGTTAAAATATAATAATCTATAATGACATTTGTAGTTATTATTTATTCATTCATCTAGTTATTGATTTATTTAGTTCATCTATGTATTAATCCAAGCACAGTAATTTACATTTTTGAATGCTTGCAAAAATAAAGTGGAATCAGAATTATATATTGTTCTTTACTGCTGTTTATGCATCCTCCTGGCTGTAAATGCTCTTCAGCTTATGCAATAGTTCTAGTTTAAGGAATATTAACACCTTAATCTGCTGATGCAGTGCTACAATGATTATGACAGTGAATAACTGAATTGTTAAAAAGATATATCCTTTATGTCTAAATATTACTGCTTTTGGCTGCTTATTCTTTTCAACTTGTGCTATTGATTTGCTTTAAGGCATATTTACTCCTGTGCTGAACTTGCTAATGCTGTGCCATAACAATGTAACCACTTACTCACCACATGTTATTTCCAGAGTTGGTTAAGGGGCTTTGGATTCCAACCGTTATAAATGATATAATTTATAGGTACTGCATGGTGTGATATTGTGATACGAGGAACATGGTATGCTTAAACCAGAGCAATTTTCACATTTCACACTCCTCCCATTCATTCGCCTATAACTTTATCGCCACTTATGACACCGAAATGATCTTTACATCTTTTTTTTGCCACAAATAAGGCTTTCTTAGGGTGGTACTTTTTGCTAAGAATTATTTTATTTTAGTTGCATTTTAAAAAGAGTAATAAGATTAAAAAAATGAAAAAAAATCATTATTTTTTAAGTTTCAGCCATTATAGTTTTAAAATAAAATGTGCTGCGATACATAACACCAATACGGTTTCTTTGCCCATTTGTCCCAGTTGTTACAATGTTTAAATTGTGTCCCTAGTACAATCTATCTTGACAATATTTTATTCAGAAATAAAGGTGTATTTTTTCCATTTGCATTTCTTTATACTAGAAGATCAATAATTACAAGCCCTAATTTGCAAAAATAGTAGTGATACACCCTAATGTATGGGATGCAGAAAAATTACAGTAATAGTTTTGTTTAACAAATGACACACATATATAAAAAAAAAGCTGCGTCCTTAAGGTAACTATTTATAATTTGTTATGCTTTTTTCTTTTTTTCTTTTTTTTTAACAATAACAATAACCATAGTTATATAGAAAGGAGGGGGTTTTAAATGGTTAAAATTGGGTATTCTTTTATTTATTAACATTTTTAGGTGCATTTTTCTTTTTGGCCGCTAGATGCCACCCATACTATCATGTGTACTAAACCGTTTACAGCAAGTAGTGAAGAGCTGTGAATCATGACGGCATCTCAATGAAACCAGATCATTATTAACCACTGGCACACTGATCAGCGAGTACCGATCAGTCCTCTGAGAGGGGAGGCGTGGGTGGTGGGAGCTGCAGGGGGATCACTGGGGTCGCAGCAGCCACGGAGAGGGGGGCGTTGGTCGATGTAAACCGCGCAATAGGTGTATCTACACTCCTGGTGCTGAAGTGAAGTGATGCAGCAGTTGAGAACTGGTTAAATGGAGTGCAACTGAACTGCTAGAAATATATGAGCTTTACTTATAAGTTTTAGCTACACCATGAGATACTTTGTGTGCACACTTATACTGTATGCTGATTAGGCAACATGGTAGATAGGAGTAGTGTTGGGCGAACATCTAGATGTTCGGGTTCGGGCCGAACAGGCCGAACATGTCCGCGATGTTCGGGTGTTCGACCCGAACTCCGAACATAATGGAAGTCAATGGGGACCCGAACTTTTGTGCTTTGTAAAGCCTCCTTACATGCTACATACCCCAAATTTACAGGGTATGTGCACCTTGGGAGTGGGTACAAGAGGAAAAAATTTTTTAGCAAAAAGAGCTTATAGTTTTTGAGAAAATCGATTTTAAAGTTTCAAAGGGAAAACTGTCTTTTAAATGCGGGAAATGTCTGTTTTCTTTGCACAGGTAACATGCTTTTTGTCGGCATGCAGTCATAAATGTAATACATATAAGAGGTTCCAGGAAAAGGGACCGGTAATGCTAACCCAGCAGCAGCACACGTGATGGAACAGGAGGAGGGTGGCGCAGGAGGAGAAGGCCACGCTTTGAGACACAACAACCCAGGCCTTGCATGAGGACAAGAAGCGTGCGGATAGCATGCTTTGTACCACCATGCAGTCATAAATGTAATAAAGATAAGTGGTTCAATAAACAGGGACCACGCGGCAACGCTAACCCAGCAGCAGCACACGTGATGGAACAGGAGGAGGCGCAGGAGGAGAAGGCCACGCTTTGTGAGACACAACAACCCAGGCCTTGCATGAGGACAAAAAGCGTGCGGAGAGCATGCTTTGTACCGCCATGTAGTCATAAATGTAATAAAGATAAGAGGTTCAATAAACAGGGACCACGCGGCAACGCTAACCCAGCAGCAGCAGCAGCAGCAGCACACGTGATGGAACAGGAGGAGGCGCAGGAGGAGAAGGCCACGCTTTGTGAGACACAACAACCCAGGCCTTGCATGAGGACAAAAAGCGTGCGGATAGCATGCTTTGTACCGCCATGTAGTCATAAATGTAATAAAGATAAGAGGTTCCATAAACAGGGACCGGCAACGCTAACCCAGCAGCAGCAGCAGCAGCAGCACACGTGATGGAACAGGAGGAGGCGCAGGAGGAGAAGGCCACGCTTTGTGAGACACAACAACCCAGGCCTTGCATGAGGACAAAAAGCGTGCGGATAGCATGCTTTGTACCGCCATGTAGTCATAAATGTAATAAAGATAAGAGGTTCCATAAACAGGGACCACGCGGCAACGGTAACCCAGCAGCAGCAGCAGCAGCAGCAGCACACGTGATGGAACAGGAGGAGGCGCAGGAGGAGAAGGCCACGCTTTGTGAGACACAACAACCCAGGCCTTGCATGAGGACAAAAAGCGTGCGGATATAGCAGCAATGCTTTTTGCCGCCATGCAGTCATAAATGTAATACAGATGAGAGGTTCAATAAACAGGGACCGGAAACGCTAAACCATCCCAGATGTTCATCGGTCATGTTACTTGGTTGGGGTCCAGGAGTGTTGCGTAGTCGTTTCCAATCCAGGATTGATTCATTTTAATTTGAGTCAGACGGTCTGCATTTTCTGTGGAGAGGCGGATACGCCGATCTGTGATGATGCCTCCGGCAGCACTGAAACAGCGTTCCGACATAACGCTGGCTGCCGGGCAAGCCAGCACCTCTATTGCGTACATTGCCAGTTCGTGCCAGGTGTCTAGCTTCATGCCCGGTTTCAGGTCCAGCGGTGCCAGCCACAAATCCGTCTGTTCCTTTATTCCCCTCCAAATTTCCTCCCCTGTGTGCTGCTTATCCCCAAGGCAGATCAGCTTCAGCAACGCTTGCTGACGCATGCCAACAGCTGTGCTGCACTGCTTCCACGATCCTACTGCTGCTGGTGCTGGGTTAGCATTTCCGGATGAGGTACAGCTTTGAGATGCGTTGGAGGAGAAGGAGTCAGAGAGGTAGGTGCTGCTGTTGTTATCCAGCTGTTTGCGGTGTGGGCAACACCCGCGCCGTAGCAGGTGAGGAATCGCTGCCAGGCTCCACAAGGTTCACCCAGTGCGCGGTAAGGGAGATGTATCGACCCTGGCCGAACGCACTCGTCCAGGTGTCAGTGGTGAGGTGAACCTTGCAGGCAACGGCATTCTTCAAGCTTCGGGTTATTTAGCTGACCACGTGCTCATGCAACTCAGGCACTGCAGAGCGCGCAAAGTGGTAGCGGCTGGGAACAACGTAACGTGGGATGGCCACTGACATCATGCCCTTGAAGCTGTTTGTCTCCACCACTCGATATGGCAGCATTTCGCAGGCCAGAAGCTTGGCTATGCTGGCTGGCTGTTACTGCCACGGCCCGGGGGTCATTTGCTGGCAATTTCCTCTTGTGCTCAAACATCTCAGAGACAGACAACTCAACCGTAGCGCTGCACACCGAAGGGCTGTTGGTTGTTGTGTTTGATGAACACTGGGAGACCTCAAGAGCACTAGTCCGGAAAGTGACAGTGTCAGCATCGTCTGATGTTTGTGAATGTTGTGAACCACGCAATGGCTGGGCTACTGCTGCTGCTGAGGCGGGTCTGGTGGTGAGTCTGGTGAACCCAAGGGAGGCAGTGTTGCTGGTGGTACCCTGTCCTGCCGCGTTTGCCCACAGAGTGGGATGTTTGGATAGAATGTGGCGGCTCATGCTGGTGGTGGAGAGGTTGTTAATACTTTTCCCCCTGCTCAGGCGGGTCTTGCACACCTTGCAAATCGCCATGGTAACATCCTCAGTGCAGTCTTCAAAGAAAGCCCAGACTTTAACTGGCTGAGGACTCGGACCTCGTGCGTGATGTGCTGGTGCTGCTTAACCCACTGCTGGACGCTTGAGAGGTCATCCAAGTAATTATCTGGTCCTGTTCTTTTGGATCTGTGAGGGTTGTTGTCCTGGACAACATGGGCAGTATTGAGTGGGTTTTCTTGGGTGCTCCCCTGTGGCCTGTACGTGAACCGTCAGGGGAAACACCTCTTCCCTTGCCCCTCCCTCTTTCACCGGATTTCTTCCTCATTTCACTTATCCTTAAAGTACACGCTGACTGGCAGCAGTACAGTGGCAGTACAGAAATGCTATACAGTGGTGGGTGAGCGGTGTACCACTATTGTCAGCAGTGACACAGAGCACAATGCTATACAGTGGCGGGTGAGCGGTGTACTACTGTTCCCAGCAGACACAGAGTGGAAGTAAACACAATGCTATATAGTGTGGCTGAGCCGTGTACACAGAGTGGCATTAAACACAATGCTATATAGTCTGCTATATAGTCACCCCGAACAGGGTGATGTTCTGCAGAACCCGAACAGTGGCAAACACTGTTCGCCCAACACTACTGGGAGGGAACGCAGATTTTAGTACCTAAACACACGATACAACATGTTTTCCGGGGTCGGACTCTGAGGCACATACAGATGGTCCCGATCATCATCCTCATCATACAACTCTTCTCCTGAGTCTGACCCACCCACCACCTCTGCCACCCCAACATCCCCAGACACAGACCCCTCATCGTCCTCAACATTAACTTGGGATGCTGGCCTGAGCCAGACCTCCTCCTCCACATCAGGCCCCATCATCTCCTCAATGGCAGCCCTCATTAATCGCTCTGGCGACGGACTGATGGACACAACGTTCTCCTCCGGGGAGGGCTGCTGCTGACCACTGGCTGCTGGGGTGGATGTTATAGCTTGCGTGGGGCGTTGGCTGTTGCTGTTGTTGGGAGTGCTGCTCACAGCGGAGGTCTCTGGGGAACTCATGTTGAGCTCATATAGTGGTTGACGGTGAGTGGAGTATTACTGATCCCAGCAATATACACACTGACTGGCAGAGTACGCAATGCTATATAGTGTGGCTGAGCGGTGTACACAGAGTGGCAGTAAACACAATGCTATATAGTCTGGCTGAGCGAGCGGTGTACTACTGTTCCCAGCAGAATCAGAGTGGCAGTAAACAATGGTATATAGTCTGGCTGAGCGGTGTACACAGAGTGTCAGTAAACAATGGTATATAGTCTGGCTGAGCGAGCGGTGTACTACTGTTCCCAGCAGAATCAGAGTGGCAGTAAACAATGGTATATAGTCTGGCTGAGCGGTGTACACAGAGTGTCAGTAAACAATGGTATATAGTCTGGCTGAGCGAGCGGTGTACTACTGTTCCCAGCAGAATCAGAGTGGCAGTAAACAATGGTATATAGTCTGGCTGAGCGGTGTACACAGAGTGTCAGTAAACAATGGTATATAGTCTGGCTGAGCGGTGTACACACAATGCTATATAGTCTGCTATATAGTGTCAGTAAACAATGGTATATAGTCTGGCTGAGCGAGCGGTGTACTACTGTTCCCAGCAGAATCAGAGTGGCAGTAAACAATGGTATATAGTCTGGCTGAGCGGTGTACACAGAGTGTCAGTAAACAATGGTATATAGTCTGGCTGAGCGAGCGGTGTACTACTGTTCCCAGCAGAATCAGAGTGGCAGTAAACAATGGTATATAGTCTGGCTGAGCGGTGTACACAGAGTGTCAGTAAACAATGGTATATAGTCTGGCTGAGCGGTGTACACACAATGCTATATAGTCTGCTATATAGTGTCAGTAAACAATGGTATATAGTCTGGCTGAGCGAGCGGTGTACTACTGTTCCCAGCAGAATCAGAGTGGCAGTAAACAATGGTATATAGTCTGGCTGAGCGGTGTACACAGAGTTTCAGTAAACAATGGTATATAGTCTGGCTGAGCGGTGTACACAGAGTGTCAGTAAACAATGGTATATAGTCTGGCTGAGCGGTGTACACAGAGTGGCAGTAAACACAATGCTATATAGTCTGGCTGAGCGAGCGGTGTACTACTGTTCCCAGCAGAATCAGAGTGGCAGTAAACAATGGTATATAGTCTGGCTGAGCGGTGTACACAGAGTGTCAGTAAACAATGGTATATAGTCTGGCTGAGCGGTGTACACAGAGTGTCAGTAAACAATGGTATATAGTCTGGCTGAGCGGTGTACACAGAGTGGCAGTAAACACAATGCTATATACTCTGGCTGAGCGAGCGGTGTACTACTGTTCCCAGCAGACACAGAACAGTGAACAGAATGCTATATAGTGTGGCTGAGCGAGCGGTGTACCACTATTCCCAGCAGACACAGAACAGTGAACAGAATGCTATATAGTGTGGCTGAGCGGGCGGTGTACCACTATTCCCAGCAGACACAGAACAGTGAACAGAATGCTATATAGTGTGGATGAGCGAGCGGTGTACCACTATTCCCAGCAGACACAGAACAGTAAACAGAATGCTATATAGTGTGGCTGAGCGAGCGGTGTACCACTATTCCCAGCAGACACAGAACAGTGAACAGAATGCTATATAGTGTGGCTGAGCGAGCGGTGTACCACTATTCCCAGCAGACACAGAACAGTGCACAGAATGCTATATAGTGTGGCTGAGCGAGCGGTGTACCACTATTCCCAGCAGACACAGAACAGTAAACAGAATGCTATATAGTGTGGCTGAGCGAGCGGTGTACCACTATTCCCAGCAGACACAGAACAGTAAACAGAATGCTATATAGTGTGGCTGAGCGAGCGGTGTACCACTATTCCAAGCAGACACAGAACAGTGAACAGAATGCTATATAGTGTGGCTGAGCGAGCGGTGTACCACTATTCCCAGCAGACACAGAGTGGCAGTAAACAGAATGCTATATAGTGTGGCTGAGCGAGGTACACAGAGTGGCAGTAAACAGAATGCTATATAGTGTGGCTGAGCAAGCGGTGTACTACTATTCCCAGCAGACACAGAGTGGCAGTAAACAGAATGCTATATAGTGTGGCTGAGCGAGGTACACAGAGTGGCAGTAAACAGAATGCTATATAGTGTGGCTGAGCAAGCGGTGTACTACTGTTCCCAGCAGTGACACAATGACAGGGGGGACCCTGGCTAGCGTGGCTGGAGCGCGAACTACCCTGCCTGCCTACCCAAAGCTAAACCCACAGACAAATGGCGGAGATATGACGTGGTTCGGGTATTTATTTACCCGAACCACGTGACCGTTCGGCCAATCAGAGCGCGTTCGGGTCCGAACCACGTGACCCGTTCGGCCAATCACAGCGCTAGCCGAACGTTCGGGGAACGTTCGGCCATGCGCTCTTAGTTCGGCCATATGGCCGAACGGTTTGGCCGAGCACCGTCAGGTGTTCGGCCGAACTCGAACATCACCCGAACAGGGTGATGTTCTGCAGAACCCGAACAGTGGCGAACACTGTTCGCCCAACACTAGATAGGAGTCCCATTGAGGATATAACTGTTGTTCGACTGAAAGGTTTAGCACTCTTATGGAAATGTTTAAGTCTTTTAATTCAGTTAATTTTCTGTCATTTAATAAAGGTACTTACTTTTTGTTATATTTTTGATTGTGTGTATCTCAGCCAATTACTATTGAGTCTATTGAAGTTTACAGTGAGATCACATATTAACCTTTGTGGCGTTGATTTCATTGTTAAAATTTTGGGGGGCAATTTTTTTGGGCTGTATATAAACTCTCAGTCAGTACTTCATTCATTAGTTTTACAGAAATATAAGTGGTTTCTAACTGCAAAACAGGTAGTGGAATAAAGTTGTTATTCTCTTTACTAGAACTGGTGGGGTGTGGGTGTTGGGGCACCATCTAGAAAAAGGCACAGGAGACAAAAAGGGAGCCCAATGGTGCAGTATGTCAAAGTAAAATAGTAAATGTAAAGTAAGCAACTACTCACAAAGGTGGGTTGCAGAACGGCAACCAACCACAGAAAGCAGGTGGAGACAATGAACCCGACTCAACTCGAGGAGGTCGCCGGGGACCTGGATGCGGTCGTTCGCTTTGAGAAAAGAAGGGAAACAGATCTCCACTGCGGTGAAACCACGGGTACTCTGTCTCCACCCCTCAAACGGGTGGTGTATGGGGGTATGAAATGCACTAATTAGGTAGAAGAGGCGCCCTGGTGTATAATAAAAGCATTTAAGAACAATTTAAAATCGACAAAAGATTGAGGTAGCTTACCTCAGAGACGAAAAATTTTTGTGTAAACAAAAGGTTTAATTAGTGGTAGCACAGGCAGCGTGTTTCACGGGTCTGAGCTCGCTTCCTCAGGCCAATATCAGTGCCAAACTAAGCAAAAGGTTTAGCATAGGGAAACTCCTTTTGCTAAACCTTTTGCTTAGTTTGGCACTGGTATTGGCCTGAGTAAAAAGGCTCAGACCCGTGAAACGTGTTGCCTGTGCTACCACTAATAAAACATTTTGTTTACTCATAGATTTTTCGTCTCTGAGGTAAGGTACCTCAATCTTTTGTCGATTTTAAACTGTTCTTAAATGCTTTTAAACTGTTCTTAAATGCTTTTATTATACACCAGGGCACCTCTTCTACCCAATTAGTGTCTTTACTAGAAGGGTTTTGGGTTGTTGTTTTTTTTTAACAGTTTATAACAAACCAAAATTTCAGTAACAACAAAAGTGCCAATCATCACAGATCCTATGAACAATGAAAAAAACACAATTTTGCTGGCTGACACAAAATACATAACAAGCATTGCATCTACAATTTTAGTAACACAAATACCAATCATTACAGATAACCTGGAAAAAAGAGAAGAACCGAGAGCCCGATATGGTGTAGTATGTCAAGTTAATTGGATAATTAGAAAGAGTATGAATTGTATACTCACAAACCAGGGTTACCTCCAGGCAACCACTGTATAGGCAGGTGAGGAGATTAGCCTGTCCCCACTCAGGATTAAGAAGTCGCTCTCTGTAGGCTTGAAAAACAAGAAGGGGTATCCCCCTCCACCCAAGGTGGATACAATCAGTATTATGAAAGAGAACAGAGGCGCCAAAAGGATAAAAACAATATTTAAAAGTTTTAAAATTATTGCCTAGGAGGCAGTGGTGGACTCACCTCCCACAAGCAGACACAACAACTGTGTATTCACAAAAAGGGACATTTATTGGTATGCTCCAAAAAAGATCGCAACGCGTTTCGCAGGTCAAACCCGCTTCATCAGGCAATTATAGGAAGGAGCACACAACTGGGGGTAAGAGGCAACACATTTGTACAATTTCTGAACATACTGCATATAACTAAACATCAAAATTTGTGTGAGGGAATTCACTGGTGTAATTTAAGTTAACGGGAAAAAAGGGGGGGGGGAAAGAGAGGGGGGGTTGTTTTTGCGGAGGGCTTGGGGGGGCGGAGGGAAAGGGGAGTGATAATGAAGATTGGAGATTGGAAAATGGGAGGGGGGGGGGAGGAAGGAAACAAGAGGGAGGGGGGGGAAAAGGGAGGGAGGGGGGAGAGTTTGTTTTAGGGGGAAGAGAAATAATGGTAATTTTTAGCATTAAATATAAATAAAAAATATAATAAGATAATAAAAAAATGTAACATTAATATTCATAAATAAAGTAAAACATTGATCTCAAGCATGTGGCGAGACCCTATCCCAACACACAGTATCAGTAAACACAGTAAACAGTATCATGATTCATATATATACACACATATATGTGTATTAGGAGCGGTTCACCTATATAAAATAATGCAACGGGATTCAGGGATAGAGTTAGTGCATTGGGTGTTTAAGGAAGATGTGCAGAGTAAAATATAGAAAAAACAAAAAGAAAACAGCATCAAAAAGGATTCACTTACCAGCAGTATGTCCAGACAGCACCTGGCGCCTCAGTGGCCAAGTGTTACTGAACTGCTGTTTATATAGCGGTGAGCCACTCCCCTTCGCTAATTGAAACGTGGGGCGGGCGCTTAGTTTCCCGCCGCGCGTAATTGCGTCATTGCGCATGCGTACATGCGTATCTTGACGCGTATTGACGGCTGGGGATTACGTGTTGTCTATGTGCGATGCGCGCATGCGTACACTTGGACGCAAGCTGCCTGTAATAGGTCAGGGCGCATGCGTACCAATGTGACGCCATGCGTACGTGGAATAGGCTATTGCGTATATATGGCCAGGGCGCCTGCGCACTAGCATGACGCCAAGCGTGCGATGGAATGGGATATTGCGTATATATGGGCGCGTTGGGATGCGGAACTATTAATCATAATAAGAGAAAAAAATCAAAACAAACCGAGAGAACCACTAGTAAGCATTAATACATTTCGGGTTACTTCCTCTGACTATATACATCATGTAGCTGTACGATTATATGCAATTATTGTCATCCAATTTAATCTGCATTGCAACAGTATCATCTATCAATGTAAACGCATGTATATGTAAAATCGAGTAAAATTGATAATACAATTAAAAAGTAAAATGTAAAGGTTCCGACTGGCAAATTAAACCATAGAGTATGGTCTATCAATGTAAACGCATTGTTTTGATTTTTTTCTCTTATTATGTGGCCCTCTTGTTTCCTTCCTCCCCCCCCCCCTCCCATTTTCCAATCTCCAATCTTCATTATCACTCCCCTTTCCCCCCTCCGCAAAAACAAACCCCCCCCCCCCCCCCCGCCTTTTTTCCCGTTAACTTAAATTACACCAGTGAATTCCCTCACACAAATTTTGATGTTTAGTTATATGCAGTATGTTCAGAAATTGTACAAATGTGTTGCCTCTTACCCCCAGTTGTGTGCTCCTTCCTATAATTGCCTGATGAAGCGGGTTTGACCTGCGAAACGCGTTGCGATCTTTTTTGGAGTATACCAATAAATGTCCCTTTTTGTGAATACACAGTTGTGTCTGCTTGTGGGAGGTGAGTCCACCACTGCCTCCTAGGCAATAATTTTAAAACTTTTAAATATTGTTTTTATCCTTTTGGCGCCTCTGTTCTCTTTCATATTACAGATAACCTGAACAAGGAAAGAAAAACACATTTTGCTCATGTCCCAGTATCCCAGCTTAGCATCACAATTTTGCTGGCTGACACAAAAGACATAACATACACCCTACTTCTACCATTGATACCCCTTCCTGTTGGACATAACATGCTAATAAAGCTTATAAATATTATAATGTCTCTCTGAAATGATCACAAGAATATGGAAATTCATAGAAAATCAGGCAGTAATATAAAACATAAAAATGACCCACTGGGGCTTTATTTGAATTGTCCTGCTAAAATGAGCCATGGATGTAGTTCTGATTAGTGCTGTCAAAAAAACAAAAACAGGCAATGTGTGATGGGCTGTAATCACACATTGTAAACAGCACAATCTAATCACCATAAACATTCAATAGATACAATTCATGATAACCTTTTAAAATGTATAATTAACATAAAAGCAATTTACTTTTTATGTATGTTATGAAACTTGTATGCATTTTGTAAATATATTTTAACTATATGATATGGCATCTGTATGAAAGGCTAATGTGTACTACTGTCCATCAATCTGAAAGGGACACAACATCACAGGGAGTGGGCAACACTACTATGATCTCTGTATGGTAAATGGTAAATATGGTGGCTCTTGCCAGCAAAGCTGAATGTATGAAAGAGAACTTGTGTGGAAAGAATCTAACCAGTTAGGCCCCGTTCACACTGCACGCGTTTCCAGTCGCGTTTTGGAAACGCGTGCAGGTGGCCGACATGCACGACATCAGACAGTGCATAGAGTGCACTATCTGATGTTCACACTGCATGCGTTCCGGACCTGTGCGGTCTGGGAACGCATGCTGCACGCATTTTTTGCCAAAACGCGTGGCTGTCCCATTCACTTTTCAGTGATGGGATCAGCCACGCAACGCATACAAACGCGGATGGCGTGCGTTCGTACGCGTTGCGTTCCATGCGCGTGCCCGTCCGCGTTTGTAATGTGAACGAGGCCTTAGTGACATGGCATGATTTGGTAAGGGACTAGCACAATTGTTGCACATCCCCTCTTCCAAGATTAGTTGTGCCACACTGTAATATTGAAATGGAATGTATGGTTAGTGTTAAGCAATGGTACAGGGAAACTGATGGATTGCTAGTGGAGTTATTGTTTTCGCTCTCCTTGATGCAATTTAAATCAAATTAGCAGATGTGAAAATGTTACAACAAGGAAAACAATGTTCAGACATTTTCCTGATAAAATGTCCATAAATTATTTTAGTGTAATTAAACTTGTGGAACGGAATTTTAAAGGGACTGATGTAGATAGGTACTTTCTATGGTCCGTTTTTAAACTTTGGTTGGAATGCATATAAACTAATACATAAACTAGGTATAAAATCAACCCCCCCATATGCAATCATTAAAAAAAAATTGACCAGTATTCACCTTGCATAATAAAAGCAGAACATGATTTTCTTATATACATTGAACACATTGTAGAACCGAATCACAAAACGTCAATGCCATACAAATGGGTTGAAGCATGTATGGGATGCAGAAAAATTACAGTAATAGTTTTGTTTAACAAGTCAAACCAATCACCCATACACTATTCAAATCTATAAAAAAAAGTTTTAACCATGGCTAATAGATGATTAAAAGTTTACATATTTCTATACAATCAATTTCTATACCCAAAAATGTAAAACCAAATTTTTTGTTGACACCTTATTAGCATAACTGTTCTTGTCTTAGTGAAGACCAAATGATATCTAAAAACACACATTATAACCAACAAATATGAAAATATAGTCATTTTCTGATCAAATAGAGAATGCGATCAAATATAATGGTCTTCTTTGGGACAAATATGATCATATATAGTGACATTTGAATTTATTGATTTCTTAATTCATCTATGTATTAATCGAAGCACAATAATTTATATTTCCGAATGCTTGCAAAAATACAGTGGAATCTGGGTGATAATGTTCTTAAAGTGAACCTCCGGACTAAAAATCGACTCAGCAGCACTGAAAAGGCCTGGTGTTTCTTTAACAGTATCACAGCATCAGAACGTTGTTTCTCTTATCCAAGCCTCATTTTTAGCTGCACAGAAGAAAACTGCCCGGGCTTTTTTCCCCTGATGCTGTGCAAAGCATGATGGGATTTCTGATGTTGTTGCTCTCGTTCTGCTGTTTTGGTGCAAATTTTTTTTTTTACATTTTGAATTTGACATTTGAAGCCTAGCATGTGCAGCTGGGAGGGGTTATCAGGACACAGGACAGTTGGAACTGTGTCTCCTGCTCCTTGTCACCTCCTTTCAACCAAAAAGATGGCTGCCCCCATGACAAAGATGGCAGCCCCCGTGAATCACAAACATTTGACTGTTCTTTTAAAACAAGGTGGGTAAAAAATTATATTACCTATCTATTCTAATTAACATAACTAATGTAACTTAATGACAGTATGTTTGTTTAGGCTGAAGTTCCCCTTTAACGGCTGTTTATGCATGCACATGGCTGTATATGCTCTTATGCAACTTATGCAATGGCTCTACTTTAAGGGATATTAATACCTAAATCTGCTGATGATGTGCTACAATGATTGTGACTGTTAGAACCTGAATTGTTAAAAGGATATATGCTTCTTTTCTAAGTAGCCTTGATTTTGGTTGCTTATTCTTTTCAGCTTGTGCTATTGCTTTGCTTAAAGTAATATTTACTCCTGTGCTGAACTTGCTAATGCTGTGCCATTACAATTTAAATGGGTGGAACTGAACTGCTAAAGATATAAGCTGTACTTATAAGTTTTCGCTACACCATTAAATACTTTCCCACATATATGCTGATTAGGCAACATGGTATAAAGGAGTCACATTGAGGATTTAACTGAAGTTAAACTGAAAGGTTTAGGACTATTATGGAAATATTCAATTCTTTTCATTCAGTTAATTTTCAGTGATTTAACCAATTAACCTTCCTGGACGTAAATGTTACATCCAGGAGGCCATGTGCGCTTCCGCGCGCTCCCGGCCCGCGGTTCGTTAGCCAGGCAATCAGTGAATCAGGCTATGGTGCCCGATCACTGATTCCTCTCCCCCGCAGAAAAAGCGACAGCTTCTCTCGGAAGCTTTGCTTTTTCTGGCTCTAGCGTTCCCCATGCGTCTCTCTAAGCGTATGTTAAGCTTAGAGTGACGTCATGTAAACAAACTCATGGCTGCCATCTTGTGGTCAAAAAGTAAAACTACACCAAAATGTAAAAAAATATAAAAATAATCATATATTTACATTTAAAAATGACAATTTACATCCCACCCTCCAAAAAATACCCACATGAAATGTTTAATAAAAAAAACCAAAAAAAATTACAATAAAAAAAAACACGTAAATATTTACCTAAGGGTCTAAACTTTTTAAATATCAATGTAAAGATGAAATATTTCTATTTTTTTTTTTTAAATTATAAGCTTGTAAATAGGGATGGATGCAAAATGGAAAAAATGCACTTTTATTTCCAAATAAAATATTGTCGCCATACATTGTGATAGGGACATAATTTAAATGGTGTAATAACCAGGACAAATAGACAAATACAATATGTGAGTTTTAATTATAGAGGCATGTATTATTTTAAAACTATAATGGCCGAAAACTGAGAAATAATGCATTTTTTTCTGTTTTTTTCTCATTCTTCCTGTTAAAATGCATTTACAGTAAAGTGACTCTTAGCAAAATGTACCCCCCAAAGAAAGCCTAATTGGTGGCGGAAAAAACAAGATATAGATCAGTTCATTGTGATAAGTAGTGATAAAGTTGTAGGAAAATTGCTCGGATGCATAAAGTGAAAACGACTGAATGCGAAGTGGTTAATAAAGGTACGGTATTTACTATGTATGGTTTTTTTTTTGATGGTATGTATCCAAGCCAGTATTGATTTTACTGTTACTTTTTTTTAGTCTTTTTTGCATTTATATAAACTCTCACTCCGTGCTTCACTCATTAGTTTTAGTGAAATATACCGTAAGTGGTTTCTAACAGCAAAACAGGTAGTGGAATAAAGTCTATACTCTCTTTAATAGTAAGTAAGTACGTCTATACTCTCTTTACTAGTAAGTAAGCTTTCAGCCCTTGGGCCTTCGTCAGACGAAGGCCCAAAGGTCGAAAGCTTATTCTTTTATATATACTTTTAAGTTAGCCAATAAATGGTATCATCCTGATTCAAAACTTCTTGCTTTCACTGATGGCTAACTTGGTACAATATTCTACTGCTACTGAAAAAAAAAATCTTAATCACAGATGATATAAACAATGAAAAAAAGTCAATTCTGCTATTTTGACACAAATTTGACACAAAATAAATAACATGCAATGCATCCAAAATAAACAAATTATTTCTTACTAGGCCAGTGCCACATGTAGGCCTTGTACATATTATAAATCGCCAGTGCTATCGCAAGTGGTGAGCAATTTATTGAGCGATTTTGAAAGCACTTTTCTAAGTGCTTTGAGAGCGATTTTCGCTTAGAAAAGCGCTTTTGTGTAGTAGTTTTTTCACTTCCCGACTTCAGTCAGAAAGTGAACTCTTTGCCCCGGAAATGAATAGATACAATACAATGTATTTATTCATAGAAAGCTCATGGCTTATCTGAGAACACTCACATAAGATAACTTTGCACAAGCGCTTTTAAGGCGATTTTTTAAATTGCCAGAACTTAAAAATAATATAATGTATAATATTTATAATGTGAACAAGCCCTAAGATGTTTTTATAGAAACTTTTTATTTGGTAGTCATAAAGGACTTCAGAGTTTTTGCCTAGCCATTTCAGCTCCTCACATGGTAGTCATTAGCTTGACTGAGTAGACTATGAGTGCGGTAACACAGGAGGGTTCTGCTAGTGTGCTCCCCCACCCAATGGTTGCCTGCATCCCAGAAGGCCAGGAGCCTCTGGCCCTGTTTGTGACCTCAAGTCCACTCTCAAAATTTTTATCCCACTAGATATGTGTCCCATTTTGGATACATTCTTTATTTGTGTGGTTTGTGTATGCAGCCACTGCTATCATGGGGACCTCTAAATAAGATTGATTTTATGGGGTTAGCCCACGTGACTGTGGGTATGTGAAACTAATAGTCACTGCTTAGTAGTTTTATTCTCAGTATGCATTCACTCAACCTCTTGAGCGTCTCACACAGCAGTTTAGTTTAAAGTGGTCTGAAAGCCAGCATTTCTACTTTGTTCTAAAAGATTCCTCACAGCTTGAAAGCTACTATCCCAGAAAAAAATTCTAGCAGAACATCATTGAAATGGTTAAACAAAGCACTTACTCCTGCTATTCAGCTTCAATTCTGCATCCAAACGGGAGATAACATTATCTTTTTTACTTGTTAAACACAAATGTATCAACACTGGAATGTAAACAATCACTCTCTGAGAAACTGTCTGCTTCAGGCACACACAGTGTTCAGAATAGCTCATTAGAAGATTTTAATATATAATAAAAAACTGTTATAATAGAAAAATAATAGAATGCGATGCAAGCTTTCAGGGCATGAAAAACTACACTTTGGAATCTTGTAGTTTGTAGACAGACAATATTACTTGTGCACAAAAGCAAATATGATAACTGTATGGGTAATAAAAAGTAGGAAAACACATTTTTATTGAGGCCTCTTTCACAGAGCGACGTTAAAGTCGCACGTTAGAAAAAGTTTTCATGTGGACTAACGCACAGCAATACTAAGTCTGTGCAACATTCACAGTGCACACGTTGCGTTTGTGTGTAACGTGTAGCATTATTAGAAAGTGCTGCATGCAGTTCGTTATACACGTTATTAACTGCGGTGGACTGTTTGCACATGCTTAGTAATGACCTGGAAGCATACTTTTCATTGCCTGTATGCCTACTGTATGTGACGATAACAGGGCATGGAGTTGCGTTGTGACATTTTTGGGACGTTGCGGTGTTAGTTTGCGTTGCGACTTTAACGTCGCATCAAAACGCAACGTCCTACTGTGAAAGTAGCCTTAATGTTATGTCAGTTTCAGACCACTTTAACTGAGTGAACAACTGCAATGTTTGACACAGGGAAAACAGGGACATGTCGAGTATTGCTGATTCTCCCCCTGCTCCCTTATTAACTGTACCCCACAAGATTTAGCC
This sequence comes from Hyperolius riggenbachi, assembly GCF_040937935.1. Classification (NCBI taxonomy): domain Eukaryota; kingdom Metazoa; phylum Chordata; class Amphibia; order Anura; family Hyperoliidae; genus Hyperolius; species Hyperolius riggenbachi. The sequence goes on from NC_090655.1 coordinate 121,602,394, forward strand.
TCTGGTCCTGTGAGCAAACTCAGGTGAATCATATTATCGCTTACATACAGTGCTCATCTACTTTTTGTGTTGCTGGCGGCCTTCGGATGGACTCTATCCCAGCTTTGCATGTCCTGCATTGTGTAGAAGGAAAAGTGTATAGAAGGAAAATGACCCGCTGTTTGCGTGCCATTTTCAAACAAATCTATCAGATTGGAACTTTGTGGTCGTACACACTACAAACAATGCTAATTCCAAGACATGCTTATAAATCAGACTAAGGGCCACACCCCAATAAGACAAATTATTCAACCAAACCACACACAGAGGCACTCCAGGGGCCCTCAGCTGGCTGCAACAAGCCCTGTTTCAAGTCATTAAAGAGAAACTGTAACCAAGGATTGAACTTCATCCCAATCAGTAGCTGATATCCCCTTTCCCATGAGAAATCTTTTTCTTTTCTCAATCGGATCATTGGGGGGTTCTGAATGGCTGATATTGTGGTGAAACCCCTCCTACAGTGTGATGTCAGGGCCATTGTCCTGACAGTTTCCTGTCTGTGAGCCTCACTGCATTATGGGAAAACAGCTGTTTCCAACTGCCAAAAATGCATCATCTCTTTCCACAGAGATCACCTGCCAGCAGTAAAAATGTCTCCATGTGATAAATGTCAGAATGTAAATCAGGGAGAGGAAAGATTTTACAATGGGCAAACATTGACTAAATCACTGATAAATAATTATTGTAAAAATTATGCACTTTTTTTCATTATATTATTTTCAATGGAGTTCCTCTTTAACAAGCGCAGGCATTTGTCACATATTTGCAAAGCATGTTTAAGCCATGTTTAAACCCATGGTCCTACCACTAGCGTTTTCCCCAGTGAAAATGTTTCAGTTGCAATGCATTACTACCATTCTCACTACATACTGTATGATCTAGGAATCAATTTTTGACAACACAATGCTGACAATATTTTGTGTCAGTTTTTTGCACATCACCATTCACTATAGTGAATAGGCTGTGAAAAAGGACAGAAAACTGACTTATAATTGAACATTGCTATGCATTTTTTATGAGTAAATTGCACCCGAACCCAATAGACTGTACACATAATGCCTTCTTCTATATGCCATGATTTAAATGAAAGCAGAACAGCTATGGTCATGTGACCAGATCAGTAACCAATCATTATTGTTGTTTGGCTGCTTCAATAAACAAACTTTAAAGCAGCAGGGATAGCCATACTATCCCAGAAAAGAAGCACATGTATTAGTAGATAAATACTTGTTCTACTTAGGTAACATATGTATTGTACTGTCCACATTTTGATTTCAATTATTTTTATATAGTGAATAAAGAGAATACTGTTTCAGGCATTTTCCATCATTCCTGCCTCTGACCAGTGGTGGCTCCAGCTTCAGATTTTTTTTTTTGGGGGGGGGGGGGGGGGCTCAAAGGGGGCACAAGGGTTGGCAGGTGGGGCTCACGGGGAGCAGAGCGCCGCAACAATGGGCATGGTTATAACATCATGTGGGGCGGGGCTAACTGTAATGTAGTTGTACCAGCTAATGTAGTTACATAAAAAAAATTAGGTAGATGCACATAATGACAGACAGCGTTTCCCCAGTTAATGCATATAATGACAGACAGCGTTTCCCCAGTAATTGCATGTAATGAGAGACAGCCTTTCACCAGTAAATGCGCAAGAGACAGCTTTTCACCAGTAAATGCACGTAATGACAGACAGTCTTTCACCAGTAAATGCACGTAATGAGAGACAGCATTTCACTAGTAAAATGCACATAAGAGACAGCTTTTCACCAGTAAATGCACATAAGAGACAGCTTTTCACCAGTAAATGCACATAAAGAGAGACAGCGTTTCACCAGTAAATGCACATAATGACAGACAGCCTTTCACCAGTAAATGCACATAATGAAAGACAGTGTTTCCCCAGTAAATGCATGTAATGAGAGACAGCCTTTCACCAGTAAATGCGCGTAATGAGAGACAGCGTTTTACCTGTAAATGCACATAAGAGACAGCTTTTCACCAGTAAATGCACGTAATAGACAGCCTTTCACCAGTAAATGCACATAAGAGACAGCTTTTCACCAGTAAATGCACATAATGACAGACAGCGTTTCCCCAGTAAATGCATGTAATGACAGACAGCCTTTCACCAGTAAATGCGTGTAATGAGAGACAGCGTTTCACCAGTCAATGCACACCTAGACAGACAGCCAGTGTCCCCAGTATAGGTAGCAAGGCATATAGCTGTCCCCAGTATATGTAGTCAGGCATATAGCTGTCCCCAGTATATGTAGCCAGGCGTAAAGCTGTCCCCAGTATATGTAGTCAGGCTGGTGGTGGTGGGCTGGGGGCCCCAGGGCACCTCAGGCCTTGCTGGTGGTGGGCTGGGCGGAAGGCCGCAGGCTCAGGCCTGGCTGGTGGTGGTGGGCTGGGGGCCCCAGGGCAGCTCAGGCCTGGCTGGTGGGCTGGAGGCCCCAGGGAAGCTCAGGCCTGGCTAGTGGTAGTGGGCTGGGGGCCCCAGGGCATCTCAGGCCTGGCTGGTGGTGGAAAGGCCTCAGGCCTGGTTGGTGGTGGTGGGCTGGGGCCCCCCAGGCCTGGTTGGTGGTGGTGCCAGGTTGGGCTCAGCTCAGGGTAGCTCAGGCCTGGCTGGTGCAAAAAAAAAAAAATTGGCAGTTGGCTGGCTGGACATCCACCCACCTTGAGCTGCATTAAGTCTTCCCTCTGAGTTCCTCCTGCTGGCTGCTGCTGCTGGCGTCCGAACGTTTCCTGTGCTGTCCGTGGCCGTGGGTGCCTGGGTGGGTGTGAGTGCTGCCGGGCTGGCTGGCTAGTCACTGTCTAAGTGACACAGTCTGTCTTCGCCTCTTCGGCCGTTGGCAGGAACTTGCTGGAGCTGCCTGGGCGGGCGGGTCAGGCGAGGGGAGCGTGACACAAATTTATACGCCACCAACAACGTACCCTTGCGGGCCGCTCTGCATGGCTGCCAGCCAGAGCCAGCATGTATATGACCCGGCCGGGGCGGTAACTGACTGGTGGTCATACTGACAGAGTGACAGTGAGCACCAGGCCCTCCTCCCACAGGCTCAGTGTAGACAGACAGTCCTCCTCCTCTTTGTGTGAACGAACTTGCGGTGGCCGCGGCGGGGGGCTTTAGGGGGCTGATAAGTCGCCAGCTGGGGCTGAAGTCTGGGTAAGCCCCAGCGTGGCGCGGCCACTGACTGAAGCCAACCCTGATGTAATTTTCTCCCTTTTTACTCCTAGAAATAGCATGGCCATATCTAGCTTCCTTTGTAAACACATGTGAGCACAGCATAGATCATTTTTCAGCAGCTTTACACTGAACTGTCCTAATCTACTCAGTGAGGAGCAGGAATGTGGGAGGGGAGATAATAAGCTTCCCTCTCCTCGGTAATGTGTCAAATTGAGCCAGGCTGACTGAGATCAGATTTATTACAGCAGAAACAATTCTCACTGTATTGGAATGCTTGCAATGCAGGGTCATTGTCACAGGTTGTAGACTGCATGATAAACACAAAGCAGTGGGTAAATGGAATTTGATTTTATGGCTGACAATCCTGCTTTATACACTTCCCAGAATGTGTATCTCTTATTTCAAAGTCTTCTATGTTTGCTTTTCATTTCTTTACAAGCTTCTATGAACATTACCTACCATGTTTTTTCCATTTTACTTGGTCACAATGATTAAATCCTCATCTGGTTAATATACCAATATGTCATGAGAGGCACTTACTATGAAGTCATCATTAAAATACAGGAGGTAAGATATGCATCTTCAGCTTTAGATCTAATGAACAGAATCACAATATGAGTCAGTCAGACGTGATAGACGGATAATGCTGATTATAATTAACATGCCCCGATCTACAGACCTGACAACTTGTTACATTCAGATGACAAAACAAGCTAAAAGGGTGGATTTGCATTCTTATTTATTACACATAGGCAACACCTTAATTATTTCCCATCACAATACTAAGACATCAGGCTTGACAAAAAAAAAATGATGCTAATATGTAGACTAGCATAAACAGGAAGTTTATTCAAGCAAAATGTATTTTTTCACAAGAACAGCTTGTTATTACAAAAAGTGGTGTCATTATATGAAATAGAATATGAGAAGCATAATGGATGTATCAGTGTGTTTTTATATCAGCGCTTAAGATCCCCAACAGAGAGTCTGAAGATATTGGCATGAGAAAGTTATTCTAAAGGTGGCCACACACGATACAATAAAATGATCTGATTTTACAGCAATTTAGATAAAAACGATTAGATCTCTCGAAAGCTTTTTATTCATTGGACTGAAAAATCCAATCGGATTTCCCGTTTTCTTCGTTTTTTATCGATCCGGAATGCCAGATATTTGTCTTCAATCTTTCTAAAGATTGTATGGTGTGTGTTAGATTGTCAATTTATTAATATACACACCGTAGCAATTTTGTCAGAGTTTCCAATCATTTTTATCATAATTGGGAAAAAACAGAACATACGGGCGTGGTACATTGGTCATACTTTTTAAATGTTACAATCAGTCAGAAAAATTGATTGCAATTCTTAAATTGAACAGAACAAAAATGGTATGGTGTGTGGCCACCTTAAGAAGGAGTGGAATTTTTTCAGTTTGAACTCTTTGCAGGAATTGTTAAGGGTTACTAATGTACCCCTACTCACATGCTACCTGGGGGGATGACAGAGGTCCCTTATGATGCAGTCTGTTTTGGACTGTGGGGAGGGGAGGATTGTTAAGTGCCATAGCTGTTTGTCCTGCAGGCAACATTTATTGATTATATAAAAATAAGTTGTGGGCCAGTAAAAAAAGGTTCTGTCGGAAGTATCCAGTCCACAGACCGCAGTTTGTGAACCTATAATCTACAGTAGATAAAAGTACTAAGCATAGTTCTTCTGTAAAGTTAGGCTGCCTTAATTGTTTATACTCAAGTATAAGTCAACAGAAGTTGTAAGAAATTTAGGTCTGACTCACTAAATAAAAGTATATGGGTCGACTTCTACACAGGTCAAGAGCAAAACTGAGTAATGTGTGTACTATAGTGACTTTCTCATTTACAGCAATATACACTGTGGTAACTGATACTTTCTTGATAAAGGAAATGCCAAGAAAACACAGGTCTGAAAGTTCTGGCCACATAAATTAAAATTAAAAAAAAAGTTAGGGGGAAAGATATTGGACTGCAGGAAGGGGAGTAAATAATTGCTGCACTTGGGGGCCTTTAGGACTTATTGGCTGCATCTAAGGGACAGGAGAGGTTAATGGCTGCAATACTTTATGCAGTAAAGTCATTGACCCCTCCTGGGCCCCAAGTGCAGCTGTTAATTCTTCCTGGTCCTCAAGTGCAGCCATTTACTTTGCTGTGTGGACTTAAAATTGAGTCAATAAAAAAATCCTGCTTAGAAGGGTCAAATATTGGAGTCGACTTATACACGAGGTCAACTTATATTCGAGGATATACGTATGTCTCTTCAGATTATCCCACACAAAGTATTGATGTTGAGGTCAGGGCTCCATGGTAGCCATACCTTCTCTTCTAGGACTTCTTGTTTTTATGTTTACTAAATAAAATTCTTTATGATTTTGGCTGCATGTCTGGGGTCATTGTCCTACAATTTTGGATAATCAATCACTTTTGTGAAGGCACCAGTTTCAGGTTCAGAAAGAGAGAAAAGCTGGCCAAACTCGTATCGATTTACACCCTGTGTTCCAAAATGATAAACTCCTCTCTAAAAGGAATCGATTCATAAAGGAATTGATTCCTACCACACAAAGCACATTGATGTTCATTAGATTTCAGTGGGGAATGTATTGTAAATTAATCAAATAGACTGTCGATTTTCTGCTGAAACCTGCCCCCCCTGAACATGTTGAATACAGCGCAGGAGATTTGGGCGTAGCTAGCACCACCATGGACTGTTAAAGGAATTACTGCTATAGTGGTGCAGAGTGAGTAACTTTGGCGCTGTCAGAAGACAGAGCTGAAGTTACTTTTAAATTCAGCCGCCAGCAGTATCTAGCGGCCGAATGACATCATTTCCCACCATCCACATCGACCCGGAGGGGGAATAATAATTAACGCCACTGGGACTTGTGCAGGAGCAGGGTGAGCTGTATATCGTCTGTATCCTGCACCCAAGTCTCCCATAGCAATTTCATCGGTATGCCTTCTCCACCCACTGATTGACCCAGTGTTAAAAACCTGTCCGATTGATACATTTTTATTGATTTTTGGTCAAAACTGATCCAAATTTGACAGGGAACCATTCATATCTAATTTAAATCTGCATGGAATTGAATGTGGACCTTATTGCTAACATCTGGTGCTACTACTTTGTTAATATACAAAATATATTTGAGCTAAACTGTGGACAAATTATTTACTGAAATAGGGTAACATCTGCAAATCCAGCAAGCAGGATTTGTTCCTTTCTGTAAGACTTCCTTTGTGAAATTTGAGGTTAGATGTCTGCAGTGATTTTGGCAGTTTGGTACATACAGTATTTCATACTGAGAAGCATTGCATACAAAATGCATAAAGCCTTAATCTTTTAAGTGTCAAATATTTGACAATGCTCTACAAAAACATTGGTGAAAGTGTATGACATTCTTTGAATAGGGAACATTTTTTATTATATGTCTCGGCTAGAAAAATAGAAAATGTAAACTGTTTTCTAGGGTGAAAATGGTTTAAAGCAAGTACTTATTTTTCTAATGTTTACTAGAGCATTCAATAAAAATATCCCATATATTTTACATATAGAATAAATTCCTCATAATCTGAGAGACGTCTTAACCCTTATAATTCTTTAATATATTATGCATAACATTATTTAATCATAACAAAAAAGGTGGGTTTTTGGCATGTCCTGGAGGTTACTAAAAAGGATGTTACCAGGCAATGATACCAGAGAATTATATTTGTATTAATTGCCTATGAAGAAGCAACCGTCAGGGTTGTGAAAAACGCATCAGGCCGCACCTGAAAAACAGGTCTGTCTATTCTGGGCAGGAGTGGCTGAAGTCTGTGGAGGTTTTATGCATCTGTCCTTTATCTGTGTTTTTAATTGTATATTAAAAGGTATGCTTTATATGAATATTGACTTGTACAACTGCAACCTTGAAGCTGGGAGCACAATAGGCAGTGCAGAGAACCATGAATTTCCTGCACTGTTTATTTGTAATAATTTGCTGTGTTTTTGTATGAGTTTGTAATTCACGCTTGTGTTTTTAATACATTTAAATGCATTCAATGTATTTTTTGTGCATTCGGCATTTGCGGTTTCTATAAATTTCCACAATCAATGAAGTATAATCCTTCAAAGGAGGATTACAGTATTGGTGACCTTTTGGTACAGGGGTGAGGACCTTGGCACACCTTATTACTTGAGCCTTTGGGTGCTCCTGGACTCTCTGTTCCTAATCAATGAAGTGAAATACAATATATTTAGAAAAAAAAATGCATCAAAAATGCATGTAAAAATACATTCCTCTGCATCTCCATTGAGACACATTTTTGAAGTTTTACATATGTTTTTGAAAACTATGCAGAAAGATGTGCATTTTCAAAAACACACAATGTAAAATGCACATTTATGCATATTTACATGCGGTCCACAGACTTTCTATAATGCCTGGGCACTAGATACTAGCAGATATAGAGAAATAGAGAAGTCAGGGATAGTCGACGTACAGCGCTGCATAATATGTTGGCGCTTTATAAATACAATAAATAAATAGTCAAAGGTCATACACATATCAGAAACAGAGGTACCAGGAGTCAGACAAAATCAGAGTCGTTAACAGGCCGAGGTCTAAACCGAGTGTCAGATGTCTGTAGTACAGGTCAGGTTGAGGCAGAGACAGAGTCGTAAACAGGCCGAGGTCAAATCCGAGTATCAGATGGCTGCAGTACAGGAAGGATGAGACTAAACAAAGTGAGGGGCACGCCGGGTCATACACAGGAAAACAATCAGGAGAATATATAATATACAAGTTTGATCTAACTAGAGTACATATATATCGGCAGTGTCTGCATATATATATCTCTGAAAACTAGCTGACTTAGGCACAATAGCAAGGCAAGGTCCAGCGCTCAGCAAACTGATAGCTATAATGGACAGCGAGTGACTGAATGCTCTGGTCTTGTATAGAAGAAATTGATCACACAACAAGCCCCCAGCTAAATCGGACCAATCAGCAACATCCCTGCAGCAAGTGTCAGCTGACCGCAGGAATCAGCTGACACACTTCAGACACGCCTCCTTAACCTATAAAGGCAGCTCTGAGTGTGCGCATCCTCCTAGGGAGACTGACTGAAACAACATGCTGACTCACATCTACAAGGGAGCCGGGGATGCGTCTGAACAAAGAGGAAGAGGAAGCTTCTTGCAGCTTCTCAACATTGTCAGAGCAGCCTCCAGAGACAACACCAGATAAGTTTGTTACACTTTCATTTAGATTAAAGGGAACCAGAGAGGAATGCTTTGTTAAAATAGAAAAAGATTTTATACATACCTGGAGCTTCTTTCAGCCCCATAAGCCTGGATCGCTCGCACGCCACCATCCTCCGCTTCCTGGATCCGCCGGTACCGGGCCTGTCACTTCCGGAGGACGCGGCCAATTGTCCGCATCACAGAGGCTCCCTCCATACACGTACCCATGCGGCTGCGCAGTAGGCAGCCACACGCGTAACTGTATGGAGGGAGCCCCCTGTGATGCGGAGAATTGGCCGCGTCCGCCAGCCGACTGGCCGACTGGCGGTAATGACGGGACCCGGTATCGGCGGATCCAGGCAGCGGAGGACGGCAGCGTGGGAGCGATCCGTGTGTGTGGGGCTGGAGGAAGCCCCAGGTATGTATAAAATCTTTTATTGATCCTCTCTGGTTCCCTTTAAACATCCATGTTCCCTGTTCCTGTTTATGCACTGCACACAGTGATGTATATATTTGTATAAATTGTTATTTTAGTCTTTTTTTTGTCGTATTGCACTAGTTTAGTAAGTTACATTTCGGCTGTGTTGTCTGTGCTCACTTGGTCACTAGTTTTACTGTATACACACTAATCACAATAAACATTATTTTAACACGATTTTGGTGTGCATTTGTCAATACTTGCTGCAAGAGTGGTCAGCTGCTAGTTGTCTGTGCAGTTCTGTAACAGATATAATTTATGGAACATGCACAGGTCTGCACAGAAGCCACTTTAACTACTTATGAACTTTTAAAATACTGAAATTAAGCTCTTGTAATTATTACAGGTTTATCCAGCCATCCACTTGCCTGCTGTTGCCCTGCCAGGAATGTCCATAACTGCCAACTTTCCCCCAACTCTCCCACCACCAAAGTGTCTCAGGATAGCTATTGTTTCTTAGATCGTGCTATGGGAGACCCTGGCCTCATTTTGCAGCTCACATACTTAAAGAGACTCTATCAAAATGTTCCGCCGTATTTCTTCTATCCTACAGGTTCCTAAACCTAATCTAATGTGATCTGGCTTACTGCAGCCCTTTGTAGTTGCAGAGTCAGTGTAATAAATCAACTTATCTGTCTTCTGTCGGACTTGTCGCCCCGGTCTCTGGAAGGGGCTGGCTCTTCAGTGTTGTTCATCTGTTAGGCAGCCCCCCCCCCCCTTCCACGCCCCTCTATGCTCGCTCAGTGAGTTCAGTTACATTACACAGTCTCTGCTCTCTCTGGCTTCGAGGCTGCTGACCAGCGAGAGAGGTGATTACAATCATTGCCAGTGAGATATCTTCCTCTGGCTTTAGAAGGAGCTGCCTGGGCTTTCGCATGGTGATTGATTCCTGACACAGGCAGAGGGCTCCAGTCTGCAGGCTGGATTGAAACAGCCTGTCATGCTGCAGTGCATCAGAGACGCTGGGAGAAAGAAGGTAAACAAACTAATGACCTCTTGAGATTCAATCTCTTGCTGTTCAAAACTAATGCTGGATACACACGGTGCGTTCGCGCACTCGATTTTCCCGTCGATTCGTTTATTTCCAACATGTCCGATTTGGATTTCGATGGATCGTTAGGTCGATTCGCATGCAAAGTATGCCGAATTGACCTAACGATCCATCGAAATCCAAATCGGACATGTTGGAAATAAACGAATCGACGGGAATCGACGGGAAAATCGAGTGCGCGAACGCACCGTGTGTATCCAGCATAAGGCTGTATACAGCCTGCTTGTGTATAGATTTTTTTTTTTTATGTGTTGGCATACTGTACAGCAACCCATACATCTCGTGCACACTGACTGAAAGCAGGCACACTCTGCCCGACATACTTCCGGTTTTGGCGGTCATATTGGTTGTTTACAAAACACTTTGTAAAAGTGTTATTTTATGGCCAAAATTGCGGCGGGGAGCAGCAAAATTAACGCAGAGTGGGAGAGGAGAGCGCTACAGACAGGGTGATATGTTTATTTTATTAACTTTTCTTAGGTACCGATTCTCTTTAACACAGGCTACTTACATTTCTAGGCACACACATGCCATTTAGTGGTCATTTACAAGAAATACAGTTGAAGTCCCTTTTCTTTCCACTTAGATAATGAGGCCAACTATAGCCGGCCTTTGACCTGAGTGGTCGCTCAGGGCGCCGGCTTCCAAGGGGCACCTATACTAAGAGCACCTACACCTAATTTCCTATACTGGTGCACCTATAGCCGGCTACCTTTACTGAGGGCACGAACACCTGGCTACCTATACTGGAGGCACCTACGCCTGGCTACCTATACTGGAGGCACCTACGCCTGGCTACCTATGGGGGAGACCTACAACTGACTTCCTATATTGGGGAAACCTATGCTTGGTAACCTATATTGAGGGCACCTACACATGAAATCCTATACTCGGGGCACCTATGCCTGGCTACCTGCCTATACTGAGTCTGAGGGCATTTTTTTGGGGGGGGAGGGGCGCACTGCAGCTATAACGTGTGGTGCAAATTGACGGTGCTGTGCTATCATTCTTAATGGGGGGGGGGGGCTAACTGTCCCACTGTCCCCAGGAAGAGGATGTAGGGGTGGCACAAAAATTAGGTTTCGCTCAGGGCGCTGTGAAACCTAAGGCCGGCCCTGAGGCCAACCCTATTTAAAGGAAACCTGAAGTGAAAGCGATATGGGTGCTGCCATATTTACTTACTTTTAAACAATGCACATTGCCTGGATGCCCTGCTGGTAATCTGTCTCACATGCCTATAACTATAGACCGTGACCCAGGGCAGTTTCTAGGCTAAAATACACCCAGGACGAGGGTGTTAAAATTGTGCCGCCCCCCCCCCCCCCCCCCCTGCGGAGCCAGGTATACATGCCCGCAGTATAGGTTAGCCAGGTCTAGTTGCACACAGTATAGGTAGCCAGCTATAGGTCCCCCCAGTATAGGTAGCCAGGCATAGTATAGGTAGCCAGGCATAGGTGCCCCAGTATAGTTGCCCCCAGTATAGGTTAGCCAGGTAGGTGCCTCCAGTATAGGTAGCCGGTATAGTTGCCCCCAGTATAGGTTAGATAGGCAGGTGCCCCCGGTATAGGTTAGATAGGTAGGTGCCCCCAGTACAGGTTAGCTAGGTGGGTGCCTCTAATATAGGGAGTCAGAATAGTTGCCCCCAGCCTAGGTTAGATAGGTAGGTGCCCCCAGTATAGGTTAGTTAGGTAGGTGCCTCCAATATAGGTAGCCAGTATAGTTGTCACCAGTATAGGCTAGGTAGGTAGGTGCCCCCAATAAAGGTTAGATAGGTAGGGGCCCTCCAGTATAGGTTAGATTAGGTAGGTGCCCCCCGGTGTGGTTAGATTAGGTAGATGCCCCCCAGTGTGGTTTATTTTAGGTAGGTGACCCACAGTATAGGTTAGATTAGGTAGGTAACCCAACAATATAGGTTAGATTAGGTAGGTGCCCCCCGTGTGGTTAGATTAGGTAGGTGCCCCCCAGTGTGGTTAGATTAGGCAGGGGCCCCCCAGTGTGATTAGATTAGGTAGGTGCCCCCTAGTATAGGTTAGATTAGGTAGGTGCCCCCCAGTGTGGTTAGATTAGGCAGGTGCCCCCCAGTATAGGTTAGATTAGGTAGGTGCCCCCCAGTATAGGTTAGATAGGTAGCTGCCCCCCAGTATGGAGGGGGAAGTAAGCCACGGGGAGGGCAGCCCAACTTCTCCCTCCCTTCCTCTCCACGGACCGCCCTCCTTGCTCCCCCCTCCGAGTCTGACTGCAGGGAAGCGCTGTGTAGGGAGGGTAACTCACCTCCCTGGTTCCAATCGCCGGCGGTCTCCTCTTTTGTCTTCTCCTCACAGCCGCTGATACACATGCTGCTTCCGGGTAAACAGGAAGCAGTGTGTGTATCAGTGGCTATGAAGAGAAGAGGAGACCGGCGGCGATTGGAACCAGGGAGGTGAGTTGTGCTCTGTACAGAGCGCTTCCCTTCCCTGCAGTCAGACTCGGAGGGGGGAGTACGGAGGGCGGCCCGCGGCGAGGAAGGGAGGGAGAGGTCGGGCTGCCCTCCCTGCGGCTGACTCCCCCCTCCATTACAGCGCCCACAACTACTTCGGCACCCAGGGCGCCCGCACGGGCCGCACGGCCCTAGAAACGGGCCTGCCCTGACCAAGCATGCAGATCCGATGTTTGACTGGATTTGCCATATACTTGTTTCGGGTGGGTGATCCAGACATTACTAATGCATGAAAGATCAGCAGGATGCCAGGAAGCTGGTATGGTTTAAAAGGAAATAAATATTAAAGACTCCATATCACTCGTACTTCAGGTGTTCTTTAACCACTTCCTGCCAGCCCATTGGTGGCGGAAAGTTTCTGTGCACACGAGTGTACATTAATGATGGCCTGAACATCAAATTTTCTGTTCGCGAACGCAAATTTGCCGCGAAGGTTTTACAAACGGGCGAACCGCATGTTCCACCACAGACTTCAATGGGCAGGCGAATTCAAAAACCTATAGAGACTGTTTCTGGCCACAAAAGTGATGGAAAAGTTGTTTCAAGCGGCCTAACACCTGGACCATGGCATGCCGGAGGGGGATCCATGGCAAAAGTCCCACCAAAAATTAGGCAGTTGACGCAGAGTTGTGTCTCAATCTCTAAAGGGCAGAAATCACATTACATTCCTAAATTTGTGGAATAAAGTGCTGCTATAAAACATACGGTGTGTGTACATGTCCATCAGGTAGTGTAAGGGTTAGTCCTGCTTCACACTGATAGACCAAACACCGCGTTTACCAAACCACAAACAACTGCAAAGAGCTTTAGTTTATGCAGTGCACCCAGTAAAGCGGCCAAAAAATCCCCAGCTCTGCAGAGCCTGTCCCAGCACCCAGGTTATACAGATACTCATCTATGTCTTGTTCTTGTTCAAACATCATGATGAGTGTGGAATTGCAGCGAGTCTGACTATTGAAAATCAAGCACCTCACTGGCATGTTCTTTTGCCACTGAATCTAAGCAAAGCACGCCATGGCCATGTATGAACATCTGCAGCAGAGGCCAGAACGCTGTTTCCCTGTATAAAATGTTTCCACACAAAAAAAAAAAAACAGTTTGGACCCTAGTTGGTAGTGGCAGAGAATGTCAGCTGTGTGGATACATGCCGCGTGCAGAGATGAAAGACAGCTGTGTGGGGACTGTTACAAATCTTCTGGTGTGCAGTAACCCACTGGGATCCATGTCTCATTCATCTTAATAAAGGTTAGGTAATCAACACTTTGGTGACCTAGATGACTTTTGTTCTCAGTGACAATCCCCCATTGTGCTGAAGGGTCTTTTTGACAGGACTCTTGAGGCAGGGAAAGCCAAAAGTTTTATGGCAAATTGTGACAGCTCTGGCCACAGGTCAAGCCTATACACCCAGTAGTCCAGAGGTTCATTGCTCCTCACAGTGTCAATATCAGCAGTTAATGCCAGGTAGTCCTCTACCTGTCAGTTGAGGGGTTCTCTGAGGGTGGATCCCAAAGGGTTGTGGTGATGGGTTGGACTAAAAAAAACTCTGCATGTCTGACATCACTAACACATCGGAAAAGCGTCATGTACTTGCTGGCATGGCCATGGGAGGTGCATTGCTGGCACCCCATCTTGTTATATTCTCATTCTGTTGTGACATCACACTTAAAAGCAGTGTACAGCATACTTTGCAGGCTGTTTTGCAACTGCTGCATCCTTTCTGACTTCTTGTAATTTGGTAACATTTCCGCCATTTTGTGTTTATACCGAGGGTCTAGTAGCGTTGCCACCCAGTACAGGTCCTTATCCATTATCCTTTTTATACGGGGCATTCAGCTGGCAGATCAGCATGAAACACCCCATTTGGACAAGGTTGAATGCCGAGGTAGCCATCAACCATTCCTTGTCCTCACTGATGTAATTTAAGATCTCACCCCAGCCACGTACAATAACCAAGGGTCCCAAAAAGTGGAGATAAGCCCCCTGGGACGCTTGCTCCGGTTGGTCTTCCACCTCCACAAAGCCACCTTCCTCCTCTGATCCAGACTTCAGACTGATGTAATGTTATCTGCAACAATCACTCACAATACAGGAACAAAATAGGGGGCAGTAGTGGTCGGATACTTGATGATGCCAGTGGTGGTGGTTAAGGATTATTGGGTTATGTAGTCGGTGCACTACTATGACCACCAGCAGACTGGTCTTCAACCGCTAACATGTGCACTGGTCAGAGAGTTGCAAATAATATCAAAAACATTTATGATACGGTGTATTGTGCAAGTTACTGTACCACCACTAGTAGCAGCAGTGTGTGCATACCTGTCTAAAACAGCTGAAGCAAGTGGTGCACTGTGTAGAATCAGACACACAGAAATGCAATATAAGAATACCAATAGAGAAAAAAAAGAACTTACGATGAGGCGTATTGCACTGGTACTGCACTAGCAGCAGTGTGTGCACACCTGTGAAACAGCTAGTCTGTGTGCACAATCAGAAAAAAGCACAAACACAAAGGACTGCGATAGCAATAAAACCTACGTACCAGCCCTCAGAAGGGCTCTTTGGGTGCTCAGGACACTGTACTAGCAGCAAGAAACTTAAAGGGATACTGTAGGGGGGTCGGGGAAAAATGAGTTGAACTTACCCGGGGCTTCTAATGGTCCCCCGCAGGCATCCTGTGCCCGCGCAGCCGCTCACTGATGCTCCGGCCCCGCCTCCGGTTCACTTCTGTAATTTCTGACTTTAAAGTCAGAAAACCCCTGCGCCTACGTTGCCGTGTCCTCGCTTCCCCTGATGTCACCAGGAGCGTACTGCGCAGGCACAGACCATACTGGGCTTGTGCTATACACTCCTGGTGACCTCAGCGGGAACGAGGACACGGCAACGCAGGCGCAGGGGTTTTCTGACTTTAAAGTCGGAAATTCCAGAAGTGAGCCAGAGGCGGGGCCGGAGCATCGGTAAATGGCTGGGCGGGCACAGGATGTCTGCGGGGGACCATTACAAGCCACGGGTAAGTTCAACTCATTTTCCCCCGACCCCCCCTACAGTATTCCTTTAATGGGGACACAAAACAGAGGCCTAACTAAAGTTTTCCTTATCTGCAGCAAAGCTCTCTCCCTAGTCTCCTTTACAGCAGCTACAGGAAGACTGTAAAATTGCTGCAGTTATGGCGTTTTTATAGGTGGGGGTGTGGTCCATGAGGGATTGCTAGCTTATTGGCTGCCATGTGCCTGCTTACTCTGGAGTGAGGGGTCAAAGTTTGGCTCCATGATGATGTATATGGGACGGGTAAAACACACCATGGGCCTGATTCACCAACCGGCGCTAACTGTTAGCGCCGCAGCGTGAAGCGGCCGTGCGCGCGAAGCTTTTGCGCGCGTAGAGTACATCGCTGATCGCGATAATCAAATAATGACGCTGATCGCGCGAACTGAACACAAATGCCGCGGAAACTGGGCGCGGACCACATAGCGCGCGTTATAGTTTATGCGCGCTAAGCATGTTTCGCTGCGCGCGCTGTGGCACACTTGCTATACACAACTTCCAGGAAGTTACAGGAAGTGACCTATTAGCAGAGGGAACCTCATGCAAGCTGCTGGCACCATGCAGAAGTTCAGCCCTCGGGAGAGAGTATATTTGGCCACTGTAAGTATATATCGTTTATTAACCTCCCTGGCGTTCTATTAAGATCGCCAGGGAGGCTGCGGGAGGGGTTTTTTTTTATAAAAAAAAAAAACTATTTCATGCAGCCAACTGAAAGTTGGCTGCATAAAAGCCCACTAGAGGGCGCTCCGGATGCGTTCTTCTGATCGCCTCCGGCGGCCAGAAGTAACACGGAAGGCCGCAATGAGCGGCCTTCCGTGTTTCGCTTACCTCGTCGCCATGGCGACAAGCGGAGTGACGTCATGGACGTCAGCCGACGTCCTGACGTCAGCCGCCTCCGATCCAGCCCTTAGCGCTGGCCGGAACTTTTTGTTCCAGCTACGCTGGGCTCAGGCGGCTGGGGGGACCCTCTTTCGCCGCTGCATGCGGCGGATCGCCGCGCTGCAGCGGCGATCAGGTAGCACACGCGGCTGGCAAAGTGCCGTCTGCGTGTGCTGCTTTTTATTTGAGCCAAATCGGCCCAGCAGGGCCTGAGCGGCAGGCTCCGGCGGTACTGGACGAGCTGAGCTCGTCCATACCGCTTAGCAGGTTAAGTGTATATTATATATGTGTGTGTTGTCCTGTGTGTACATGTGTTTGATTTCATACTGTATTTCAGGGTGTGGTTCCAACCTGTCTGTAGCACAGAGAGTTGTTTGTTAAGATGCTGTAATGTGTTCAGATTCACTTTACTGTATAGGCCATATGATTGTCACTGTGTACATTGCAAATCTTCTTGACAGTGTGCATCCCAGCAGCATGTGCAGTTTGTATACAATACAGATGATGTTGTTCTTTATGCTGTGATGTTGTAAATAAGTTTTGGTAGAAGCTCCTACTTATTACTACAGACATGTTATGGTCCTTTTTAAAAGAGCCAATGCAATGTAAACACTGTTTGAATTATTTTAATCACTTCCCCACTGAGGGGATTTTCCCTTGAAACACCAGAGCATTTTTCACCTTGCAGCGCTCCTTCCATTCATTCATCTCTAACTTTATTATTACTTATCGGAATGGAATAAACCTATATCTTGTTTTTTTCGCCACCAATTAGGCTTTCTTTAGGTGGTACATTATGGCAAGAATTTTTTTATTTTAAATGTTTTTTTAAAGGGAACATAGGAAAAAATGTGGTTGAAAAATCTTTTAATTGCACTTTTGGTCCATTATAGTTTTTAAATAATGCATGCTACTGTAATTGAAACCCATGAAATGTATTTGGCCATTTGTCCCGGTTCTAAAACCATTTAAATTATGTCCCTATCAGAATGTTTGGCGGAAATATTTTGCTTGAAAATAAATGTGCATTATTTCCAGTTTTGCGTCCACCTTTAATTACAAGGCCATAGTTTTTAAAGTAACAGTGTTATACCCTGTTGAAATAAAAATTTTAAATGCTCAGTCCCTAAGGTAACAATATTTTTTACATTTATTTACTGTATCTTTTATTGAAATTTTTTTATTTTTAATTAAATGAAAAATTGGGGAGTGTGTGAGGCAATTAGCTACTTTATAGTGTCAAACTAATGTATTTGTGTTTGAAATTGCGTTAAAGGTGTAGTTGGACTATTTGGCCACAAGATGGCCCCAGTAACTTTTTTTTTCCAGCAACATGCAAGTGTGGGAAGTATGCTTGCAGGAAGTGCTATGAGGGTGTGGAAATTGTTTAATTTTCAGAATGATCGCTGCTTCTCATACAAGCAGCTGATCATTGCGGGGCTTACATCAACTAATGGGAATGGTTTTAGACATTCATTGATCTCTGGCCGAGTGGCCGGCGGCGCGCATGAGCGTGGCCATGAGCAACCAGGAGAGCGGACAACGGCGTGAGGTGCGGATATCTCCATCCCTGGTGTTAACATGGTGGCAAAAAGGGACGGAGATATCCACACCTATGGGTGTAAAGTGGTTAAGCAGACTGAAGTAGCAATGTTTTAGTCCTGGTTTGGCCACTGTGAATGTGTGATTCGCCAGTAATCTCATTCTGACATTCATGACATGATGACATGTGTGATGGTGGAAGGTCAGGTAGCAGGGTTGTTTTTGGCTCACAGGTGTAAGGAAGTGTAATCAGTTATTTCTGAGAATGCAACAACGTTCACAGACTAACAGAGTGGACCATGGTCTGCAGAGTCGTTGCTGAGAAGGGCTTCTACACAGGAAAAGCCATACAGAACCCCCTGCTGATCACTTATAGGAATATATTTGTACGTGTAAGGTACTGAGGGCATGAGGCCTTATAGATGCCACTGGACCTCTATCAAAATGCTGACAATGGATTATCAAGCAAACATTCATCTTTGTGAGTTTAGGGTTGACATGTATTAGTGATTATGATGGGCTAATTTTCACAAATTTCATACTGTTTGATCATGATGACAGGGTGACATTGATGGATTTGATGTTACAAATCTAAATTATTAACATTGTTTGTAGCTGTACATGGAAAGTGAAGTATGATTTGTTAACAAGTTGACATTTCTTGTTACAGACCATGCTGGCAGCCAACTATGACGGTCTCCATGACCTTTTCGAGAAAAGGCGGATTGTGGAGACTGTGAGGGAGGAGTTGTGGTAACAATTCCGCGCATGCCACTCGATCACCCAAATTCAGCGGAGGTGGTCAGATATGAAGCGGAGGGACCGGAGATTTCTCCGACAAGTTAGGGATGAGCATGTGCCCAGTAAGTAATGTCCAGAGCCTAAAATGCATTTTGGATTTTGTTTTTGGGGTGGGGGAGGGGGGGGGGGTTTAGAAATATCAGTGTAATCATGATGTGTGTCAGTCCTTGTGTAATTATTTTGTTGTGTATGCTTGGTCTGGGGTTGTGTAGCAAATATTTGTCCAGGTAAGGAGGCACAGAGCCAGGCAGACTATTGTATTTCCAAAAAATTGTTAACGTATACGTGTAAAAACCAGGTATTCATTTTTCAATAGGTGGCAAACCTCTTGTACCTTACAATGTCACAAACCCCTATTGCAGGGCTGAGTTACTTATTGTTTTGTCAAGATTGATAGCTACAATCCCCAAGCAAGCATGCATATCTGTTGTTATAAAAGTGTTTGGTAAACTTATGTGCCTCTTTTTAGATGTTGTGTTATGTCAGTAATGCAGTATAGTCAACAGGACTGGCAGATACCTTCAGGCCTAGTACACACCATCAAGTGTGAGTTAGAATTGCCGGACAGATAATTGTGTTCTTTTGTTCTGTGCTGTCCCATACCCAATTTCAACAGTGCTGTTTTCCCCACCATAATTGTCACGATGTTTGTTTTGCCAAAAAAAGATGTAAACAACTTCCCATTACAAAATGCGCATTGTTATGCCAAAAACACAGTAAGGCCTCTTGCACACTGCAAGTGATTCCGATTCAGATTCCGCTTTTTAATCAGTTTTTACATACGATTCAGATTCCGATTTGCAGTTTTCTCCCTGCACACTGCAAATCGGAATCTGAATCGGATGTAAAAACTGATTAAAAAGCGCAATCTGAATCGGAATCACTTGCAGTGTGCAAGAGGCCTAATAACAACTCATGCCAACTGTTGCATTGAGATCTTCAGAATGTTATTTAAGTTGTAATATATTTGTTTACGTAGTGAAGTAGTTTCACACTTGTGCTGTGTAAAATACCACTGTTGAGTGTGTATGTGCCTTCAAGGGGCAGTTAAGTCTGTTGAGTTTCTTAACTTTTACTCACCTGGGCCTTCCAGCAGCCTCCTGCAGCTGTATTGTGGCCACATACACTTCCTCCCATGTTCCTGGCCCTGGTGGCAGGCACTTCAGGTTTTTTCTGGCAGGGAATGCAAGTGAGTATTCACATTCCCGCCCACAATAGCGCACTCTATGGTGCTATATGCCATAGCAGCATAGAGGGCGCTATTGTGGGTGTGAATGCAAATAATTATTTCAGTTCCTTGTCTGTCGGCTCCTGTTGCCAAAACTGCAAGTGGATGCCAGCGGGGCCAGGAGTCGCCATGACCACAATAAACAGTGATGGAGTCGGCACAAGACAGCTGCGGGGGGCTGCTGGAAGGGCCAGGTGAGTAAAATTTTTGTGGGGAAACAGACTTAAGTGCCCCTTTAACATCATGTTTTTATTTCTCCATAGATGCCAATATGCCACTCCAGCGACACCGGGGTGCACCAAGGCAGAAGCCCTCCCAGTCGGAGGAGTCTCCGGACCAACAACCACCTCCGTTGGATTAAGGTGATCAGGCAAACCAGCCTCAGGAGGAGGGTCAGGAGGAGGGTGCCGGACCACCACACTTGGTCCCTGAGGCCCCAGATCACCTACAGCAGCAGGTCCCCCAGCAAGCACAAGCTGCTGCCCCTCCCCAGCGACCAAGACCCAACAGTAAGTGCTGACATTATTACTACTTCAATACACACTTGCATGCTTAGCATTTTTTGAGCATCAGTGGCTTAATTTTTTGTTTTTGGTTTACAGGACGTGCTCAAGTGCAGGGCTTGCTGCGGCAGCTCGGCCAAATTGTGGGTTCTCTGCAGGAGGCCCTACAAGATCCTGAATTTGTGGCCTAATTTTTCTTTTGTTATTTGTTTTTTTGTTGGCCAATGGCCATATCTGTTTTTTTTTTGTTTTTATTTAAAAAAAAAAAAAAAATTCCTAACAGACAATAAAAATGTTTGAAGTTTCTATTTGTCTCATGATTGTGTATTTCCTTTGAAGTTATAGTTTTAGAAATGTGTGGTGGATTGAGTAAAGGTAATTTTGTTGTGTTGGTCATGTTACTGCCACTATTCACTTTATTTAATCCACTTAAGTTACCATAAGAAACATAGGCATGCTGCAAGTACAGCTTAGGGGATTTATTTGAGGCCTAGAAAGTGAGCATGCAGACATCATTTGATTAGTAAAAATGGCTATGTCACCAGGAACATAGTTACAGTCTACACATATGCTTGCATGTGAACCTTCTATATACACAGAAGTGCTTAATTTTCTGGTCAGCATGCATCACTTTCTGGGTTAAATGGGTTTAAAACTTTACACTATGGAAAGGACTCTGAATGCATAGGATATACCATCCGACAGTAATGTACTGTTCTTTGTGTATTTTTGTAAATTTGCTCAATTATTAACACTATTAATAAGGCTCAGTAAAGAAACCAATAGTAAATCTAAGGATGTAAAGCAAATTTATTTATTAAGTAATTGCCGAAGCAAATCTATTTGCACTTCTGCAGAATCGGCCAATCTGGCATGAATTAAATTGTTGCGCTCTAGCGCATCAGCCACACGGCCTAATGCAACATTTTGTCCTTCGGCGGCACGAGCCAATCGGCTTAAGATATTATTTTGCCGGTCTTGGACCTCGGTTAATCGTCCCACAGCAGCTCGTTGGCCTTCCCCCACTTCTCGTACTGTAGCAACCATTTCCCGGGAATGTCATTGCTTTCAGCCAGGTCCTCATGCAAGTTTCTCATGTGGTCGTCCATGAGCCTCCTATAATCAGATTGTGCCTGGAGGAAGTGGCGTGAGTGCCACCGATCAGAATTATATTCTTCCCGGGATTGGTCTTCTTCTGCAGATAGTGATGAAGGGCGAGAAGGTACATTTTCCGATGTGAATTGTTCCAAGGTTATGGGTCTTGGCGAGGATATCCGCTCTGTGCTATGTGACGTCTCAGACATGTGGAGCACAAAGTCTTGACCTTCACATTCCTGCTGCTCCTCACCAGTAGTCCCCACAGCTAGGAAAGTAATGGACAACATAGTAAGTTCATGTTTGCACTAAAAACAAGGTCATGGGTCAACATTTCCACACTCACCAGAAACTTCTTGCTCAGTTATGGGCTCCAACAAAAGCACCACATGCTGGTCATCATCAATGTGACCTATAAAAAACATGTGAGAGTTTAGGGCCTGTATTACATTAATATAGAGTGCATGCAGATTTTGAACCTTAAAGTGGAAGTGGAATTAATTTTACTATACTCTGTTTCTCTTACCTGGGGCTTGTGTGAGCCCCCTGCAGGAGTCCGTTAACGCACCGGAACTGCTCAAGCCTCCGCTCTCCCGCTCTGTACCTCGAGTTGAAAGTTGAGGCCAGCGCCGCACTGCCAAGGGTATCCATTCTTGTGTTCCACATCGGCAATAGCGGGGAACACAAACAAAGGATACGCGTGGACATAGCCGCGCAAAGCCAGTGGTCCACCGGCAAATTAACAAAATAGTTGGTGGCGGACAAACTAATGCTCGTTGAGAACAAGCGCAGGCCCGGCAGCTGGAGGCTTGTTGAAGCCACATGTAATAGAAAAAGTGTATTTAGATATGTTTTCCAGTTCCACTTTGTAAAAAGTCACATGCAGGAAATTGATTTAACAACATCGACAGCATACGATGTTTGTTGCCATTAAAAACAATTCATTGATTATACACAACATGACCAATGGGGATTTCATTTGATGTATTTAGGCATTGCACAATAATGACAATGATTCTAAACGAAATACCCAACGGACATGTTGTATTGAGTATACTAAATTACTTATTTATTTCATTTTATTTTAAAATAATAAACAAAAAAAAATAAAAACTAAACTATGCTCTACATGTTGGATAACTAATTTCTGCATGTGTTGTACATTTGTAGGAATGATTCAAGGCCCATCTACAGGAGCTACATATTTGGTTATGTTTGACAACATTTTTTGGATTCTAACCAACATGTCTGATCACAATTGGATTAAACTCCATTTAACAGTGCTTTGCTATCTACCCAATAATGTAATACAATTATAATCAGACGTGTGTTTGAATCTAATTACATGCATGGATCGATGATTAACTACATGGTAAACAATTTCAACAAAAGGATGGTGTGTATGGGTCTGGAACCATAGCCACAGAAAAAAAACATGCATAACAAGGTATTAAAACATTAGTATAAGTTCACATAATATTCACTGCATGCTTGTTAATGTTGTGACTGAGACAATATTGTAGCCTTAAAGGGACTCCGAGCAGTGGTGAAATTATGAAAAGATGCATACCATTTTGAAGCTCTCTTTCTCCTCTTTCCAACGATATCTAAACCGCCACCCTACGCCTTTTACTC
This sequence comes from Hyperolius riggenbachi, assembly GCF_040937935.1. Classification (NCBI taxonomy): domain Eukaryota; kingdom Metazoa; phylum Chordata; class Amphibia; order Anura; family Hyperoliidae; genus Hyperolius; species Hyperolius riggenbachi. The sequence goes on from NC_090655.1 coordinate 121,625,599, forward strand.
TTCCCTATTTTTGCAACAAAATTGCAGCAAAAACTAATTACATTGCAAAAAACACGTAAAATAAAAGGCGTATGGCGGTGGTTTATATATATCGTTGGAAAGAGGATAAAGCTTGAAAATGGTATGCATCTTTCCATAGTTTCTGCACTGCGAGGAGTCCCTTTAAAAAGGAAGTGTTGGTAAAATCCTACGATGTGAAACTAAAACAAACAATCATGAGTAACAAATGAATAATCCAAAAGCTGTAACATAGTGGCGGACAAAACTACGAATGAAAAATGTGACATTACCAACAGATTTGTGAGGACTTCGTGTCTCCATAGAGGATTCTGAGCATGGCCTTTATTCTTTACAAACACATTTCCAAAAACATTTGTCGGAAAAGATGCTGCCCAGACTCGCTAGAGCCGAACTTTGCCATTGGATGGAGCTAATGGAATTCACTAGGTCATTTTACAAATAAAGACAACCCTGAGAACCCCCCTATGAGAACATGGGCTGATCCACAATAATGCGCTAATCTCACATTTAGAGTAATTACTGTAAGGAACAGCAACCTAGGACCACATTCATTTTTACCACTTTGGACTCATGAAGCAATGCACTTCTTAGTTGTATGTGTTGTAAATGGTACTATTTTCACAACAGTTCCACTTTAAATATCACGCGCACATCTGGTTAACTGGAATGGTTTTAAAAAAAGGTCAATATGCCATCCAGCATCTCAGGAGCAATTCAGCTCCATACATGTTACATATGAACCTCAAGTACAACACTCACCACTATCTTGTGCTGCACCTTCAGGGATGACATCTTGGCCTTGAAGGTCTTCGGCCGCTGAATCCCCTGCACTCTCGCCTACAAGAATGTATAATGTGAAAGAAGGTCAATATGCCATCCAGTATATCAGGATCACGTCAGCTCCGTATATGTTACATATGAACCTCAAGTACAACACTCACCAGTATATTGTGCAGCACCTGATGGCCCCTCTAGGGATTCATGGATGTCATCTTGGCCTTGAAGGTCTTCGGCCATTGAATCCCCTGCACTCTCACCTACAAGAATGTATAATGTGAAAGAAGGTCAAAATGCCATCCGTATATGCGCCGTATATGTTACATATGAATATAGTGACCAGATTTTTCTGGCCTCAACCTGGCACGGACGTGGTGTGCTAGTGCTGCACCAAAAAATGGGATTGTCCATGACCACTGTGGGAAAGTGGGCATGTCCATGACATGGTGTGGGTGGAGCAAACTAATGTAATTTTGAGGCAGTGGGACAGAGTTTCCTTCCAAAACATAGATAGGCAAAGTGACCCTAAAGGTAAGTAGGCAATGTTCACCAAACACATAAGAAAGCAGTGTTCCCAAAATGATGTGGTGAAATGGGCGATTTGCATCATGGATGTCAGTCCATGACATGACTATGTACTCTGTACAAGAGCAGAAGAAGATGCAAGTCCTACATAAATCCATAATAATGATATGGCGGGACATTAGACTTTGACTAGGGCCGGGATTAGAATGTGAGCTCCACCAAGGACATGACTACATTCTGTGTGAAGTGCTGCCTTAGATGCCAGTGCTATTTAAATACATAATTATATTGTAGGCCATAGACTATGACTATGGTGGGATTACATTGACTGCAAAATCTGCAGAAGCTGCTGATGCTACAGTATTAGCATACCATTTAATAATCATGAGCCCCCAAAATGGCAAATGCTGCAATAATAACCCCAAAGTTTAAAATGCACTCTCCTCAAATAATAACTGCAGCAGCCGTTCTCTCTGACACATGAATTGCAATAACCAATACCTCTGACAAATTAAATACAACCTCCTTTACCTATGACACATGAAATGCAGCAGAAAACAATTACTCAAACTCTGCAAACGGTAAATGAGGAAAACATTCCCTCATGCGGCCACAGAGTCTCACACCTGGGACACCCAGCGGCAAAAAGTGGGACATAACCTGGGACACATTGCAGCCTGGGACATGGGACCCTGAACCTGGGACGTGTCCCAGGTAAAATGGGATGTCTGGTCAGGGTACATATGAACCTCAAGTACAACACTCACCAGTATATTGTGCAGCACCTGATGGCCCCTCTAGGGATTCAGGGATGTCATCTTGGCCTTCAAGGTCTTCGGCCATTGAATCCCCTGCACTCTCACCTACAAGAATGTATAATGTGAAAGAAGGTCAATATGCCATCCAGAGCATCACACACACACTTTAATTTCCCTAGCTGCAAATGTCCTCATTTCCACCAACATAAACAACAACAAAAAAAATTATTAAACAAACCTGTAGTTGCGGTGACGTCGGAAGCAGCCTCCGCTAACGGGGTGGTGGCATGCCTGTGTCCCACAAAGGCCCCCGTGGACCCAGACGCACCCTCACCTACACAAATATACAAGAAGAGTGTAAATTATTAAGTGAAAACCAGTCTTCACATAACAACCATAGTAAAAGGCGTGTTACAGTTCTTTTGACATTAAAACTACAACAGCTTCATCAATTACCGCCTTCCGAAGGTGATGAGGTTTGAGGCCTGTCCGCATCATAGCCCCCACGAATGCCATGAAAGGCGCAGGTCCTAAGGAAGGGCTCCAGCAACTCCTCATAATCGGCCAAATTGAGAGATGCAGGTGGCCCACCACCTGTACCAGTGCTATGAAAAATAATGCAACATACAATTACACATACATTCTAACATTACCACAAAAAAAAGGTTTATTGCAAGCCAAAAAAAATAAATAAAAAAAAAACCTGTTGTCTCACTGTCATACTGATCCAATCTCAAACCTACTACACACATGAAAAATGGCGGCTTCATTTTCATTGAAATTTCAGTGGCAAATTGATCTTTTGCAACATGTTGGGAATTATGTAGCTACCCATCTATCTGCCTATCAATTAAGCATTGTTGAACTAACCACAAGAGATCCAGAAGACAATGCACCACAGATAATGAACACTCTCTACCAGTACTTTACAGACAATAATATTATTAACACACATCTAATGCCGGGCATACGCGGCGTCGAGGGAGGATCATCAATTGAGCATGATGGCTCGATTGATAATCTCTGACGTGTGCCATACCCTGCCGGATTGATACTGCTCTCAATACAAGCAAGGAGGACAATGGGGAGACACAAGTGGCTCATTAGCCACTCCCACGGGGAAAAGCGGCAATTGATCCGGACGCACTAGTGGGGATGCGGCAGCATCGAACGGCGCCCTCAATTCACCACATAAAATGTGCCGTGTATGGCCGGCATAACAGAGCATGTAACAAAAATGTCAGTGCAATTTGTTTGTTGTGTACTAGGCATTACACATTTAAATCCACTGGGCAGGAGCAAACTTTAACAATCAGGTGTTTGGACTGAAGACACAATATTAACTGAATGCTGAATTTTTGTGTGTGATTCAGACAATACTGCAGTCTTAAAGCTCTGCAGAAGTCATCTAAATGGTATTGTTGAAATACAGTTGTGGTTCCTTTACAACAGAAACAAGCATGTATGTGTGTCCACTTGGCTGATGCAACAATCATTTTGGAAACATGTTGGTCATGCATTTTTGATTTTGGACTATGGGTAAACGCATTACAAACATTACACCATGATAGGCAAGCAATTGCTATTGTTTAAAGACCAAGAAATATGGCCGCATGCATAACCCTCTTGCTTCGTTTGCCCTTTAAAAGGCAACATCTATATCACTGTCAGTGTATGTTTGCAATCCATGTAAAGGTGAACTGAAGTGAGAGTGATATTGTGGCTGACATATTTATATTTTTGACAAAAATGCAAGTGGAGTGGGTATTCTTCAGAACTTTGGGCCTGCAGTACTATCTGAATCACACCAGGAGTAAGCATGCAGCCACTCAACACAGGAAAGCATTAAAAAAGGAAAAAAAAATGATGCTTGTTCAGGGTTTAAAGCAACAAGCATACAAGCCATAGGATCACAAGGGCTGCCTGGCAACTAGCATTAAGTAATAACTTAAAAAATAAAAAAGCTACAAACCAAATGCGATTGCAGATACAGTTGTGGCCTAATATGAGTAGCCACATCACTCCAACTTCAGTTGTGCATTATAATACATTTGCTCATGCATATGTGAATACAATTACATTATGTAATATAAATATACACACTTACGCATATTGTCGCAACCGGCTGAGCTTCTGCCGCAGCCTTCTTTTGATGTCCACAAAGCGCTTACGGCATTGCTCTGCTGATCGCTGCTCATGTGCCACATCCCGCACAGCATCTCGAATGATCCCCCAGATCGCTTTTTTGGTCTTCATATCCGTCTTCCCAGACCGCTCACCATACAGCTCTGCAGTTCTCCCCCTCTGAGAACCTTAGGGCCCTTACCCGGGATTGTCTGGTGCTTGGCCGCTGCGACGTCCTGTGGCTGCCTGAAGTATGAGGCTGAGGGCTGGGACTGTGCTGGCGGTGAGTGGCAGGTGGAGGATTCCAGCTGGGGCTGCGGCGTCGGGGACTCCGACTACGGACACCGCCACGAGCCTGGACAGCGCTCTGAGTGCGGCCACCACTCTGAGCCTGGGCAGCGCTCTGAGTGCGGCCACCACTCTGAGCCTGGGCAGCGCTCTGAGTGCGGCCACCACTCTGAGCCTGGGCAGCGCTCTGAGTGCGGCCACCACTCTGAGCCTGGGCAGCGCTCTGAGTGCGGCCACCACTCTGAGCCTGGGCAGCGCTCTGAGTGCGGCCACCACTCTGAGCCTGGCCAGCGCTCTGAGTGCGGCCACCACTCTGAGCCTGGCCAGCGCTCTGAGTGCGGCCACCACGCCCATGTGCAGGGGGACTCGGGATAACTGACCGAGTGGCAAGCACTCTCCCACTCCTCCGCAATTCCTTGCTCCTGTCTCTCTCCATCTCTACCCACAAACCCCCCCCCCCCCCCCTCTAAACTAACCTTTTATACTCACATTAAACAAAACAATTGCAAACAGCAGCTAAATTCACTACACCTGCGCGCATAATGATTTGCGCACGCAAACTATGGACACAGCAAGTTAACTGTCACATTCTATCTACTTAATGCGCGAAACGCCGTATTTACCGCGCAATGCGTGCGAAGCGTATCGCCGCAGGCGCGGTGCGTGCGAAAACCAGCGCTCGCGGGGGAGCTGCAAAGAGTTGTGCGCGCGAGAAACTTTGCGCGCACTACGATCGCGCAGATCTGCTTATCGCGCGACTTTGCGCACGAAAACACCTAGCGCGGGATAACTGCGTTAGCGCCGGTTAGTGAATCAGGCCCCATGTGTTCGCGTGCTGATGCAAATATGAACACCCATTCTTCACTGGGGACTGTCCGTTGGCAAACAGTGTGAGCCATCTCTAGTGTATAGGAGCAGCACCCCCGGGTGTATCCCAATTGTCTGCCTCTGACTCCTCTAATTTGCATATTACAATCTTGCTGATTGAAAGTATGTAACATAAGAGGCATATCTTCACTGCCAACGCTTAGAAATTTTAAAAGACAACTGAAAACTTTTAAACAATACCAGTTACCTGGCTATCCTGCTGATCCTTTGCCTCCAACACTTTTAGCCATAGACCCTGAACAAGCATATGTAGATCAGGTGTTTCTGACATTATTGTGAGATCTGACAAGATTAGCTGCATGCTTGTTTCTGGTGTTATTCAGACACAACTGCAGCCAAATAGATCAGCAGGGCTAACAGTCAACTGGTATTGGTTAACCACTTCAGGACCAAACCAATTTTCACATACCAGCGCTGCTCCCATTCATTCGCCAATAAGTTTATTACTACTAATCCCATCTAAATGATCTATATATAGATTTTTTTTCAGGACAAGTTAGGCTTTTAGTGTGTGATAATTGTATTTAGTAATTACCGTATTTTCAATGCATTTTACAGGAAGATAAGGGAAAAAAACGGAAAAACACACTATTTCTCTATTTACATCCATTATAGCTTTACAATAAATCATGATAACAAGAAGTTAAACCCACAAATTTTATTTGCTTATCCATTCTGGTTATAACATTGTTTACATTATGGTCCTAGCACAATGTATAATGACAATATTGTATTCGGAAATAACAGTCAGTGGTGCTCTGCTCGGATGTGGATTCGTGATCACGAATTGCCGTGATTCACGATAATTTTTTCGCTATCCGCCTCTGGTATTCAACGCCGTGGATACATTTTCAATCACTAAAATTCGCTTCGGCAGACCGTGAATGTGAAAATCCGATCGCATTCACGGTCGTGAAAACGGCGCAGAAGCTGTGGTTAGGTCATGATTAGTGGAAATGCGCGAAAGTGACTACCCTGGGCCAATCAGAGGCCCCCAGTCAGGCCCTAGCAACCAATCATAGGAGGGGAGGCTATGCCCTCCCCTCCTGTATATAAATTGGCAGCCATGATGAAAAGCTCCGTGCTTGCTAGACTCTGGTACTGAGCGGATCATCTCCAGGCCATTTGTTGCTAAAGCAAGCACATTTTTGGTTGTACACAACGCGTTTTTACTCCTAACAGTGCTCTTATACGGTATACTACAATTGTATTCAGCTAGCTAGCCAGTGAGTCATTGCTGAAGTTAGTTGTAGTCAGTGTAGTCAGAGTGTACTGGTGATTAGTGTGTTTAGTGCAGGCAGGCAGGTTCAGACCGATTGTACTGCTCACTTGTATTTAGTTTATTAGCCAGTGAAACACTTTAGTTACCACTTACAGACAATCACACTGCCACTGCAGTTCGTTTAGAAAAATTATTTTTGCTATTTTTTTTTAAGTTGTAGCCACTTATCAATCACCTTGATAATCCATGCAATTTGGGGGACTGTAGCATGTATGGGGGCTTTGCTATTATTGTTAAAAGAAAATCCGGATCCAGTCATGGATCCGGCCGTGATTGCGTCATTCACAACCAAAAATCCACGTCGAAGCGTGGACGTGATTCAAAATCCGGAACCAATCAGGCCGGATGCGGATTTTTTTCGCCAACGGCCGTGGTTGCCGAATTCGTGGATCGGGACATCCGAGCACCACTAATAAGTGATTTTTTTCTGTTTTTCGTTCTTTGCTTTCTCATTGTACACTATTGATGATTATAAAACCTTATTTGCAAAAATGATAGTAATATACCCTCATGGCATACATATTTAAAAAGCCAAGTTCCTAAGGTAACGATTTATGTTGTTTCATATTCTGTCACTTTGTTTTCATTTTACAAGTTTTTTTTATTTTTGTACAGAATATGCAAACATTTATTTGCCTTTGCTTCAGTTTGTGACTAAAAAGAATACACAAGACATGGGCCTCAACCCTAAAACACTCTAAACTCTATTCTACTACTTATAATGGTTAAACTGCTACCACATATGTCTCTTGTAGTTTTGCTAAAACTTTTCCAAATTTGATCATATTTTTGAAAATGATTATGTTGGATTAAGTTTGTCCGTACATTTTTTATGTGATGCGTGTCCAAGCTTTGAGACCCACCAAAATGTATTCTACAACTCGTCACGGTTAAAATAATACCGCATGTGCCTCATTTAGTAACAAACTGGTGGTGCAGTTTCCACAATTACACTAGAAATTTATAAACGTCCAGTTGTCATTAAGTGGTTAAAGAGAAATAAATATGAGAGCCTCCATATTCCTCTCCCCTGAGTTGTCCTTTAAAGCTATATTAACTACTTAAGGACCACGCTAATTGAAATCTACACCCTGTTTTGATGGCTATCTGGGTGCCAGGGCGTAGATTTCAATACACAGACGCCACGCGTTCTCTCCGCTTTTGTCGATCCCGACGATCTCGCAGTAGCTCACTCGCTCTTAAGAGGGGCGCATGCGCAGTGCCAGCGGGACCGGATGCTGTTCTTCTGAGCTCCGGTGCTTTACAGCCTATCAACCCATGCTAACCCTCACAGAACAGCAGCGATCTGGTGTGAGACATGACCACTCACAAAAAGAATAAAGGCAAGGAGGGTAAAGAGTTTCTGGAGGGTCCCTTACCAGAGCTTTTTTCCCACTTTTTCTCACACTCAGGAGCAAGCATCAAAGATGGCCGCTGCTGCCTCACAGCCAACCACAAGCCAGACACCTTCGACCTCTCCCCAGGCTGGTAAGAGCTCTAAGGACTTAACCTTGAGGCAAGACTATTCTGCCCTAGGACACTTAGACCAACATGATCAGCGACTGGAACTGGAGAGGAGGTTGGAATAACTTGGAGAATAGGGCCCGCAGGTCAAACATCCGTCTGCGGGGCTCCCAGAATCATTTACGGGCCTTCGTTCCATGGCCGCCAATCTTTTTGCAGCTATGTTCCCTCAGCTGGATTCATTTCTATTACGTCTCGACAGAATACATTTGGCTTGGGGAGGCCACGGAATCCGGATTTGCCCCGTAATGTGGTCTTCAAATTTCCTTACCATCAGAGCAAGGAGCAAGTGATGGCAGCTGCAGGGGAATATAGCTCCCCTTCCTGGAGTACCGTCATCTGTGCAACTCTTCGCAGACCTTTCCCCGCTGACCCTCCAGAAACGCTGTGCCTTACTACCAATAGCCCAAGCGCTTTTGAATGAGTCGGTGCGGTATCGGTGGGGATTTCCATGCTCACTTAACTTAACTTTGCAGGGCGCAAATCACCGCTTTACTTTGCTTGAAGGGGGCTGGTGGATCCTGGAAGCAGATAATGTTCAGCTCCTTTCTGCCCGGAGAGAGTGTGGCAAACCATCAAGTAAGTTTCCTAAACTGTACAGATTGTTACATGAATTTTACAACAACACAAAAATATGAAGATGGATTACAATGAACTGTTTATTTTCTTTTTCTTTATTTTTAAACATATTTTATTGTTTTTAATAATAGACCCACACATATTACAGGTTTGTGGCCACATGCCTATACAGTGATGCAAATGAGCATATGAAACCCCAAACCTATCCCTAACCCTCCCAACTAACACCCAGAACCCCTACCGCCACCGTTACACCCAGGATATAGGCCAATTTTAAAAACGGAAATATTACAAGATGTGGTGAAGCAGAAGACAAGAAAGTCTCAATGATGGTTAAATAGCAATATTGTTGTAAGAAGAGGAAAACTGCGTTAAGAGTGCGGCTAACGACCTGGGACTTTCATCTTGCCAAGCTTATCTTGTAAGTCTAGTAGAGCGTACCAAGATGTATATTTGAAATGATCCATTAACTTGTGTAATTCCGCATCTGAGTGAGAATGAAGAATAAAGTTCTTCCAAGCGCTAAACAGAGACTTTGTGAGTTTTTCTTTGTGTTGTATCGCCTCTGGCTTGTCCAAATTAAGAATGTGTATCAATTCTTCTTTTAGGTCCCACAAAGTAGGGGGGTTGGCATAGATCCATTTGTTATAGTCTTTTTTGCAGCCACCAAGATTAGATGAGCTAATCTGGTATTCCCTTTAGGTGAAGGTTGTGTAGACACAACCGTAGAATCAGGATTTTCTTAAAAGTGAAACAGGTAAAGCTGAGGTGAGAGTGACCAATGCATATTACATACTTCCTTAACATACCTTTGGACCTTTCACCAGTGTAAAGAAATGGGAACACAGGTCCAAATACAATGAAACATATCAGCTTTAGGTTGCTTACATTTAGGAAATGCAGGGGTATAGTAGGAGGGGGATTGGCATAATTTAAGTTGAAAGCGTATTTTGCTATATTTATCATTTTATAGTGTGATTCTCTCCATGTTTCACAGACCATCAGAAATCTTCAAATTTTGGATATGTCTTGCACTTGAGAAGTGACATATGATTTAAGCTGGGCATAAAATAAGAAGTGAGAACGAGGTATACCAAATGCATCTTGGAGTTATAACCATCTATGTTCCTCTAAAGATAGGATATTTCCCAATTTAGTAATATCCCTGTCTTCCCATTCACTGAAACCCCCATGAGCCATACTAGCTGTAAAGTCAGGGTGGCCCCATAAGGGCATATATTTGGAAATATGCATAGGGACTTGGACATGCGTATGCAATTATTTCCAAGTAGCCCATGTGTCGTGGATTAATCCACTACATTTTAGCCTTAAGGGCAGGTTTTTGTATGGAGTGTGCAGTATAGCAGCCAGTAACCAAGGTTCCACATAGGCTTCTTCCAATCTGAGATTGGAAAAGATACTTGTCCGGCGGATCCTGTCCCTCATGTGTCTAAACAGACAGGCTTATGGCCCATACTCACGGGCAACATTTCTGGCCTGTCGCTAGCACACGGGAGCGTGTGCGTGACAGGCCGGTGACAGCTCGTCGCCAGGTCCCTCCGCATACACACGGCGGAGGGACCTGGCAACTGATGCGGCGGAAGCTGTCGCTGTTGTTCCTCACCCGCCAGAAGCTCAATGTATCCCCTGCTTGTTGCTGTCGCTAGTCCGCATACCCACATGGACTAGCGACAGTTGCGGCGGAATTGCGGCGGCAACTGTCGCTAGGCGATTGACCGCGCCAATCGCCTGGCGACATCAGCGATGAGCGATGGTTCGGGGTGCGTGCCCGTGCAACGCCTCATACTCACGGGCGACCTGTCGCCGCAACATGCGCGCGCCGCGTGTTGCGGCGACAATTGTAGCCCGTGAGTATGGGCCATAAGTTATAGCGTCTTACGTCCGGTAATCCCAGACCTCCTTTACTTTTGGGAAATTTTAGTTTAGATAAGGCAATCCTTGCTTTTTTTATTTTCCACAAGAAGCGTATGAACATTTTCTCCAATTTTTTATATCAGTATGCTTTTGCAATTTGCCAAAACAAACAGATTTGAGGATTGCTGTACCTCCTATTAGATTAATAGGTAAGTTTTCCCATCTAGTTAATTTGTCTTGGAGGTCTATAATGAGTGGGTCATAGTTTAATGAGTATAACGATGATGGGTCTCTGTTGAAAAGGATTCCCAGGCAGCGTATCTTATTACTAATTTTTACTGGAAGGGTTTCTAGGCCCTGTTGTTTTTAGCCCTCTCCTGTAAGGAGTAATAATTTGCTCTTGGATTGGTTAATCTTAAAACCACTAAGGGGGCTTAATTCTTCTAAAAGATTCTGCAAATGCTGCCTGTAGGACTCTCACCGAGCCAATAGAGATTCCCCGCAATTTGGATTGTAGCAGTCTGAGCAAGGGCTCCAGGGCCAAGTTAAAGAGTAGAGGGGATAGAGGACATCCCTGTCTTGTACCTTTAAATAGTGTAAATTTAAGGAAAAGGAAGCCTGGGGTATAGATTTGATCTGTAGGACATGTGTGAAGTACAGTTAGCAAGTCTAAAAACAGAGGGGAAAACTCCAGCTTATGTAAAAGTCTCACCAGCCATGACCAGTTTACATTATCAAATGCCATTTCCGCATCTAGGAAAAGCAAGGCGTAATTTCTTGAAGTGACTGGGTAATTTTTTGCGTAGTCCAAGAGTGCTAGGGCTTTGCAAATATTTGGTAACGCAGACCTGTTATGCGCAAAACTTGATTGGCAAGGGCTTACCAACTTGGGCATAATATTAGCAAGCCTGTTAGCTATTATTTTAGTCAATATCTTTCTGTCCACCTTTATTAAAGAAATGGGTCTGTAGGATTCCGGGAGGGTATTATCTTTGCCTGGTTTTGGTATTAATTTAATGTGAGCTAATTGCTAAGCCTCAGTGCCCTCTTTTTTTAAATAGTTGAGGAGTAGACTTTTTGTAATGTACTGCCAATCTCATTTTTTAGGATTCTGAAAAATTCACCTGTTACAGGCCATCAGGTCCAGGTGCTGTTGTTGTTGGCTAGTGAGGTAATACATGCTTTGATCTCCCCCTCTGTTATATCAGCGCCTAATTCCGCTTTATCATCTTCTGATTACTTTGGAAATTTGACTTTGGATAACACGTTGTCGATTTTAGCAGTATCTACTTTGTGAGTGTCTGGGCCATATAATTCAGAATAATAATCACGAAATATCGAATGTATTTATTTCGGGTCTGAGGTGTAAGTACCCAACTTTGTTTTAAGGGATAAAACATGTGAGTTAGCCCCGGAGCCCCTGATCAGACCGCTCAGGATTTTCCCCATTTTACTACCATATCTTCTAAATTAAAATTTTCCATACAAGCCCCGCAAATTTTCTTTGTATTTGAGGAGTTAATCTTCTTCGAGTTTGGCCTTAATCCAGTTTTCTCTGTTTGGGGCTGTGGGATTCCTCTGAAATTTGCATAGAGCTTCACGTACTTCTGAGGCTGCCTGTTGGTATTTCTGATTAGCTTGTTATTTTGCTCCTGACATATATGCAATTATTCTTCAGAACTGGCTAGGCAGCTTCCCACAACAAAATTGGGTCATTTAAAAGGTGCTCTATTATCGTATAAGTATTCCTGCCACCATAGAATTAACTGGTTAGTGAAATTTTCATCTGCATAAAGTTGAGGGGAATCTCCACAGAATATAATTTCCTCTGGGGGATTGTTCTTGTAAGTCAATGTACAGTTGTGTTCAAAATTATTCAACCCCCAATGCTGTAAAGGGTTTTAGGGAATTTAGTGTACATTTGTAATTGTGTTCAGAATTAAATCTTACAAGGACTTTTTAAAGAACCAAATGCAACTAAAATGACATCAATTGTTTTTGTAATACAGTATTAAATGTTTTTTTTTTGTGATTTCTTCATTGACACAATTATTCAACTACTTAAAGACTACCACTCTTAAAAACAGAGGTTCATTCCAGTGTAATCGATCAGGTATTGAAAACACCTGTGGATGTTAATGAGCAGCAATCAAGCATAATAAGCACCAATTAGGCAGATACTGTGATACTGGGCTCCTTCTAGACATTTACTGGTGGGTTTACAAACATGGTGAAGTCAAGAGAATGGTCCAGGAAGACAAGAGAAGAGGTGATTTCTCTTCACAGGAAGGGCAATGGCTATAAGAAGAATGCAAAGATGTTAAACATACCAAGAGACACCATAGGAAGCATCATTCACAAATTCAAGGCAAAGGGCACTGTTGAAATGCTACCTGGTCCTGGCAGAAAGAAGATGCTGATTTCGACTGCTGTGCGCTACCTGAAGCGTAAAGTGGAGAAAAGTCCCCGTTTGACTGATGATGAACTGAAAAACAATGTGTCAGACAATAAGGAACACACTGCGTAATGAAGGCCTCCATGCCAGAACTCCCAGGTGCACCCCCTTGCTGTCTCCAAAAAATAAGAAAAGTCGACTGCACTATGCCAAAAGTCATGTGGACAAACCACAAAAGTTTTTGGATAGTGTTCAGTGGACTGATGAAACAAAATTAGAACTGTTTGAGTCCATGGATCAACGCTATGTTTGGAGGAGGAAGAACAAGGCCAATGAAGAAGAGAACACCTTGCCTATTGTGAAGCATGGCGGGGGATCAATCATGCTTTGGGGCTGTTTTGCTTCTGCAGGTACAGGGAAGCTTCAGCATGTGCAAGGTACCATGAATTCTCTTCAGTACCAGGAGACATTGGATGAAAATGTGATGCAGTCCGTCACAAACCCGAGGCTTGGGAGACGTTGGACCTTTCAACAGGACAATGATCCCAAGCATACCTCCAAGTCCACTAGAGCAGTGCTGTCCAACTTCACGGGCATGGAGGGCCATTTTTTTTTCAGACCCCATGGTGGAGGGCCGAAGGTTCTTGTTAGAGCCGCAGAACACACCCCCCCCCCCCCCCCCCCCTAGGAAAAAAAATGCAATTAAAAGACAATTAGATTGGCAGCACTGTCCACAAAATGCAATTTAAGATTTTGGTGAGAAGTTGAGAAGTTGTGTGGCGCACACGGCGCACCAAAAACCATGGGGGTTCCGTTGTGAGTAGAGCAGCACGCATAGCGCGCCGCACCAAAAAATGGGTGTGGCCATGGACCAGAATGTGGGTGTGGCCACGGGTGGAGACAAATTTACATGAACTTAGCAATGTGGGACATTAGATTAGGACAGTGGTGGCGATTCTGGCGAACCTTTTGAAGGGCGAGGGCACAAACTGCAACCTAAAAGTCACTTATCTATCGCAAAGTGGCAACAGCAATTTAAACTACATACAAACGTTTTAACTCATACATGAACATTATGGAAAATCCAAGTTGAAAATAAACTCTGAAGATAAACAATTTCATCCATCCTACTTTTTTTTTTTAGAACCTCCTAGTTTTATTTTCTGTTTTAAAAAGCTAAAAAAGGTTTAATGCTATTGTCTCATGATGATGATTCAGCTTTTCCATAGTCTCACAGTTCGCAATCATGTGACCCCTAACAAGACAAATTCAGCAATCATGAGGCCCCCAACAAGACAAATTCAGCAATCTTGAGGCCCCCAACAAGACAAATTCAGCAATCGTGATGCCCCCAACAAATCATGAGGCTCCCAACAAGACAAATTCGGCAATCATGAGGCCCCCAACACGACAAATTCAGCAGTCATGAGGCACATAAATAGACAGCATTTCACATAAATAGGCAGAATGCCCCTTTAATATGGTAGACACCTCTCACCTAGCTTCTGAATTCTCCTCTACTGGCTGCTGTGCCTGGCTGGCCTGGCACAAGTGTTTTTAGCCAGAATGGTGATGATGTGTGGGCTGAAAGGCCTTGCGGTGCTGCTGTGGCCGGGCTAGCGGTGATGCTGTGGTGTGGCCGGATGAGGTAGTAACAGCCCCCCCCCCAGTTAGATAGTGACAGGTGTCCTCCCAGTTAGATAGTGACAGGTGCCCCCCCCAGTTAGATAGTGACAGGTGCCCCCCCAGTTAGATAGTGACAGGTGCCTCCCCCAGTTAGATAGTGACAGGTGTCCCCCCAGTTAGATAGTAACAGGTGTCCCCCCAGTTAGATGGTGACAGGTGCCCCCCCAGTAAGTGACAGGTGTTCCCCCAGTTAGTGACAGGTGCCCCCCCAGTTAGATAGTAACAGGTGTCCCCCCAGTTAGATAGTGACAGGTGTCCCTGCAGTTAGATAGTGACAGTTGACCCCCCAGTTAGATAGTGACAGGTCCCCCCCCAGTTATAGTGACAGGTGTCCCCCCAGTTTGATAGTGACAGGTGCCCCCCCCCAGTTATAGTGAGAGGTGCCCCCCAGTTATAGTGACAGGTGCCTCCCCAGTTATAGTGACAGGTGCCCCCCCAGTTATAGTGACAGGTGCCCCCCCAGTTATAGTGACAGGTGCCCCCCAGTTAGATAGTGACAGGTGCCCCCCCAGTTAGATAGTGACAGGTGCCTCCCCCAGTTAGATAGTGACAGGTGCCCCCCTAGTTAGTGACAGGTTCCCCCCCAGTAAGTGACAGGTGTTCCCCCAGTTAGCGTCCATTGCCTCGCCCGTTACCTCTCTCCTGTGTCCCCGCCAGTGGTGCTCAGCAGAGCTCGAATATTCGAGTAGCTCGAATATTCGAGCTCTTTTCCAGCTATTCGAGCTCGGTATTCGAGCTCCGAATAGCTGTAGCTATTCGAATGGGCTATTCGCGTACACTCGAATAGCCCATTCACTATTCGAGCTATTCGAGCAAACGGCGCTATTCGAGCTCGGTACTGAGCTCGAATAGCGTCATAGCCCAGATTGATGTCCTTAGAGCCAATCAGAGGGCTCCCAGGCCCTCTGACGGCAGCCAATCACAGAGGGGGACCCTGGCCAGCCCCTACCCTATAAATAGCGGCCGCCATGTTACGTTTCTCCGTCCTTGCCTGAGACTTGCATAGAGAGAGAGTTGCTCCTTTGTGCTTTGGCTTAGCAAGAGCTTTATTGTGGTCATTTACCTAGCGTTTTTGCTCACATACACCTCCTATACACACCTATATTGTTGTTAGTTAGTTAGACATTGTATTTTAGTTAGTAGCTTTTGTGTTACATAGAGACAGGCCAGCTGCTGCAGGCTTACAGCTTTAGGCCTCAGGGCCTGCCTGTGTGGGCAGCTGTCCTCCTGTCCTCTGTTTATTTCTCTCTATTCTATACCAGTATTTCTGCTGTCCTTTACTACTGATTGTATTAGTATTGTAGTTATATACTGTAACTGTACTAGGACACTCACTGTCACTGTTCATAGGCTACTAGCTGCTCCTGCATGTGTGCACTCACTGTCTGTGTACACACTACACACACTCTATTTCCAAGTTCTGATAACTGATTGATTATTGTAATTGAATATTGTAATTAGTTAGTTGTACTCACTGTTACTACTTACTGTACTAGGAGTCTAGGACACTCAGTCACTGTTCATAGGCTACTAGCTCCTGCGTGTGTGCACTCACTGTCTGTGTACACACTACACACACTCTATTTCCTTCTGATAACTGATTGATTATTGTAATTAGTTAGTTGTACTTACTGTTACTACTTACTGTACTAGGAGTCTAGGACACTCAGTCACTGTTCATAGGCTACTAGCTCCTGCGTGTGTGCACTCACTGTCTGTGTACACACTACACACACTCTATTTCCTTCTGATAACTGATTGATTATTGTAATTAGTTAGTTATACTTACTGTTACTACTTACTGTACTAGGAGTCTAGGACACTCAGTCACTGTTCATAGGCTACTAGCTCCTGCGTGTGTGCACTCACTGTCTGTGTACACACTACACACACTATTTCCTTCTGATAACTGATTGATTATTGTAATTAGTTAGTTGTACTTACTGTTACTACTTACTGTACTAGGAGTCTAGGACACTCAGTCACTGTTCATAGGCTACTAGCTCCTGCGTGTGTGCACTCACTGTCTGTGTACACACTACACACACTCTATTTCCTTCTGATAACTGATTGATTATTGTAATTAGTTAGTTGTACTTACTGTTACTACTTACTGTACTAGGAGTCTAGGACACTCAGTCACTGTTCATAGGCTACTAGCTCCTGCGTGTGTGCACTCACTGTCTGTGTACACACTACACACACTCTATTTCCTTCTGATAACTGATTGATTATTGTAATTAGTTAGTTGTACTTACTGTTACTACTTACTGTACTAGGAGTCTAGGACACTCAGTCACTGTTCATAGGCTACTAGCTCCTGCGTGTGTGCACTCACTGTCTGTGTACACACTACACACACTCTATTTCCTTCTGATAACTGATTGATTATTGTAATTAGTTAGTTGTACTTACTGACTGTTACTACTTACTTACTTACTGTACTAGGGACACTCACTCAGTCACTGTTCATAGGCTAGCTCCTGCGCGTGTTTGCGCGTGCGTGCACTCACTGTCTGTAGTGTACACACACTAAATTTACTTGTGATTACTACTGATTATTGTAACTGCTAGTTGTACTTCCTGACTGTTACTACTTACTTACTGTACTAGGGACACTCACTCAGTCACCTCACCCACCAACCCACTCCATTAAAGTACCCCACTTTTCACCCGCCCTTTTAAAAAACTTTTGTCTATACGCCCAAAACATCGAAGATGTCTGGAAGTGGCAGCCAGCGCGGTTTGGGCAAGGGGAAGGGCAGCAAGGGAATCAGGAGGAGAGGGAGCAGCATTGTGGCAAGCCGCGGGCGCGCCACCATGCACAGTTCCGCAGCAGCAGCAGCAGCGTCAGTGGCTAACATTCCTCCCATAGCCACTGGCCGTGGACGCCTTGGGCGCCGCCCAGCAGGAGCATCTGCAACTCACGCTGCAGAGACACAGCAGCAGCAGCGTGTAGCACCTGCTCCGATTTTCCTCCAGCCGGGTCGGAAACGTCCCATTGAGGAAAAGCATGCAGACACTGTGGTGCAACTCATGACTGAGGATGAGCAGCCCGCCATCAGCTCTGCATCTGAGGCCTCCACCCTCACCACCACCACCACCACCCCTGTTCGCAGCAGCCGCCCAGCAGGGTCTGGGGAGGAGGCCAGTTCACCGTCACTCGCCGACCTGTCATTCAGCAGTCTTTTGACCCCAGGCATCATGAGTAAATTGTCTGCTGTTGTTGGCGATCTTGAGGAGGAGATGCTGATGGGCACTTTGGGGGATGAGGGATTGGACAGCAAGACTGTGGCGACAGTCAAGCAGCCCATCCATGCATCAGGAGAGGAGTTTGGGGGGTCCTCATCCCAGCAGGACATGTTTCAGGAGGGGGAGGATGTTGATGACCCGGTGACAGACAGAGACTGGGTGCCACCACCTCCAGGGGATGTCGTCCTCAGCAGCTCTGAGGAGGAGGAGGAGGATGCTCTTGTGGGCCTTGCAAGGAGGCGCATCATTGCAAGCATTGGCAGCAGCAGTAGGCAGGTCCCACAGCCTGCTGGTGTCTCAGGCTCAGCAGCAGCAGCAGCAGCATCTGCCAGTACCACCACCAGCCGCACTCAAGCCCCCCAAGCCCCACCCCCAACCACCACAGGGAGACAGGCAGTAGCGCTTCCATGCCGTAGGGGGATGTTTCTGTCACCAATCTGGCGCTTTTTCACCATGCCCACAGTGTACAGCAAGTACGCCACTTGCAACCACTGTCAGCGGAAGTTGAGCAGAGGTGCAGACCCCTTAAAGTTCTGCACCAGCTCGCTCATCAACCACCTTGCTGCGAAACATTTCCACCAGCATCAGGAGTTCCAGAGGCTGAAGGCATCTGGTGCTGGCAGTGGCACCACACCCATCACTGCACAGCCTTCAGCAGCAGCAGCAACAGCAGCCACCCGCCCTCCCGCTCCTCCAGCAGCACCAGCAGGAGTGCGGAAATGCACTGCTCCTCCCCCCTCTGCAACTCCTGCCGCCGATACTGAGGCCTGTTCTGGCAGCCAGTCCTCAGTGGCCTCCTCCGCTGTGTCTGCTGATTCCCGTGCCAGCAAAAAGCCACGCCAGAGCCTTTTGAGCGAGTCCTTCCAGGGGGTGGTTAGGGCTCTGCCTCCCAGCAGCCGTCGCGTGCGGCAGCTGAACGGCTTGCTGGCACGGGCCATGTGCTCCCAACTCCTGCCGTACACGCTCGTGCAGGAGGGGAGCGACATTCGTGCGCTGCTTGCTTGCGCAGCCCCAGACTGGCAGCTCCCCAGCAGACACTTTTTCTCCCGCAAGGCCATTCCTGCACTGCACCGCTTTGTGATGGCCAATGTGGAGCGAGGGCTGGAGCACGCGGTTGGTGAAAGGGTCCACGTCACCATGGACTCCTGGAGCAGCCGCTTCGGGACAGGCCACTACCTGTCCTTCACTGTCCACTGGGTCAGCTTGGTGGAAGGGGGTGAGGATGGGAGAGCAGCAGCGGGCACAGCAGCAGCAGCAACACAGTGGGTGGTGCCACCCCGCAGGGTCAGGGGAACTGCAGCAGGTTCCTCCGATCCTCTGCCATCCTCCGGCACACCTGGCCAAACCCCCCGCCTCAGCAGCAGCGTGAAGGCCCGCCACTGCCAAGCGCTGCTGCACTTGGTCAGCCTTGGGAAGACCAAGCTGACGGCAACCCATGTGTTGGCCAAACTCCAGGAGCAGGAGAGGATTTGGCTGACCCCCAGAGGCCTCAGAGTCGGAGAGGTGGTGGCCGACAATGGGGCCAATCTGGTTGCCGCAATAGACAGGGGAAACCTGACCCACATCCCTTGTCTTGCCCACGTGCTGAACCTGGTAGTGCAGAAGTTCTTGCGCACCTACCAGGGGATGGGCGAACTGCTGGAAACGGCAAGGAACGTTGTGCGTCACTTCCGGCGCTCGGCTGCAGCCTGTGCGAGCCTGGAAGACGTGCAAAAGGAGCTGGATCTGCCACGCCATCGGCTGATCCTTGACGTTCCGACTCGCTGGAACTCCACCCTGGCGATGTTGGAGCGTCTGGTTGAACAGAAGCGCGCTGTCAAACAATACCTTGCCCTGGCCACTGTTTCCGCCGCTCAGAGAAGGGACAAGACCAGCAACATCCCGTCCATCGTCCCCGATGATGACTGGAGGCACATGCAGCAGGTGTGCTTAGTGCTGGCTCCCTTTCTGCAGGCCACTAACATGGTGAGCAGGGACCATGCTATGGTCTGCGAGTGGGTGCCCCTGGTTTGTCTGCTGAACAGGGCCCTCGATGCTTTGCTGGAACAGGGAGCGGCAGCCTTGGACCAGCAGGAGCGGCAAGCAGCTGCACAGTCCACCTCTGAGGGGGAGGAGGAGGAGGACTTGGTGGAGGTCCCTGACCTTGCTGCTGATGAGGGGGAGCAGCACAGTGCAGCTGAGTTGGTGCGGGGGTGGAGAGAGGATGAGGCTGACGAGGCAGAGGAGGAGGATGAGGACAGCAGCACTGCCGTCGATGTGCCAGCAGACGTGGCCCGCCTCTTCCCAATGGCAGCGCACATGCTGACGTGCCTGCGCAGAGACCCCAGGGTGATCCAGATGAAGCAGAGGGAGGACATCTGGATCAGCATGATGTTGGACCCACGCCTCAAGGGGAAGTTGAGCCAGTTCCTGCCGCCTGCAGGAGGAGACCCAGCGCAACAAATAAGGAGCTTGCAGCAGGCCCTTGTTGAGCGCTTGGAGGAAGCCTTCCCCCAGCCTTCCACCCCCACTGTCCAGCAGCCAGCACAGAGGCAGCAGCAGGTGCCTGCATCCAGCAGCAAGCGCCCCACAGACCTGCTGTCTCTCAGCCACGAGCTCTACAGGACTGTAGAGGCTCCGGCAGCAGTGACTAGAGAGGAGGTGCATGCAGCAGCATCCTCCACCGGTCACAGCCAGCGCCTGACCCGCATGGTGGCTGACTACATGGGGTCCTACAGCGGGCTTGACAGCGATGCCCCTGTTGATCCCATGGAGTATTGGGTCAAGCGCCTGGAGATCTGGAGCGAGCTGGCGCAGTACGCCCTGGAAGTGCTGTCCTGCCCCCCTTCCAGCGTGCTGTCCGAGCGCTGCTTCAGTGCAGCTGGTGGTGTGGTCACCGAGAAACGCTCACGTCTGTCTCACAAGTCTGTGGACAGACTGACGTTTCTCAAGATGAACCAGGCGTGGGTGGAAGGCGAGTTCCTGGCCCCTGTTGTCGGCGAGAGGGGGACATGAACTGGCTAAGAACCATCGTTAATGTGCCTTACCACCCTTTACCACCTCCTGGCTCCTGCTCACTAAGCCAGCCTGGTTCACTTTGACTATTAAGTTGCCTGCAGCCACACATTTTACACCTACAGTGGGCTGCGTACTGCCCTTCTGCTGTCTGTCTGTGTTTCCCACTGCCAGGGTACACAGATTTACCTTCTGCTGCCACTCTGCCACCAGCTATTACGTCAAACAATAGCTATATATCTGTGTAATTTGTTTTACAAACAAAACCAAAAAACCATAAAAAAAAAAAAAAAAAAAGGTTTAATTTTTCTGAGGTGCCCGGGTTGAAAACTGTGTTGTCCCAGTTGTGTATTGGACACGATGTGGGCTGCACGACCGCTGTCTGGGACCTCCTGTTGTGTTCATTTACGGCCTGGTATCACCGCTAGGTACCAGGGCTATTATGTCACGCTGCCTGCCTGCTGCCACACTCACACTACTCCTCCATTCCTCCTGCTGATGCTGCTGTCTGTCTGTGTTTCCCAACGCCAGGGTACACAGATTTACCTTCTGCTGCCACTCTGCCACCAGCTATTACGTCAAAAAATAGCTATATCTGTGTAATTGGTTGTAAAACCAAAACTACAAAACCATAAAAAAAAAAAAAAAAAAGGTTTAATTTTTCTGAGGTGCCCGGGTTGAAAACTGTGTTGTCCCAGTTGTGTATTGGACACAATGTGGGCTACACGACCGCTGTCTGGGACCTCCTGCCTGCTGTGTTTATTTACAGCCCTGGTATCACCGCTAGATACCAGGGCTATTATGTCACGCTGCCTGCCTGCTGCCACACTCACACTACTCCTCCATTCCTCCTGCTGATGCTGCTGTCTGTCTGTGTTTCCCAACGCCAGGGTACACAGATTTACCTTCTGCTGCCACTCTGCCACCAGCTATTACGTCAAACAATAGCTGCTCACATTACTCCTCCATTCCTCCTGCTGCTGCTGCTGCTGTCTGTCTGTCTGTGTTTCCCAACGCCAGGGTACACAGATTTACCTTCTGCTGCCACTCTGCCACCAGCTATTACGTCAAAAAATAGCTATATCTGTCTGTGTAATTTGTTGTAAAAACAAAACTACAAAACCATAAAAAAAAAAAAAGGTTTAATTTTTCTGAGGTGCCCGGGTTGAAAACTGTGTTGTCCCAGTTGTGTATTGGACACAATGTGGGCTGCACGACCGCTGTCTGGGACCTCCTGCCTGCTGTGTTTATTTACAGCCCTGGTATCACCGCTAGGTACCAGGGCTATTATGTCACGCTGCCTGCCTCATTGACTGCCTGCTGCCACACACTCATCCTCCTCCTCCTGCTGCTGAATTTACCTCCTGCTGTCTGTGTGTTTCCACTGCCAGGGAGCACATACAATGGCGCTTCCAACATGCGTGCGCCACCAGCTATTTGTTACGCTCAAAAATAGCTGCATTTCTTTAAAAAAAAAAATTTGAAAAGAGAAATAAGTGAAGAAGAAGACGATATAGAAGAAGATGAAGAAGATGAAGAAGAAGAAGATGAAGAAGATGAAGAAGAAGAAGATGAAGAAGAAGAAGAAGAAGAAGAAGAAGAAGGAGAAGAAGATGAAGATGAAGAAGATGAAGAAGATGAAGAAGATGAAGAAGATGAAGAAGATGAAGAAGATGAAGAAGATGAAGATGAAGAAGATGAAGAAGAAGAAGATGAAGAAGAAGAAGAAGATGAAGATGAAGAAGAAGAAGATGAAGATGATGAAGAAGAAGAAGATGAAGAAGAAGATGAAGATGATGAAGAAGAAGAAGATGAAGAAGATGAAGAAGAAGAAGAAGATGAAGAAGAAGATGAAGAAGATGAAGAAGAAGAAGAAGAAGAAGATAAAGAAGATGAAGATGATGAAGAAGAAGAAGATGAAGAAGAAGATGAAGATGATGAAGAAGAAGAAGATGAAGAAGAAGAAGATGAAGAAGATGAAGAAGATGAAGAAGATGAAGAAGATGAAGATGATGAAGAAGAAGAAGAAGAAGAAGATGAAGAAGATGATGAAGAAGAAGAAGATGAAGAAGTTGAAGATGAAGAAGATGAAGAAGAAGAAGAAGATGAAGAAGATGAAGAAGAAGAAGAAGATGAAGAAGTTGAAGATGAAGAAGATGAAGAAGAAGAAGAAGATGAAGAAGATGAAGAAGATGAAGAAGAAGATGAAGAAGAAGAAGAAGAAGATGAAGAAGAAGATGAAGAAGATGAAGAAAAAGAAGATGAAGAAGAAGAAGATGAAGAAGATGATGAAGAAGAAGAAGACAATATAAAAGAAGAAGAAGAAGATATAGAAGAAGATATAGAAGAAGAAGATTTAGAAGAAGAAGATATAGAAGAAGAAGAAGAAGAAGATATAGAAGATAAAGAAGAAGAAGAAGAAGTATATACAGTACTGAACAAATTTCTGGACACAACTTCTCTTTTCAACTTTTTTTTTTTAAAGGAACATCCCCACATAATCACTTGCTGTTGTTACTTGGAAAAAAAGAGGTTTCTTGCATCATTCACCCTCAAAACAAGTGTTGGAAGCTATTTAAGGCCATTTCGAATAGTCAGCTCGAATAATGAGCTCGAATACCGACTCGAATAGTGAGCTCGAATTCCGAGGTCGAATCGAATAGTAAAAATTATTCGACTCGAATATTCGACTGATCTCGAATAATTTACTATTCGAATTCGACCTAACTCGAATTTTGAAAAGGGGTATTTGAGCACCACTAGTCCCCGCTGCCGCTGCTTCACAGCTCAGACCTCACAGATCGCGGCGACTGAAGCAAGCAGAATGCGCACGACACCCGCGCGGCAGAATGTCACATGCGGAAGTGACTAATGATGTCACTTCCGCATGTGACGTACTCCGTGCGGGTACTATGCGCACTCTGTTTGCCTCAGTCGCCGCGATCTGTGAGGTCTGAGCTGTGAGGCAACGGGGACACAGGAGAGGCCATACAAGAGGGAGCAGGCATGGCGCCCATAGTGCACGCCATGCCTGCATCTCGGGGAGACGAGCGGGCCGCAACAGGAGGCCTGGCAGGGCAGATGCGGCCCGCGGGCCACCAGTTGGACGGCGCTGCACTAGAGCATGGTTGCAGATTAAAGGCCGGAACATTTTGGAGTGGCCATCGCAGTCACCAGACTTAAATCCGATTGAGAACCTCTGGTGGGATTTAAAGAAAGCAGTTGCAGCGCGCAAGCCTAAGAATGTGACTGAACTGGAGGATTTTGCCCACAAAGAATGGGCTAAGATACCCGTAGATTGCTGCAAGACACTTGTGTCAAGCTATGCTTCCCGTTTAAAAGCTGTTATAACTGGAAAAGGATGTTGTACTAAGGACTAAGAATGACTGTCATTTGGGGGTTGAATAAAACTGATAATGATGTGAGCACAGAAAAGACATTTGTGGTGATTTCATTATACATGTTATGTTATATTTGTCTGACTTACAAGTGCCTCTTTGATTTAATTGTAAACAAGATAACTGAAATGATCAAAATCAATGTCAAACTGGCCAAAACACTCAATTTCAGTGGGGGGTTGAATAATTTTGAACACAACTGTATATTGGCGAATGATCAGAGATTAATAAATCTGCAATGTCTGACTTTTCAATTCTTGTAGTCAAAGAGGTTGACACACATAAGTAGTCAATTCTCGACCATACATCACGGGGAGCGGAAAAAAAGTGAATTGTCTGTCATATGGGTGGAGAAACCTCCAAGAGTCAGTTAAGTTGACGTCAGATGTAAATTGGCTAAGCCTTAACGACCTCTTTGTAGTAACATTCGTTTTCAGATTTTTGTAAGTTCTATCCTCAACATCATTCATCACTGCATTGAAATCACCTCCCATGATGAGATGGGAGCCGGAAGATTCTAGCAGTGAGGGTGTCATTTAAGTCAGAATTTGCGTATTATCATCATTTGGCCCATATACATTTAACAACTCTACTACTTCAGCTGCCAACCTGATTTTTACCTTTACCCATCTACCATGCTTGTCTGCTTCGTGACCTATGACTGTCCCCCGTACGTTTTTATGTATAAGGGTCAGAACTCCCACTTTTCTACCCTGTGCTGCAGAACCAAAAACTGCTCCCACCCAAAAATGTCTTCATTGAACAGAACATCTCCTTAGTCAGGTGGATCTCTTGGAGCAAAGCAATGTCTTCTTTAAGCTTTTTGATATGACATAGGACTAGAGACCTCTTGGCAGCGGTGCGTAGCCCCTTAACAATCCACGACAAGATGCAGAGAGGCATCAGTCATTATTTTGTGATTTTTAGCATCAGTTAAGTAACTTATCATATACATATAACAAGTTGTCGAGATATAACATATTACAAACCACCTTGTAGTGAACTTAGTGGGCCGATCCTGGAGATAACCCCCTCCCTCTTCCCTAACCCCCCAAACAAAAACCCACAACTGGAGCATATAGTCACAAGATTTGGGTTTCACCCAAACTTTAGCTCCCAACTTTTTCGTGACCTCACTTCTTCCCTGTGAGGAAAACAGCTTCTCTCTGTCCGCGGAGGAGAGATGCAAAACACCAGGAGTGTAAGAAGAAAACAAAACAAAAAGGAGTAGTAGCATCTTCTCGCAGTAGTCCGTCCGTCTTTGCAAAGCGCACTTGAAAGTGCATCTACGATTGTCAGTGCCCTGTGTAGAAGTTAGAGACTCCTTAACGAAGTCTCTTATGGGTGTTGAGTATTGAAAACAACTTAATGCTAATTAACTTTATCGAAGTGATAGGTACGGTGCAACGTAGCAGGTATCTAAGTGTCGCCATCTTTTGTCAGTGATTCCATGAACACTTCCGCTTCTCGAGCCGATTTGAACATATGATCATTTTTTTGGTCATCTAATTTTCAAGGCAGCTGGATACATCAGCATGAATCTCACATTTTTATTGATGCATAGTGAGCACACTTTGTTGAATTGTTGTCTCGCTTTGGAAACTTCCAGGGAATAATCATTAAAGAGTCTTAGGGTATGATCTTGGTGATTTAAAGGTTGTTTTGCTTCCCTATATGCCTTCATTATGGCAGTTTTTTCAGTAAAGTCAAGAAACTTCATGATAACCACGCAAGGACCTTTTTGCGTGTTGCAGTCTTTGGGGGGTCCGATTCTATTTGCATGCTCTATTTTGCATGGGGATGATAATCCCAGCAGTTGTGGTAATGTGACTGAGTAGAGATCATGCAGTGTGTTGGCTGCAAAGGATTCGGGAAGGCCCACCATTCTTAGATTATTTCTGCGTGATCTATTCTCCAGGCATTTTGTCATACATTTCCTTGTTGCTAGTTTCCAGCTTTTTGATGCGCTCCTTATGCTTAACTCTGTCATCTTCTAACTTAGAGATCCTGCTTTCTGCTTGTTTACGTCTATTTAAATGGGCCTGGATGTGTTTGTGTATCTGCTTAAAGAGAAACTCCCACCAAGAATTGAACTTTATCCCAATCAGTAGCTGATACCCCCTTTTACATGAAAAATCTATTCCTTTTCACAAACAAACCATCAGGGGGCGCTGTATGGCTGATATTGTGGTGAATCCCCTCCCACAAAGAAATTCTGAGTACGTACTCTTGGCAGTTTCCTGTCTGTGAACCTCACTGCATTGTGGGAAATAGCTGTTTACAGCTGTTTTCAACTGCCAAAAAAGAATGCAGCAGCTACATCACCTGCCCACAGTAAAAATTTCACCATGCAATAAATGTCAGAATGTAAATCAGGGCTTTAAAAGATTTTACAATGGGCAAATGCTGACTAAATCATTTATACATAATTATTGTAAAAATGAAGCACTTTTTTATTACATTATTTTCACTGGAATTCCTCTTTAAGGAATTATGTCGCATTGGATTGAATCATGTTATGCAGCTCCGGGGTCAGCTTAGACACTACTGCATCCGCAATTTCAGCATAGTCTAGTGTATCTGCAGGGTTTTCACCTTCATCCGCAGGGTCATCAGTGTCACTGGCCTCATCCTGCACATATTTATTCGCCGTCGCCTTACCAGGTGGAGAGCTCTGCTTTTCCTGCTGGTTCTTCCGCTCTTTGCCCTTAGGCTCCATATTGGGAACCCCGGCCATAGACTGTTTAGCGTCGGACCGAAGTAAATAGCAGTCCATTCCACGTCTCCCAAGCTCTGGAGGTTGTCCGCTGTCTCCCCTGCTCTCACACTGCGAAGCGGGCACTTTTGCTGGTGATAGAGCGGGCGGAGGTCCGTGATCGGAGCTCCTTACACTGCCGTCTTCCTTCACAGGCGCCGGAACCGGAAGTCTGAACTGTTTATTTTCTTTGCAATATTGTAGTATATAGTACATGAATTCCGGTCCACCACACAGTAACGTAGGGATGCGCTCGCATTAGGTAGGGTACATCCAGTGCACTGCATGCCATGTGAACTTCCCCATAGACTTTTATTGCCCTAGAGTTAGGCGGCAGCAAAATGTCGCACTGCACTGCGCCAGTGTGAAAGGCCCCTGAGGGAATGGAATAAAGGAGAACACACAGTAAATATCAAAACAAACATTTAAAAAAATTCCTAAGACCTCATTTTTTTTCATTTATCTTTTAAAATGGAAAGAAAAACATAAATAGTCCTAGATTCTGAAAACTGTCACTCCAAACCCTGTTCTATGCAATAATTATATTTGGAGTAATACAATAAACTTAATCTAATTCAACACAGATTTTGGTTTTATTTTGGTGCAGTGTAGTTGCTAGAAAAAAGTAATTAACGGTATTTAATTAAATTCTTCATGCAGAAAGTGATAGATTTTGTTCATCCATGATATATTCAGAAGATATGCAAATAGAGATTACAGTAGTGTCCAGGCAATGTTGGTTTCAAAAACACTATTTTTAGCCTTGACAGCCAAGATGTTTTATCTATCTAAACGGCTGTTAGTATAAAGGCTGATATTTACTGCAAAAGATTTCTCATTTGGCCCAAATACAATCTTACTCATGCTTTCATCTTCATACTGCTACCTCAGAGGCACTCTCTATTAAGATATCAAATCTCACTCTAAATACTTGAAACAGAGTGAAGTAAAGACCAGCATATGTATATGTAATTGCCTGACTTGAATGCTAAATTTCTTGTATATAGTCTTTTACGCAATATTTTTTTTTCACAGGAGATATTTGAGCATCTTATGTAAGATTAGTCCATTGAGTGAAAAAGTGTTACAAAATACTTGAGTAGATTAATCTACAGTTTAGATTTTTTTGGAGTACTTATTGGCTTGCTGGGATCTGGAAAACTGAAGTTAAGTAATTTAGATAAACGTCTTCTGTGATAAACGTTTTTACAACCGTATATTTCATGAAGGCCCTGGGGTGCATACTTGTACTTTGTCAATTTATTGTAGCATTAGAAAAACAGGATAGAACAGGAAATGTGCCCAAATAAATATGTCAACTTACATATTACGATCAATACCATTTGTCCTTTCATGTACAGTGAGTTTGGAAACGTTAAGAAATAAAAATAATGCTGATGCTTAACTGATTAGGAACGTCCTGTTTTGCAGATAAGATTAACTTTATTAGAAGAAGCACATGCAATAGTCACTTAATCTATACGCTTCAAGAATCAGACAAAATATTTTTATTAGCAATTCGTGAGAAGTATAGCCACACAATGATTTTTCAAGACTGTGGAATTTACAACAGTACTGTAGTTGGGAGTGATTGTTCACCTGTGTGCCATCGGCAGAGAGTTGAGACTAAAAATAGCACACTTTTAATAGCTTAGAAGGATGAGTTTAAAACTAACCAGGTTGACAGTGTATTAATGCATTTTAATAAAAACTAGTTTGAGTGAATAAAAAGAAAATACTTTGTTCTATGCCTAGATCCAATCAGTGTTAAAATGTTATTAGTTCTAATAATTAAACAAAGTACACCACAAAACCTGTATTTTTTATGTTTAAAATGAAAATATACTTTTCAGTAGAGAGGAGAAAAGGTCGGGGGCCTCCAAAATACATGTTATGATTTGCATGCACAGGAAACCCTTAGGAAATGTGTCAAGTAAAAGTAAACAATTATTTAACCATGTTAACCCCCAAGGGTTTTTACTCTAACGGACCAGAGCAATTTTCACTTGTCAGTGCTCCTCCATTTTATTCCCTAATAACTTTATTACTACTTATCACAAGAAAATGATCTATACCTCGTTTTTTTCGCCACCAATTAGGCTTTCTGTGGGTAGTACATTTTGCTAAGAATTTTTTTATTCTAAATGCGTTTTAATGGGAAAAAAAATGAAAAAAAATGAAAAAAAATCATTATTTCTCAGTTTTCAGCCATTATAGTTTTAAAATTAAACATTCTCCTGTGGATAAAACAAACACATTTTATTTGCCCAGTTGTCCCGTTTATTAAACCGTTTAAATTATGTCCCTATCACAATGTATGGCGACAATATATTATTTTGAAATAGAGGTGTTATTTTTCTGGGGTTTTTTTTGCCCCTATATAATACATTAAAATTAATTTTCCCCCATAAAATATAGATTAAAAAAGTTGAGTCCCTAAGGCAACTATTTATTTATTTATTTTAAGCTGATTTTTTTTACAAGTGTTTTTTTTTTTTTGGGGGGGGGGGGGAAGGTTGTAAGTGTAATTTTATTAATAGTGTGTATGTACTTGCATATGTATGTGCTTTGTATGTGTAATATACTTTTTGGCCACAAGATGGCTGAACACTCTCCCGTATACAAAGAAGAGAGGAATCGAGAGCCCAATATACTGTAGTAAGTTAAGGCAAAATGGTATAATGGAAAGGAGTAAAAATGTATACTCACAAACCCGGGTTACCTACAGGCAACCACTAAATAAGCAGGTGAGGAGTTTGACCTGTCCCCACTCAGGATTAAGAAGTCCCTCTCTGTAGACGTGAAGAAAAAGGGGGTATCCCCCTCCACCAAGGGTGGATATATGGTACAGTATAAGCTGAACAGAGGCGCCAAAAGGATAAAAACAGTATTTAAAATATTTAAAAAGTTGCTAAGGGGGCAGTGGTGGACTACACCCCTTCTAAGCAGACACAAAAATACTGTGTAATATAACAAGGAAAAATGTATTGGTACACTCTAAGGTTTTTATACTAACTTAGTATAAAAACCCTGGAGTGTACCAATACATTTTTCCTTGTTATATTACACAGTATTTTTGTGTCTGCTTAGAAGAGGTGTAGTCCACCACTGCCCCCTTAGCAACTTTTTAAATATTTTAAATACTGTTTTTATCCTTTTGGCGCCTCTGTTCAGCTTATACTGTACTCTCCCGTATAGGAAGTGATCACTTTTTTTTTTTTACTCTTTATTAAAAACTTTAAGTTTCCTGTTTTATGAATGGACGCGGCCGCTGTTCGCGGTCGCGTCCATTCACTCCAGGCAGTGCGATTGGGTAGAGGACCTCTCGGTCCTCTTCCCCAATCACCCAGCACGGGAACTCAACGGAAACAGCGGCGGTAGCGGCGCGCACACGTGCGGAGCGGCGGTGGGAACGCGCAACTTATTAAAACGTAATGTTGCCATTAACAGGCAAAAGCATGACGTTTTAATACGCTAGGTTGCTGGTAAATGGTTAAAAAAAAGGGAGTTTAAATGTTAATTAAATTTTCTACAAAAATACACAAGGGCATGTTGTACATTTTCACTGTATAATAAATATCCAAAACCAAAATATCAAACATGACAACAACAAAAAACAAAAAAGGCTAGACAACATATTGAAATGTGATAATAATTATTATATGATATGAGGTAGTATGTATAAATTACTTTAGAAATTATAGTTTACTTGGATTCCTCAGACAGACTGTGAAAGACGTTGATAGGTAAGCCAAGGGTCTCAAAAGTACACGGAGGTTCAAAGGGAGTAGCTAATAAAAAAAATTCAGAACATGCTGTATAGTTAGTGAAATATATTTATAAAGCTGATGGTACAGCATCTGTGTCTTTTAGTGAGAACCCAAGCTGAAATGTGTTTACTATTAAGACATTTCCAAATTGAACCTGATATTGACAGGTGATACACATGGATTTCAGAAAAAGACAAAAGATGTGGATTAAGGGGGAAGAGCACACTGTGAAACTGACATGGATTGTGAGTAAAAAAATGAATGACCATAGGTAATGGATTGCTCAATGATTGCAGACTGGCCAAATTATGTAGACTGGGATGGAAAAGATGTAAGGCTCTCCAGTATGGGCTAAGGTTGAACAGCAATTTGGTGGAAGGAACTCAATTGAGGAAGGAGAGATTATTGGCTAACAAATAAGGATTGTGTAGTGATGAATGGCCATATGATGTGGAGTGTAGACAGTGAGATACAGTATGTGCATATTTGAAGGACATGTTCTATCCATTGTGTTAACTTTTTGAATGAGTTGAGGAGAAGAATTTACCTATAATAGGTAGAACTACAAAAGAGTTTCCAGTGTTGTTAGAGATTTCCTGTTTATTTCTGGGTTGGAGCTAGATAAAATATTAACTTGTGGTATTTTCATTTGGAACTAGTTTCAAGTTTGACTCAATGGGCCATATGCAATTTACTTTTTCACCTGCTAAGAGAGAATTTTTACCTTCGATTTGAAATAGCTTTCCACCACTTTTCAACTAAAAAAAGTACCAAAAAAATAGGTAAAAGGTGCTATCAAAATTATTTTGAGTATGCTCTTGCTTTCTGGTGCCTTAAAAGGCATTTAGTGACAAGTTTAAAAATATCACCTAGGAGAAAACTCAGGTGAACAGTGGATTGCATATGGGCCAATGGCCCTTCTCCTATTCACATTTTCTCCAAAATGTTCTCCTAGGAGATAATTTTTCATCTAACTTTCTAACACTCTGCAATTAAAAAAAATAGCAAAATGTAGGGGGAAATGTACTGTCAACATTATTCATTGTTTTATTCATCATTGTTCTGATCACATAAACCATATTTTATTCTCTTGCAATCGTGTCCTGTCATTATCTTTTATTTCAATAACGCTGGCATGTGAAGCCAAAAAAGCCCCCCCCCCCCCCCCCCCCAAAAAAAAAAACTTTTCATCACTCTGCAACTTTTCTTGCTTGCTGACAGCTTGAAAGGCATTTTATTGATAATGTGAAATATCACCTACGAGATAACTTAAGGAAAAAAAGTGAATTGGATTGGGCCCAATATGTTTAATAAACTGTATGCTAGAAACTATTTCCAGTGACCAGTCCCAAACTGAATTTGGTATTTTGAATTATCTATCGCTTCCAAATTCTCACCATCTCTGTCTGTATTTTGATTATGTTTTTTGTATTATTGTTGATTTTTGTTTTGTATTTTTATTGTGACAAACACCCGCTGGCCCCCTCTTACTATGTCACAGTTGCCATTCAAGTTTCATCCACAGGCTTCTGAAGGTGCATACACTATGAGCAAAGTAAACATTTAAGATTGGATGGTGTGCTCATACAGGATTCAATCTCAACTGTATGTATAACCGGTACAAAAAAGTTATTGATTTCGCACTAGAAATCTGGTATTTGCTGCCACCACTCTCCAGATTCAAATGAGGTGGAGAGACCTTAGACTAGCTATTCCTAAAAGGAAGAAAAAATAGTTATTTGCAACCTAACTAGCCAAATCGAATAGTTTATAAAAATAAGATAATTTGGTAGTGTGTCTCTTCTTGAGGATAGAGTTCTAGCATGGATCAGAATAATCAGGTAACAAGAGCAAATATTTGCACAATTAAATCTATAGTTTTATTATATAAAATATACACAAAAAATATACAATAAACTGCCAGACAAATATATCGAGCAGTTGAACAGATAGGTTCGATAGAAATAGAGAAAAGAGAGAATGTTAAAGAATTATCTGAAAAGTTCAAAATACCATGTTTGGCTGTGTCCAATAAGTGGTAAAGTCTTTTACTGAGTAATCTAAAGTATTGCGTTTTGGCCAGTGTCCTTCTGGCGTGGAAAGGAGGGAGAACAGTACACCTCTCTGAACAGTGTCTGGGAGGCTGTGGTTGCTGCTGCACGCAATGTTGATGGTGAACAGATCCAAACACTGACAGAGTCCATGGATGGCAGGCTTTTGAGTGTCCTTGCAAAGAAAGGTGGCTATATTGGTCACTGATTTGTTTTGTTTTTGAATGTCAGAAATGTATATTTGTGAATGTTGAGATGTTATATTGGTTTCACTGGTAAAAATAAATAATTGAAATGGGTATATATTTGTTTTTTGTTAAGTTGCCTAATAATAATGCACAGTAATAGTCACCTGCACACACAGATATCCCCCTAAAATAGCTAAAACTAAAAACAAACTAAAAACTACTTTCAAAAATATTCAGCTTTGATATTAATTCGTTTTTTGGGTTCATTGAGAACATGGTTGTTGTTCAATAATAAAATTATTCCTCAAAAATACCACTTGCCTAATAATTCTGCACTCCCTGTATTTTCTTATGTGTCCAGGTTGCCTGAAGTTTTAGAGAACTTTAAATCTGTTGATTTTTAAATAACTAAACACAGTTAACACTTACCGTATATACTCGCATATAAGCCGACCCGCATATAAGCCGACCCCCCCACTTTTACTTAACAAACCAGTAAAAAATGATTGACCCCCATATAAGCCGGGGGTAGGAAATGCTGGCCGCCTTATTCCCCTAGTGTGTCCCAGTATCGCTAGTATAGTGCCCAGTATAGCTAGTATAGTGCCCAGTATAGCTAGTATAGTGCCCAGTACAGCTAGTATAGTGCCCCAGTACAGCTAGTATAGTGCCCCAGTACAGCTAGTATAGTGCCCCAGTATAGCTAGTATAGTGCCCAGTATAGCTAGTATAGTGCCCCAGTATAGCTAGTATAGTGTCCATTATAGCTAGTATAGTGCCCAGTGTAGCTAGTATAGTGCCCCAGTATAGCTAGTATAGTGCCCATTATAGCTAGTATAGTGCCCATTATAGCTAGTATAGTGCCCATTATAGCTAGTATAGTGCCCAGTGCAGCTAGTATAGTGCCCCAGTATAGCTAGTATAGTGCCCAGTATAGCTAGCATAGTGCCCCAGTATAGCTAGTATAGTGTCCATTATAGCTAGTATAGTGCCCAGTATAGCTAGTATAGTGCCCATTATAGCTAGTATAGTGCCCAGTGCAGCTAGTATAGTGCCCCAGTATAGCTAGTATAGTGCCCATTATAGCTAGTATAGTGCCCAGTGTAGCTAGTATAGTGCCCATTATAGCTAGTATAGTGCCCATTATAGCTAGTATAGTGCCCAGTGCAGCTAGTATAGTGCCCCAGTATAGCTAGTATAGTGCCCAGTATAGCTAGTATAGTGCCCCAATATAGCTAGTATAGTGTCCATTATAGCTAGTATAGTGCCCAGTGTAGCTAGTATAGTGCCCCAGTATAGCTAGTATAGTGCCCATTATAGCTAATATAGTGCCCATTATAGCTAGTATAGTGCCCAGTGCAGCTAGTATAGTGCCCCAGTATAGCTAGTATAGTGCCCATTATAGCTAGTATAGTGCCCAGTGTAGCTAGTATAGTGCCCATTATAGCTAGTATAGCGCCCCAATATAGCTAGTATAGTGCCCCAGTATCGCTAGTATAGTGCCCCAGTATCGCTAGTATAGTGCCCCAGTATCGCTAGGTAGTGCCCCAGTGCCCCCCCGCCTCCCCTCTCCCCCGCGGCCGCCGCTGCTTTTACCTTAGCAGGCGCCGCTTCTTCTATTCACCTCCTCTCTGGCTCCGTAGGACAGCAGCACTCTTCACGGTGGCTGCTGTGATCAGACAGGAAGCAGCGAAGAGCGCGGCTTCCTGTAGCGGCAGTTGCTATGGGAACCGCTCTCTCTCTCTACTGCAGCCGCCGTGAAGAGCGCTGCAGTAATTTACGGAGCCGGACAGGAGGGGAATAGAAGAAGCGGCGCCGGGCAAGTAATTGCAGCGGCAGCGGCGGCCGCGGGGGGGGGGGGGGGGGGGGGATGGGGTGACAGTGCGGGGGGCTCGGACCACCATCACCAGCACCAGATTCGCATACAAGCCGACCCCCCAACTTTTGACCCCCTTTTTGGGGGTCAAAAATTCAGCTTGTATGCGAGTATATACGGTACTTGCATTTGTTAAGTTAAGGCAGTAAAAGCATCATGTTATAGGGAGTGATTGTGACACTTTTAAAAAGTTTGGCAACTCTTTTTCTTTTTACCACCTTCTTCTACTTCTGCATGGTCCAGTTATAATGCTCAAGTCTCCGTTACAGGGTTCAGCACAGAAACTCTGATTGGTCATAATTTGTGATGCAATATGTGTTCTGACACTTTTTCTCATTGCCAGCATCAAGTATTTCTTCAGTATTTGCTTGCTATGGTGACTCTTCTTTGCAATCAGACTATGTCTTTGCTTGTCTATCAGGGCCGGAGTTAGGCAAAGGCCGCATGGGCCTGTGCCTAGGGTGCCTGGGGAAGCTGGGGCGGTAGTATGTTGCAGCTCGCCCACTCATTAACAGAACTGCTGCTCTTCCTTTCTTCCACTTCAAAGTCCGTGTCTGCCTCCACTGGCTATGCTGTTGGCATAGTCAGACAGATCAG
Source organism: Hyperolius riggenbachi (assembly GCF_040937935.1). NCBI lineage: Eukaryota > Metazoa > Chordata > Amphibia > Anura > Hyperoliidae > Hyperolius > Hyperolius riggenbachi. The sequence continues at coordinate 121,661,202 of NC_090655.1, forward strand.
CAGCGATCCGTAATAGAGGCAGGCAGTGATGCCCAGTATCAGCGGCTTCCACGTGCAGGAAGTGAACTGTGATTTCACTTCCTTCCAGAGGTGGCTGCTGATACTGGGTATCGTTGCATCTCCATTATGGATTGCCGCTGATCTGACAGACTATGCCAACAGTGTAACAAGTGGAAAGGGACACAGACTTTAAGGTGGAAGAGCAGAAGAGTCCGCAGATCTGTTAATGAGTGGGCTGACTGGGGGGATGGGCTACCAATTTTTTTTTTGGGGGGGGGGGCAGCTCAGCTACCTATACTGGGGGGCAGCTACCAGTACAGAGGGGCAGGCTGCCGATACGGGGGGGCAGGCAACCTATACAGAGGGCAGGCTACCCATACAGGGGGTCAGGCTACCTATATGGGGGGGGGGAAGCTACCTATACAGGGAGGACAGCTACCCACACAGGGGGGCAGCTACTTATACAAGGGAGAGCAGGCTACTTATACAGGGGGGTGCATCTACCTATACTGAGGGACAGCTACTCACACAGGGGAGCAACTACTTATACAGGGGAGCAGGCTACCTATAACGGGGGACAGCTACCTATACAGGGAGGGGACAGCTACTTATACAGAGGGGGACAGCTACTTATACAGGAGGACAGCTACCTAAACAGGGGGGCAGCTGCCTACACAGAGAGGCAGCTACTTTATATAGGGGGACAGGCTACCTATACTTGGGGACAGCTATCTATACTAAAGGGACAGCTGCCTACACTGTGGGGACAGATAGCTATACAGGGTGACAGCTACCTATACTGGAGGGCAACTACCTATACTAAATCAGGGGGGGGGGGGGGGAGACTACCTATACTGTGGTAAAGCTACCTATACTTAATGAGAAAAGAACGATGCCTACCTGCTCTTGCTTGGAAATCTTGCAAATAAATTGTGTGTATGTGAAGGGGTAAAGAAATGCTATCGGTGAGGGTGGCTGGTGATAGTGAGCATTGGGCGATAAAAAGTACAAATCCGGCCCTGTTGTCTAGTCTTTGCTGTACGACATGACCGTATCACCAGTTCACTGGGTGTCTTTCCTTGGATCAGTTTTAATAATTACCAACCACTGCATATTGGGAATACCCAAGAAGACCCAAAATTATGGAGATGCTGTAGCCAAGTCATCAATCCATCATGATTTGACCCTTGTCAAAGTTTAACCCTTGTCTTTGCTGCCTTATAAATATCTCACCTCTTGGCAGGTGTTGTTAAAATGAGATATTTAATGTTCTACACTTCTGCTGTCAGTGGTTTTGCTATAGTGACTAACTTGTGCATATTTTATTGTGATCAAAATAACTTAAAGCGGTATGAAACCCAGCATTTCTTCTTTGGTTTCAAAGATTATTTACAGCATTCAAACAGTTAAACACAGGACTTTTTCAATAGAAAGCTCCCTGCAGTGAGAGCCGCATCCAAACAGCTGTGTTTACTTAATTGTAGCAAGAGAAGAATGCAAACATTCCCTGGCAGTTGTGAAACTCCTTCTAACATGTCTAGATCAGCAGTCTAAAAAAACTGATATGGCTCTATTGATTATCGAAGAGACACACTCACAGTAATGGTTTGAAGACAGATGTTCAGGCTGGCACAACAGGAATGTACCCCTATCAGAGCTGACGTCATGACCACGTCGACATACTTCTTTCAGCAAGTTTTCCTTGCCCGACACAGTGTCGGGCATACCGTTTAGGAGGTTAATAAAAGGTACAAGGCAGCTGCCTGTCTGGAGTTTGTCAAAAGGCACCTGAAGGACTCTCAGACCATCAGAAACAAAATTCTATGGTCTGATGAGACAAAGATTAAATTCTTTGATGTTAATGCCAAGGTCAGGTTTTGAGGAAACCATGTACTGCTCATCACCAGGCCAATTCCATCCCTAAAGTGAAGTATGGTGGTGTCAGTATGTGCGGAAACTAGGGACTAGTCAGGATAGAGGGTAAGATGGCCAGAAAGGTGGCGTAGTGGTTAGTGCTCTCGCCTTGCTGTGCTGGGTCCCCGGTTCGAATCACAGCCAGGTCAACATCTGCAAGGAGTTTGTATGTTCTCCCTGTGTCTGTGTGGGTTTCCGACAGGCACTCCGGTTTCCTTCCACATCCCAGTTAAGTTAATTGGCTTCCACCTAAAAAAATTGGCCCTAGACTATTATACATGCACTACACTATACATACATGGACATATCAATATGCTAGGGACTAGATTGTAAGCCCCTGTGAGGGACAGTTAGCGACAAGACAATATACTCTGTACAGCACTGCGTAATGTGCTGGCACTATATAAATACCTAAATAAATAAATTAATTAATTAAATGACTGTAGTGTACAACGTGTAAGGTACAGTGCAAACCTCTGCTGAGTTCTGCCATGAATTTGGAGGAAAAGGTCATGGGTAGTGAATGTTGTTGCAAATTAGCTACACCTCTATTGTGCAGATTTGTTTGGGATCCAGGACTGGTGTGTAATAGGAGCAGAGTGGGCCTTACACATGACTCCTCCAAGTCAAGGCCTGAGTCTAGCAGAGAGAGGGTTAATTGGCTCACCTGCATGACTTGCAAAAGAAGCTGCAGCTCTCTGGGCCTGATTCACTAACCGGTGCTAACTCAGTTAGCACGTCTTAAGGCTTTGGGCGTGCTAACTAGGGTGCTAAGTAGTTAGCACGCACAAAGCTTTAACAGATCGCGCGCAAAACTTTGCGTGCACCATTTCACGCGCCAAGGACTGCCATTAGGCCCGTGGGTGTCACTCAAGAGCCAGTGAGGCTGTGGATAGTAACAGGGGTGGCACGCAGTGACCCTGAAGAGAACCCAAGGTAGGGTTGGTACAGACACAAAAGGCTGCCTGTCTTGTGTGTGACTACACCCCTGCTGAATACCAAGTGTAGTGTATTTTTTATGAAAAATAGTAAAAGAAAAATGTGAGCATATTGTTGCACTGGAAAGAATAGATTAGGAAGTGAAAAGGCAGGCAAAGAGTTAACCTATTTGGAAAGGAATGGTAAAGCCTGGAGTGCACCAACTATAAATGTCCACAAGATGGCAATGCAAAGGTTGCTGATTCTGATGAAGGCTAGGACACAGCTGAAACACGTTTTTTTGGATCCAGTAAGCCACCGTCCAAGCTGAGCGGGGTGACGTCAGCCGCTTGAGTGATGAGGAGCCCTGCACTAGCAGCAGCATTTGAATGCACAGATCGGAGGACCGCATTGAGAGCGGCGGAGTAGGCGCTTGACCATAGGCTGCACAGAAGGACTGAGCCCGAGCCAAGGGAGATGTCCCAGGCAGGGGCATAGCACAGGCAAGAGTGGCGTGGACGCCTGTATAATCCACAAGTGGAGCAACTTCTCCAGAGTGAGTGGGGACAGAGTGGTGGACTGATCCTATCATATAGGGACAGGTGAGTGAAAGCCACCACAGTTGGACGCGTGGTAGGCGTACAATCTTGGCACATACACAAAATATTGTGCACACCATATGTGGAAAATTGAACTGTTAACTGAAGCACTTTCCAGGTGAATGCTAAGAATAGTCTTGGAGAACATGTAACAGTATGAACTTTATCAGTGGTTATTAGAAAGGTGAAATAAGAGGATTCAGAAGTTCATATTCATTGTTTTAGGATCTACAAGGACTGATACAGGCCTGCGATATATATAGTGCACTTTACAATATAGCCAGGAGGTAGGGCTGAAGTGGCTTATTGTCCTGACTATTTTCTTGTTTTATAGTGTATATGTATGGTGTGGCTACACGTGACCCATTGGTTTTAAAGGAGAAGCACAGTTTTTGGGTCTGGCACTGCATAAGCTGAATGTATAGCATTATAAATAATCAAAGATATTTTGAATACATTTTTAATCATTTTGCAACATTTGTGAATCTTTGTATTTTTGTGGTATTGACTTGGTGTGCATGAGCACACATTTTCTGAAATGGTATTGTAGCGTATTTTTGTTGCTGTTTTGGACATTGTTTGACTGACAGATAAAACTTTATTTTAACCCTAAAAAGACTCACTGGCTGGTTTATTGTAACCCTCTATGCTATGATCTCCTCTACCAAGATGAGCTAAACACCAGAATTTCCACCAGAATGTCACAAGAGACATCCTGGATGAAAACCTGCTTCAGAGCACTCTTAAACTAAGACTGGTGTGATGGTTAATCTGTCAGCAGGACAACAACCCTAAGCACATAACCAAAAAATAAAAAAGTGGCTTCAGGGCAACTCTGTGAATGTCCTTGAATGCTCCAGCCAGAGCCCAGACTTGAATCCAATTGAACATCTCTGGAGAAATCTTAAAATGGCTGTGCACAAACGCTTTCCATCCAACCTGATGGAGCTTGACAGGTACTGCAAAGAGGAATGGGAGAAACTGGCCAAGGATAGGGGAGCCAAGCTTGTGACATCATATTCAAAAAGACTTGAGGCTGTAATTGATTCCAAAGGTGCATCGACAAAGTACTGAGCAAAGGCTGTGTATACTTATGTAAGGAGTTTTGAATCAGGATGATACCATTTATTGGCTAACTTAGAGATGGATAAACAGTGAGCTTTCGGCTTATAAAAAGCCTTCGTTAGACTGGTTCCTGACCAGAACTGACCATACTTATGTACACGTGATTTCTGAATTTTTTTAATTCTTAATACATTTGCCAAAAACTCAAGTAAACTTTTTTCCCATTGTCATTATGGGGTGTTGTGTGTAGAATTATGATGGAAAAAAATGAATGTAATCCATTTAGGAATAAGGCAGTAACAAAACAATGTGTGGAAAAAGTTATACTTTCCGGATTAAAGGACACCCAAAGCGAAAATAAACTGATGAAATAAACAATTGTATCTGTCTTCCTTCTCCTAAAATGATTTTTTAAGATATTGCACAGTTTTATTTTATGTTTAAATCTACTTTTTAAGTTTTAACTGTTTTATTGTTTTTGCTCAATGACACATTCATTGAAGTATGCCAGAGCTAAAATCTATGTACTATTGACCCTTGTCAACTACTGTTTCTTCAACTAGTGACACATTTTAAATTGGGCTTTCCACTTATTCAACATTGCTTATACATGGGCATATACTAAAAGTCATATATGTGAAAGTATCAAAAGCTCTAACTGCTACATCTGTGTTCTTTCCATAAACATAGATCAGAATTGCGCAAGTCTTTTTTCTTTTCTTTACAGTGTAGCATGTCAAATGTGGCATGCCAGGGCACTTTCTCTTTATTGAGTACATAACTGTGGTATAAGAAGTGGAAGAGAAATACGTTTCACAAACAGACGGTAATCCTTTTAAACAACTGATTTTAAAATGCTTTTATTAAATCATATTTAATATATCCCTGTAACCAGCAGTAGTCACGCCAAAAAGAAAGGCACACTAATAATTTTAAAATAATGGACTGGATTGATTCACCAAAGTCTACATTGGCAAAATTTGCTGCATTTAAAATACAGAAGGCATTTTCCAGTTCTGATAACACGTCTTACACAGCTTACATGGCAAGTTCAAATTTGATATTGCCCTGATTCAGACTGTCCTTGTTTATAGGGTTCATCTGGACATTCACACTTGATAGATGTGGCATACTATTCAGCTCATCCACAGGAATATCTGCACAAAAAATGCATAGGCATGTTATCTACAGTTTGCTGTATACTCATTATATATTCATTACAACATTTTGTTGATACACTGTACTTGTGACAATACCTGAAAGTGCTTAAAATGGTTTCCCCCTCACCAGTAGTGAAATTATGTTTCCACTACTTCTATGAATGTTCTACATAATTCAGGTCATGGTACATTCAGAGAAATAAAAAACAACATAACTTCAATCTTTTTCTATAATAGACATTTTCACATCTGTATAGATTGACTTATTTACATCTAATAGGGTAAAGTGTATTTCTAGGCATGTACAGTTATCCAATCAATGCAGCCAACAGTGTAGTCACCACCTGGTACTCATTATTCAGGCTTTTATTGTATTTACAATTTCTAGGCAAGTATGATGAAACAGCCCTGTATGTTGATGATAATGGTGCCAAAGGCTCTTTTCCTGTTACAAATAAAAGGGCATCTATGTCAAACATTTTTAAGCAGGGTATAAGTCACGGTATATCTTGCCGGAAGTAAGGTTAATATTGTTGTACACTGTCTGTGTACGGCAATATTACCACAGTTCTGTGCATCAGGCCCATGATGAGCTAGACATGTGTAGGTATAGTGCCAAGCATACAAATAACTTGCCTGTGTTTCTTTTCATATTTCTCTGCCTTAAAGAGTAGGGATGCTCGTTCGGATTCCACGGAAATTCTATTTCTGCATTTCCAATCGGAAATTGCATTTTTGCATCAAAATTCAGAAATCTGTAATGCAAGTGCGATAGGTGGATTTTCGCTGAAATTTTCGGGGAAATTTTCGCCGACTTTAACATCAATTTTCTCAAAAACTACAACGTCTTTTTAAAAGAATTTTTTTTCCTATTGTTCCTACTTTTCTGCTTAACATAACTTAAAAATTTGGTGTTTCTAGCACCTATGGGGGCTTTGCTATTAACCTCTAAATTCAGCGTCATACCGCATAGCGGCTCCAATGCGGATTTTTGCGGTAATTTATGCCGACTTTAACATCGATTTTCTTAAAAACTACAAAGTATTTTTTAAATATTTTTTTACTTTTGTTACCACTTTTCTTTTTAACTTAGCCTGACAATTTGGTGTTTCTAAAACTTATGGGGGCTTTGCAATTAACCGCCAAAGTAGGCCACTGTTGACTGTAATGTAAAATGCAGAAAATTCGCATTACCAATATGTGGTATGATGCCAAATTTAGAGGTTAATAGCAAAGCCCCCATAGGAGCTAGAAACACCACATTTTCAGGGCATGTTAAGTAGACAAGAGGAAAAAATCTTTCAAAAAGACCTTGTAGTTTTTGAGAAAATCAATGTTAAAATCTGCGGAAATTACAGCTAAAATCCGTATCGAAATGCGGAAATCATTAGCGGAAAGCAGTAATCGGCAGTGGCAGAAAACGGATTTTCCGCGGAAACAGAAATTGCCATTTCCGACCATCCCTATTAAAGAGTTAAACTTTCAGGTATGCGACTATTTCTCTTTAGTCAGGACCTAGTCCAATGATCTGCAAACTTGGCTCTCCAGCTGTTAAGGAACTACAAGTCCCACAATGTATTGCAGGAATCTGACAGCCACAGTCATTCATAAAGGCAAATGCATTGTGGGACTTGTAGTTCCTAAACAGTTGGAGAGCCAAGTTTGCAGATCACTGACCTAGTCGGACTATAAGGTAACCCTTACTAGTAAGGAATTAGTTATAAAACTCTTGTCTGGAAGAGAACAGCTTTAGCATGCAGGGGATGGATAATATAGGGCAACAGTTAATATATTTTATCTTATGGGACAATAACAGGCTGTATCAGTAATATGAGACAATACAACATAAAACCTATTTTTTAGCTTTAAAAAAATAAATAAATAAACTCTGGCACTCTAAAACACTATTTTTTTAAAGGAGTATAAATAAAATGGTTTGTCTCATCAGTTTATTTTCAGCTCAGGTTTCGACCAGGACAATACACACTTTCAACCAGGCACTGAACCAATTAACATCTGCATGATTGTCAGTTTGCGAACACTTAAAAAGTACTTTGAATCTCTTCCACTGTATTAGATATAAAGAAGTTGTTCTGCTCGAGTGACAAAACAATTTAAAAGATGGCCAGTTGAGTATACTGCTTTTTTGCGATGTGAATGGGGGTAGTTGCTAGGAGACGAATTCCCACTATTAGAGGAAAAGTTAACACATGCATTTACAATACTGTTCAAAGGTTTTAGGCACATTAGAAAAAATTCAGTAAATCAAAAATGCTTTCACAAACAGCAGTGGTAATTTATTTTTGACAATTAAATACAAAGTGAATTAACAGAAGAGAAATATAAATTAAATCAACATTAAATCAACATTTGGTCTGGCCACCCGGTGCTTTCAAAACAACTTGAGTTCATGTAGGTACACTTGCACACAGATTTTTTTTTTTAACACTATTTTTGATTTCGATTATAAAAAGAAAAAGTTTACAGGTGCAGGTACATAGCCAATTATCAAATTTTAGTACAGAGTAGTACAGAATAGGCAAAGTCAAAAAGTGGGGGTGCAGTAAGCGTAGAAGGTTACCCCCAGGGACTGGGGAAATGTACAAGTAGTATATCAGTATCCAAGTCCATATTATAGATCGGAATGGGGTAGATGACAAAGATCAGGCCCATTAATAAAACATAATGCAGAGTTTCACAAAGTCTATGCACCTGTAAATATAAAGTTGAATATTGAACAATAATCAGTTTAAAAAAAACAAAGAGACATTAACCCCTATCTTTGGTCGAGGAGACTAGTAAAGGGAGGAAGATCAGATTGGCTCTGGTACTTTATACATTATAATGAGTGGCCAAAGTGGCAAGCAAAATAAATCCTAAGGTTGACCCTAGTATATAGGAATACTGTGAGGAAACGCGGAAAAGCCGCCGCAAACGCTCAAGGTGAGCGTCCAACATGGCGGCACAACGCGAAGAAACCGCCGCATGGGCAGAGCGGTGGAGTCCGCGTTGGATGCAGCGGATTGCGCGCATAGCAATACTACTGACATTTTGGTTGGACGCGGGGAAGCCGCCGCTTGCTTGGAGAGCGGGGCAGCGGCCCCCGCACCCGAATCAGCAGATACATTGCAAGACATGTCTGGTGTGGCTGGGACTGCTAGTCCACACAGGTTCAGAAGGACGCGTGCGTGCGCTGAGAGGCAGAGTTTATATGACAGCCAGAGAAGAGTCAGCTGACCAAGCGGGTCAGATGACATTTTCACCACTTTCCATTGGTCCAGCACTTAGGGGTGGCGCTGGAGAGCGCTATAGTATATATACTGGGTGCTGGTCATTCTCTGGTTGTCTGCCGTTGCAATCACTACGTGGTAGCACTCAGACCTTGTCTGTATCTGTGTTCTAGCATAGTTTCCAAAGGTATTGATGATCAAGGAACTCACACCTTAGTATTAGGAATATTGAACTGTATTATTTGTTATGACCTTCTGCCTGACTATTCCTCTGAACTCTGATTCTGTACCTTGCTATTTCTGATATCCTGTTGCCAAACTCTGCTCGTTCCTGGACTCCGTATTTGCCTCCTGACTCTGTACCTTGCTATTCTGATACTCCGTTGCCAAACCCTGCCTGTTTATTGGATTCCGTATCTGTCTCCTGAATCTGTACCTTATCTGTCTGTGTGTTAACGACCTGGCTTGCCCGACCTCGAGAACTGGCCTTACTGTTAGAGGCAGTTCCCAGACCTGTTAATGACACCCTCTCACTGGTGTCACTCACGCTCTGTCCTTCCTACTCTCAGCCTAGCTCCTCCCCCGGGAGAGTCTAGGCCATCAGAAGGAACATTCTTCTGTGCCGTACTCAAAGTATACTGTTGCATCTAACACTCACTTGTTATATCAGGTGTCCAGAGGTTAGTAGATATATCTGATTATCGGTGATACTGCAGATCACCAATAATCGGGTATATTCTGTATTCTCGGTGATACTGCAGTTCACTGGTAATCAGACCCTCTCTGTGTTACACCGATCGTGACAAATACCCAGGAGAGACTAGCCATTAGGGAAGTGGTTCTCCCATGGACCCCAAATTTTATCAAAGCGTAGTTCAGTATTCCTCAGCGTAGCGGTTAGTTTTTCCATAAGTTTGATCCATTTGATTTTTATTAGAACTTCTGAGAGTTCTGGGGGGGGGGGGCATTTTTTTTCCAGTTAGAGGATATGGATAGCCTTGCGGCAGTGAGGATATGAATGATTAAAATTCTTTCGAATTTATGGGCTTGCACACAAATTTTGAAGGAACTTCGCAGGATGGTGGTTCCAAACATCATATAGAGCTTACCACAAACTATCTGTGGCTGAAGACTGCCTTATTTTGTCTCTTCATGTAATCCCAGACATGCTCAATGATGTTGAGATCAGGACTGTGCCATATTATCACTCCCACAACACAATGCTTGTCTTTACAGTAAAGATAATTCTTAGTGACATTGGTTGTATGCTTGCAGTCGTTGTCCTGTTGCAGAATAAATTTGAGGCCAATCAGACGTCTCCCTGATTGTATTGTATAATGTATAAATATCGACGCAGGTTGTTTCTGCACACAGCGCTCAGCCCCTAATACCGAAACTAGGCACCGCTACAGCAGCAATGCTATAGTGTGCAGGGCGTGTAAGGGTAATTTGGGGTTCTGAAGTACACCTCCTTCCAAGTTGCAATAATTCAGAAGGGGAATAGTATTTAACTACTTCAGGACCACAAGCTTTACCCCCTAAAGACCAGGCCATTTTTTCTAAAACAGGCCACTGCAGCTTTAAGGCCAAGCTGCAAGGCCGCACAACACAGCACACAAGTCCTTCCCTCCCCCTTTTCTCTCCACCAACAGAGCTCTCTGTTGGTGGGGTCTGATTGCCCCACCAGTGTTTTTTTGTTTTTTTTTTACAAATATTTATCTTTTTTTTATTTATTATTAAATCTGCCTATTTGTGTTTTTTCCCCCTCCCTCCCCCCAACCAGCCGATCACGTTGATTGGCTGTCATAGGCTTCAGCCTATGAGAGCCGATCGCTCTCTAGTGCCCCAGGGGGACAGCCGTGTCACTGTAGATCACAACGCTGTACTATCTTTACAGACGGCGAAGCGGCGATCGCCACTCGGAGACTGAAGGGAAGCAGGAAACTGGGGGGTTTGTACAGGGCCCTGCAAGCGCCATACCGGTGCGAAACGGCTGTTACGCCGTCCATACACCCCCTGGTCACCCATCCCTACCCGTCACGAAGCGGACCCTGGTCAAGGTTTGATGTAACCATACTGTTTTGTCCCGCTATGGATCTGTATACATTTTCATTGTGACTTTTCACGGGGAATAAAGCAACAATTGAAGCGGGGGAACAGATTGCCTTGTTTTGTACTGATATTGCACTAATATGTATGCAGAATTATTTCCTTGTATTTCTAAGTATTGAATATAAAATTAATCCTGACTAAATACCCAACTTCATTTGCAGAAATGCAGTGCCAAACTTGCAAGGAACCTCCACCATGCTGCACTGTTGCCTAAAGACACTCATTATTGTACCTGTCCTTTGGCAAACAAACTGCCTTTTGCTAAAGCCGAATATTTTAAATTCTGACTACTAGTAGTTAGTCCTCAACACTTGATTCTAATTTTTTTGCATCGAAGTTCTTTAGTTCTCATGTGTAGTTGAATTGCATGACCTGTCACATCAGAGATATGGCTTTTCGGATGCAAGTCTTCTATCTGACTATGAGCCTGCAAACTCCCTGATTTTGTAGAATAGTATCTATTAGAAATGATGCTGTTTATAAGTCTAAGGGTAGTCACTCCAAATGTTGATTTGATATTTTTTACCTAGCTCACTTTTGGCCCGATGCTATTGTTAAACTTGCAAGTGCAAAATGAACGAGGTTGGTTTATGCATGTGAATTAGAGAGCACATATTCTATTGCAGCACTCGCCCAGTCTTGCATGAGTGAGCATTAAGTTAGCATTCATGTAATTTGCATGCAGGTTTTAAAGGCATTGTGGGTGTCTCCGGCGTATGCCATTTTGTTTAGCGCAAGCGGAATGTGAATTAGCCATGCCAAATATGGGTGCAAGCTAAGACCTGTGCTCAGACAGGTCTAAACACCAGAGGTTACATGTAAAAGTTGAGCTGTGACTGCTTTTAAAGGGGAACTGAAGAGAGAGGTATATGGAGGCTGCCATGTTTATTTCCTTTTAAGCAATACCAGCTGCCTGGCAGCCTTGCTGATCCTCTGCCTCTAATATTATAAGCCATAGCCCCTGAACAAGCATGCAGCAGATCAGGTGTTTCGCTATCTTTAAAGTCAGATCTGACAAGACTAGCTGCATGTTTGTTTCTGGTGTTATTTAGATACTACTGCAGAGAAATAGACCAGCAGGGCTGCCAGGCAACTGGTATTGATTAAAAGGAAATAAATATGGAAGCCTCCGTATACCTCTTACTTCAGTTCCCCTTTACAGCTGCAAGTGTAAAATACATCAATCATTTTCCTGTGACATTCTAATTAATAACGTCATGTAAAATGTTTAATACATTAAAAAGTGCTATGTGTTTTTATCATATATACAGTATGTTTCGGTCAAAATCATATATTTGGAGTGATATGTTTAAAGGTTAGGTGCACATAATCACTATAGACTACTGTTTTGCAATTGCAGTTTTTCTTAGCAAGAATGAGAGTTAGCAATGTTTGGACTTTAAGCACAGTTTTGGTGCGTCTGCTGACTTCATCAGTAGTTGCTTGTCCATTAGGGATGATCAATGATATGTCAATTTTCAAAGTTTATGCAGATTCATGTACATTTTCATGCAGGTGTACTTCTGCTGGTTCCAAGCGGTACTCGGGTTAATATAGTTATCCAAGAATAACAAATTTAGAGTTTTAGAAAATGATAAATCTTATTTAAGCAACACCAAATTAGTGTTTTATCTAATTAAAAGCAATAGTAAATGCTTGGGAATAGTTTAGAACCAATTATCATGTACTATGATTAAATATATATTTGTCAAGAGGTACTTGTGATAATGTAGTGTAACAGATTCGGGGTTCTCTGTTCCTTGGAACGGAGTTCCCTGTGTTTCTTTTGAAAAAAGGAAGACCAGGAGCCCAATAGTGCAGTATCATTAAAACCCTGGAGGTTCAATTTAGGAACAATTGAATACAAGGATGGGTTGCAATCCTGCAACCACCATATGTGCGTGTGGGAAATTTGGACCGTTCCCGCTTGGTCTCCCGGTCTGCTCCGGACTCGGATGGTCGCTCTCCTCCTTGGGTCTTCTCTACTAGTAGAACGAGTCCCAAAGTAGTGAAGGTCGGCAGCTCTGTAAGAGTACTCAAACAGGGGTTGTGGTAAGGTAAGGTAAGAAACCTTGTTTTATTATTTTCAAAATCAGTCAGTACCTATATATTGGGCGCCTCTCCACAACCCCTATTTGAGCACTTGTGATAATGTTTATTATGCTTGGGGTAAATAGTGGGTACAGCATTTTTAATAGGGGTACATACCAATAAAATGTTGAGAATCACTGGTCTATTCCACAGGATAGATAAACCAATAGTTGTTAAATCCTCAGCCCTGGCAGAGCAGATCTTGCAGAGCTTTAAAAGTATCCTCCTGCAGACACCAAGTGCTCAGAGGGACAATGTGACCGTCACCAAGATATGAGTTAAAAACACTGATCAGTGTCCAGGGGTACCCAGCAAAAATAATTTATTCAAAATGTTGCATAAAAACAGATAAAAACATACTCACATCATGAGTCCTGTACAACAGGGACCCAATCAACATTAAAGAGGAACTCCAGTGAAAATAATGTAATAAAAAAAAGTGCTTCATTTTTACAATAATTATGTATAAATGACTTAGGCCCATATGCAATTCACTTTTTCACCTGAGTTTTCTCCTAGGTGATAATTTTAAACTTGTCAATAAAATGCCTTTTAAGCCACCAGAAAGCAAGAAAATACTCAAAATAAATTTGATAGTAGTCTTTTACCTACTTTTTGGTACTTTTTAAATTGAAAAGTGCTGGAAAGTTATTTTAAATGGAAGATGAAAAATTATCTCCTAGGAGAAAACTCAGGAGAAAAACTGAATTGCATATGGCCCTTAGTGTTTGTAAACAGCTATTTCCCACAATGCAACAAAGTTCACAGACAGGAAATTGCCAGGAGTACCATAATCCTCAGAGTTTTTTGTGGGAGGGGTTTCACCACAATATCAGCCATACAGAGCCCCCTGATGATCCAATTGTGAAAAGGAAAAGATTTCTCATGTAAAATGGAGTATCAGCTACTGATTGGGATGAAGTTGAATTCTTGGTCACGGTTTCTCTTTAAGCATGTCTTAATGCACATCAAGTGCCAGATACTGTAAGTGTAGTACACTTGGAGTAGACCACTCTCTAGATCATTCCTGACCGGTTTCTGCGATTTTGCTGTCACCAGAAGATAAGTTGTCCATGTTTTCAATAGTCATTCTCTAAGTAGGTCAAAACATTCCTTGGACTATATTCAATCCTCGAGAACAAATTCTTTTATGAAAAAGTAAGTATATAAAGCTTTTATATGCATAGTTCAGTGTATGTTCTGTTCTGTCCTCTTATGAAGAATGTCAAATAGCACAGTGCTAAGATGAATAAAATGTTTATACCCATACTTATGTGCATGTTCTTTGCTGTTCTGTCCTTTTATGAGGACTGTGAAATAGCACTGTGCTAAAATTAATTTAGTGTATTGCCTTTAGCAATATAGCAGATGTAGCTGATCTATTCTAACATGGCCAAGGCAAAGTGCATTGATAGGAAATGTGTGACTTGGTGAAGTAACTATAGTGCAACATACACATTTGTGTGTGTGCTTGAGGGTGTTTGTGTTGTGTCAGTGTGTGTCAGTAAGTTGCCTGTGGTTAGGCTGAAGTAAGTGGGTGTGCTGAGTAGCATGGCCTTGCCTATGCTTGGTGCGGTGGCTAGATGTGTGTTGTCTGTGTGAGCTTACACTGGCACCTTGACGCTGGCTTCCAGAAGGGCCAGGGCTCCTGGGAGACCTGTTTCTTTGTCGGTGTGGAGATCTTCTCCTATCCCTTTGCGAACAAAAATACTTTTCACTATGGTTTTGGCTAGTGGAGCCATTTCTTTTCATATTGGCTGACATGTTAATGAATAAGAAATGCAATCTAGGAACTGAACTGCCTTTAGTATTCAATATTTATACCCTACTTCACACACCTTGGTAAAACGAATCTTAATAACCTTCATTAACCGTGGTTTACATAATTAGTAACAACCCAATGACTATGATTGCATTAACTATTAATGGTAACTTTTATGCATCAACATTATTGAGCTTCTTTAAAAAAAAAAAAATTATCCCCACTTGGAACAAACACATATGAAAAAATTGAGGGGGAAATGCAGGATTAAAATGTCTGTATGTATTGATTTGCTTGCTAGTGTGTTTCATAACATTTCTTTTATAAGATATGTATATACAGTATATCAATTCATAGAAAATAACCGATCTAAAGCTTATTGTGTTTATAAACATTGTTATTGCTGTACTACAAAAATATATATAAATAAAATATGCGTTGTAAAAATCTTACTTGAACGGAAAAAAACAACTAACAAATTACATTTTCAACAGTCAACAACAAACAACCAAACTGTGGAAATGTGTTTAGAACTCACATGAAAGCTATGCAATTTTGCATGCACCATAAACTGCAGCGAAAGCGAATTCATAAATAAGACGTATGTTATGCTATTTCCCATTTGCTAAGTCGCATGCTATATCACATATGTTTCAAACCACCGATCAAAACAATAGGTATATATAAAATATTTATTGGTATTTACACCTCATTTTAACTGATTGAACCTCCTAGTTAGCAGTCAATTCAATGTTTTAGGCCCCTTTCACAGTGGGAAGTTGCGTTTGAGACGACATTAAAGTCGCACAACGTGCCCCTAACGCATTGCATGTAGGTTATAAAATTGAACGTTATTTTGTACTACGTTATGTGTCTCTTGGTGCGCTGTTTTCGTCGCATAGTGATGGAACGAAAACGGCGCATGCGTTACATTAAAAAAAAAAAAACATTACTGAGCATGTGCAACACACAGCGCAGCAAATGTATTGCTAAACACACAGCATGCAGCACTTTCTAAATATTGCTACACGTTACACACAACGCAACGTGTGCACTGTGAATGTAACACAGACTTTGTGTTGCTGTGCGTTAGTCTGTGTTATAAAATTTTCTAACGCGGGACTTTAACGTCGCACTATGAAAGAGACTTTAAAATACAGAGTGAATGTGAAATAGTAATGTACACATCACAACTAATAACGCCAGGAATAGCATCGGGCCCTTTGTATTCTGCAAATTGATAAGAATATACAAAAGTATATTTGTGAAGACAGTCTTACTTTACAGCATTTTTTTTTTCACATCTGCCTAAAACTGCCTACTTATTTATTTATCCCTTCATTTTGATTTACAGGCATTACTCCACTAGTGGGTTTGAGAGTATGGTTACATACGTGCTGTGTTCCTACAAGTAGATTGTTGGTTGATTAATATGTGATCTTTGGAACATCATAGGCTACGTGGCGGAACATACACATAAGCTAAATTTAGCATTGCCCATAAATGAAATACTAAAGTACAATCACATAAACTCCTATACTCAAAAGAAAACCAAAGGAATACTAAAGTTATTGGCTACAGCAGTCAATCACATGTCATTTGGGAAATGAAACAAAGATTTGACTGGCTACTTTGGACAAGTGTGCCTGTTTTGTGCTGTACAGTAAGGATGCAAATAGTTTTTATTTATCAACTTACAACTGATGAAATGGTTATGTAGAGTAGACCACATAACATGTGAGGTATATTATCCTTTCTGACACAGCTGCTAGTATATTACTCCTATTTGGGTCTGGTAGATAAATCTTTTCTATTCACTTTTTTCTTTATTTTATTTTGTTTCTATCTGCTTTTACCTCTCACGTTCTTCTGAACCATTTAGGCGATAATGATTAACTAATACTATACAATATTTGTCATGACAGGACATGATATGGCAAAAATGTAAGTTTAGCTCTGTAGGATGTGATGGACTTGTCCTGGGTCAACCCTTGAGTAGGGTTATAGATTGCTAAACCCTATAGAGAGGGGTATATTTAAAATATTTATTGGTATTTACACCTCATTTTAACTGATTGAACCTCCTAGTTAGCGGTCAATTCTATGTTTTAAAATAGTGAGTGAAAACATCCACTTGAAATGGCCTTGTTATTTTCTCACTTTACCATAATATTTATGAGGGAGACCTTTCAACCTAATAGTTTAACAAGGGTGCAAGAAAAATTTTAGACTATAAGCATAATAGCAACAGGAAGAATCTGCAGATGTCCCTGAAACTGGTAATAAGCTCAAACAAGTATTAGGCAAAAGAAGGTGGATATTCAATGGCAGAGATAGAAGCCTCTCTGAAATAAATCTGATCAGGGAGGGATCTATTACTGCCACACACTGCAAATATATTTTTAATAATTTCACTATGGAATCTATGGAATGGTCGCCACAGTGCAGGACCAAATGGGAGGCCGCTCAGGTCTCCCCCATTTAGTACTCTCCTTGGGGACCCTGCAGAGTGTTGCAGAAGAGCATACCTTTCCACCAGCAAACTCCTCCTTCACTGCTTCATCTTCACTCTTTAGTTGCATCTTATTACCATATGGTTCTAATGGTTTTATATTTATTGTTTTTAGATTTTTCTTTATATGTGTAGGCCTGATGAAATGTCTATCCCAAAACAAGTCAGCGTTGTCGCCTCAATATTTACAACTGCACTAATCTTGATGTTAATTTCTACTGTATGTTCGCCATTCTTTGCTATGGAAAATGTTTCCTGAAGGATACCTTTTATGAACATTTTTGTGCAAGTGTTGTCTTCAATAAAAACTTTTTGTAGTTTTGCATATAAATTCTTCAGGTTTCTTCAATATTTTTGATATACATATCCTTGTATTGGTATAAAGTCTATAGGATGGAAATAGGACACAGGAGGAGTGCCCCATGTTAACAGATGAGTGTGCACTCCACTGCCAACACTCTGCAAGGGCGCTCAAAGGGCTATTTTAGATGGGGGTCCTGGGAGGCGGGTCTGCCGCAAATCTACTGTAGCTATTGCAGCATACCCACCCCCCTTTCAAGCAAGAACTTTTAGTTCGGAGCAATTGACATTTTTAAACGATTTTGGATAGAAATCAATCAAAATTATGATTTGGTGGTCAAGTTGGGGCATTGATCACATTGCTTAAATTTGCAAGGGAAAATAATTAGATGTATGGGCACCTTAACAGTAATCAATGCTCATCTTCTGTCCGCCTTAACCCTATCCTTGGCAGGTGGATGACTTGGTTGCCAGTACTTGGCTACTGAATACAGTGTATAAATTAGGCAAATAAATTTGGTTGTGATGCCACCCATTTTATACACTTTAGCTCATAGCCGGTACTTAGCTATATAACAGCTGTACCCAGATCATACACCTAGTACTGTTGAACACAGCACCTGCCACTGTTGGTTATCATTTAGTCGTACTATTTTCCATTTCCAAAGCTTCCTCATAGATTACACAGCTAAGGATCAAACACTAAAAATTAGACAGTGGTAGGGGGAAGTCTGGCAACCATAAAAGCCAATTACTATTTTAATAGACAGTGATTCAAGGATCCTAAAAACTATATAAGGCAACACAGAGACACATATAGGTGGTTTGCAAAGGTAAGGGTGAACAGTCATTACTTTAAAGACAATCTGTACCTAAAAAAAATGAATCCACATAGAACCTATTGCCTTTCGTACTCAAGCATAAACCTGGGTACAGAAATGAGATAGCAATCAGACATGCAAAGAATGATCCAACAACCATCATAGCAGATGTGCTTATGAACTTACAGTACAGACCAAAAGTTTGGACACGCCTTCTCATTTAAAGAGTTTTATTTATTTTCATGACTATGAACATTGTAGATTCACACTGAAGGCATCCAAGCTATGAATTAACACATGTGGAAGTATAGTACATAACCAAAAAGTGTGAAACAACTAAAAATATGTCATATTCTAGGTTCTTCAAAGTAGCCACCTTTTGCTTTGATTGCTGCTTTG
Source organism: Hyperolius riggenbachi (assembly GCF_040937935.1). Classification (NCBI taxonomy): domain Eukaryota; kingdom Metazoa; phylum Chordata; class Amphibia; order Anura; family Hyperoliidae; genus Hyperolius; species Hyperolius riggenbachi. The sequence goes on from NC_090655.1 coordinate 121,680,085, forward strand.
CAGTAGCTATCCTGCCAAGTAGATTCATTCCCAGAGGCCATTTGAGATTTGCAATTCCTGGCTGTGTATATGGCTTATCAAATCAACATATTGCCCGTGTTGTGCTGTCTTCATTAAAGTCTCAGCTAGCCAACCATGCTTTCATTTAAGATATGCTTCTTCAGTTTCCAATAAAAAGAAAAAGTGAAAAGAATATAAAAATTGCCTTTGCCGATTTGGCTGGGATGTTATGCTGTTCTTGTGCCTCAGACAGTTTGAGTCACAGATGCAAAACAAATACAGTGGGATGCGAAAGTTTGGGCAACCTTGTTAATCGTCATGATTTTCCTGAATAAATTGTTGGTTGTTATGATAAAAACATGTCAGTTAAATATATCATATAGGAGACACACACAGTGATATTTGAGAAGTAAAATGAAGTTTATTGGATTTACAGAAAGTGTGCAATAATGGTTTAAAAAAATTAGGCAAGTGCATAAAGTTGGGCACCATAAAAAAGAAGTGAAATCAATATTTAGTAGATCCTCCTTATGCATAAATTACAGCCTCTAAACGCTTCCTGTAGGTTCCAATGAGAGTCTGGAATTTGGCTGAAGGTATTTCGGACCATTCCTCTTTACAACACATCTGTAGTTCATTCAAGTTTGATGGCTTCTGACCATGGACTGCTCTCTTCAACTCACACCACATATTTTCAATTATATTCAGGTCAGGTCTGGGGACTGAGATGGCCATTTCAGAATGTTGTACTTGTTCCTCTGCATGAATGCCTTAGTGGATTTTCAGCAGTGTTTAGGGTCGTTGTCTTGTTGAAAGATCCAGCCCCGTCGCAGCTTCAGCTTTGTCACTGATTCCTGGGCATTGGTCTCCAGAATCTGCTGATACTGAGTGAAATTCAGTATCCCTCAACTTTGACAAGATTCCTAGTCCCTGCACTGGCCACACAGCCCCAAAGCATGATGGAACAACCACCATATTTTAAAATAGGTAGCAGGTGTTTTTCTTGGAATGCGGTGTTCTTTTTCCTCCATGCATAACGCCCCTTGTTATGTCCAAATAACTCAGTTTTAGTTTCATCAGTCCACAGCACCTTATTCCAAAATGAAGCTGGCTTGTCCAAATGTGCTTGAGCATACCTCAAGCGGCTCTGTTTGTGCTGTGGGTGGAGAAAAGGCTTCCTCTGCATCACTCCTGCATACAGCATCTCCTTGTGTAAAGTGCACCGAATGGTTGAACGATGCACAGTGACTCCATCTGCAGCAAGATGATGTTGTAGGTTTTTGGTGCTGGTCTGTGGGTTGACCCTGACTGTTCTCATCATCCGTCACTTATGTTTATCCGAGATTTTTCTTGGTCTGCCACTTCGAGCGTTAACTTGAACGGAGCCTGTGGTCTTCCATTTCCTCAATATGTTCCTAACTGTGGAAACAGACAGCTGAAATCTCTGAGACAGCTTTCTGTATCCTTCCCTTAAACCATGATGGTGAACAATCTTTGTCTTAAGGTCATTTGAGAGTTGTTTTAAAACCCTCATGTTGCTACTCTTCAGAGAAAGTTAAAAGAGGAGGGGAACTTACAATACTCTTTCTCATAATTAGATTCACCAGTGTAAGTAGGTCAGGGGTTACTGAGCTTACCAAGCCAATTTGAGTTCCAATAATTAACTGTAAAGGTTTTGGAATTAATAAAATGACAACAGTGCCCACATTTATGGACCTGCCGAATTGTATTTAAACAATTATTGCACAATTTCTGTAAAGCCAGTAAACTTAATTTCACTTCTCAAATATCAGTGTGTGTCTCTCCTATATGATATATTTAACTGACATTTTTTATCGTAACAACCAAGGATTTATACAGGAAAATCATTAGGATTAACAAGGTTGCCCAAACTTTCGCATCCCACTGTATGCAGGTTTGGTGTTCCGACTCCACTGGCCGAATGCCTGCTGCAGTTATATGAATCAAACTTGTGAAGCAAAAAAAGATCAGGAAGATTCAGAAACAATAAGCAAAGAGATAGCAAGGGTATCAGTAAACTTCTTCCTTAAGACCCTGTTTCCATTAATGCCACGGCCGTCTCTACAAATTCGGTACTGATTTCAATAGGCTGCAATTTCCAGAATTTGCGAGTGGGGAAACGCTATGAACTGCCTCTAGTGGAAACAAGTTCTAAAGGAAATCCTCTAAAATGTGTTAATAGTATGGCCACATCATTCCTCACGAAATTGACACAATAGCAAAAACAAAATAAATGTCACCCAGTCTATGAGAGGATTTTTTGGGGCAAAAAAAAAAACAAAAAAAAACCATAAAATACCACAAAGTTCTCAGTCCAGCTGACAAGTCCTCTATTGTTGTATGAAGTCCCTTGGTGTTTGGGCTGACCAATAAAAGAGGTTTATATGCTAACATCTCAAAGCACAGTGTACACTGAGTACTGTGTATATGCTACTACTGGCTTATTTCTGAAATATACATTTGTGAAAATAAGTTTATTGAACCTGCATATACCAAGCTGGTGCAACAGTGGTGGGTGCTGGGCACTAGGGCACTGGAAGCTATGGCCTATTGATGCAGATGAAATGAATAGGAACATTTTTGCGTTTTTATTGCTATCCATATCTACAGTAGATTGAGGAGAAACTTCTGCACTTCTGTCAAGACAGTAAGTTGCACAAACCTATTTAGGATTAACAGAGACTACAATAAAAAGAATACTAGATTGTAAAGTGGCAAAGAGAAGACAGAGTCCCTAATTTAATTGCTGATGTTCATGATCATGATTGTAAAATATGGACTCTCACTAGAACCAGCTGCCTGTCTCTGAGAGCTCTCTGCAGAAAGCAGAGGAAATGTATCTTATGTGCAACATAAACATTTGTAATACTGTGGTGTGTGAAACCTGATACCAGAGCCATTGCTCTGCATCAATATTACACTGTTCTTAGCATGTCAAACTGCAGAGATTTACCTATGCAAATGAGACATTCCAAACGTAGCTAAAATCTACACACAATGCATTACAACTTTTGCTACTGATAGTTAACATGAAAAGTAGGAAAATGTTTGGTTTCATTGTGTTCCTTTAAAGGGAAGGTTCAAGCACAATTAAAAAATGAGTTTCACTTACCTGGGGCTTCTACCGGCCCCATGCATGCATCCATCCTGTGCCCTCGTAGTCACTCACTGCTGCTCCAGTCCCCCACTGGCAGCTTGCCAACCTTGGAGGTCGGCGGGCCACACTTCGTACATTTTTACGCATTCCTGCTAGTGCAGGAACATTAACACATACATTTTTACGCATTACTGGTTCAATGCGTTACGCATGGGGCTGGTAGAAGCCCCAGGTAAGTGAAACTCATTATTTTATTTTGCTTGAACCTTCCCTTTAATCTATTTAGTAAACACTATGTGAAATGTCTTCAGACACTGAAAGCACTCATTCACATCTAAAACTGAAAACGCAAGCGTTTTGCATTTTTGTGCGCTTTTTCCCCTCCCTTGCTCCACTGCGCGCTGCGTTTCTGGTAAAAGCACTTTCCTAAGCACTTTTCCAGAGCTGTTTTGTAATTCACTCCCTGACGCAAGTCAGGAAGTGAACTCTTTGACCTGCAAAAAAATAAATACAATGTATTTAATCTTAAAAAGGTGAATGCAATCGCTGCACAAAGCGATTTTGTGAGCGTTTTGCATTTTCCTATACCTTCCATTATAGCAAAAACGCCCCAAAAATGGTACAAGCACCGCTTTGTATTTATGAGCCTTCTCATATAGATTCATTGCACAAGCATTTTATGGCTGATTTTGAAAATCGCCTGCACTTGAAAAAAGGGCAAAAATGCCCTTAGTGTGAACGAGCCCTCATAGTTCCTGTTAGGCTTTATTCACTTTTTGAGAAATTGTTTGTTATATAACCAGACTTACATAGAAGGTTCTAGATTCTCCTATAGCTTGTGTCAGGAAATCATAATGTTTGGATCAGACAATGAGGTTAACAGCCTCAGAACAGGAAGTCTTTTGAAAATGGACAGATATACATTGATAGCTTTGACGGAATGGTCTGACAACCCTTATCCTTCATGCAAAACATTATAAAAGGGATTTATTTCCATAACGCACCTGAATTACTTGTTTACAGAATACATAACACACTTAGGGCCATATCCTATTCAAGGTGATAAGTAGCTTGCAGATGCGAGCTACTTATCACCTTGCCATCGCGCGAGGATTACCGGCAAATCCTATTGCCCATATCCTTCGCGCGATGGCCGATCGTTAGGGAGCATTACTCAGGCGAAAGCCTGAGCGATGCTCCCTTTTACCGAGCGATGGGGAGTGAAGTTTACGCTGTGGTGCTGTCCATCAGCACCACGGCCTCACTCCCCACACATGCGCACTCACCCGCCTAACATCCGCCGCCATCTTCCGCCGCTGCATCTGGGGGTCTCCTTTAATAAGGAGACCCCCAGAGCTCCCCGTCGGGTCGCCGCACAGTTTAGAAGCCCCTGCGCAGCACTGCAAAGGTTCCCCGTCATACGTACCGCCACCGATCACCCGCCGCCTCTCGCCGCAAAATCCGTTGTGTAATTACAGTGTATCTAACACTGTAATTACTGTGCGAATAGAAGGTGCCCGGGCAAAGCATCTTTGAATCTGCAGCCGGGCTCCCCATTGGTCCGTTGTCTGAACCAATAAAATGGCTCAGACAGCGGACCAATGGGGAGCCCGGCTGCAGATTCAAAGATGCTTTCCCTGGGCTCCTTCTATGCGCACAGTAATTACAGTGTTAGATACACTGTAATTACATGACGGATTTTGTATGACGGGGAACCTTTGCAGAGCTGCGCAGGGGCTTCTAAACTGTGCGGCGACCCGACGGGGAGCTCTGGGGGTCTCCTTATTAAAGGAGACCCCGTAGATGCTGCGGCGACGACGTGCGTTAGCTAGTTTAGACCTGCTTTTTGCAGATCTAAGCTAACGCTCATGTCTGCCGGGAAGCATCGCTTCCCGGAGACATGATAAGGATAATTGGATTCCGCGGTAAGAACTCGCTGGGCGATTATATCGCCCAAGCGAGTTCTTTTCCGCCTGGGGGGGTTCTAAAGTTTAATTAGATTAGGCGATGCCCCCATCGCCTAAGTTAAGAACTCGCCAGTGCTTAGCGCTGGCGAGTTCAGCAATAGAATATGGCCCCTATAGGTGGAGACATTACATTGAATGACCCTGTTTCATTCATTTGAAATCTTGGTTCAACCCATTGGAAAGTCTTAGATGTCTGTGTGGAGGAGAATAGTCCACTTGGGACAACCAATACTTGCTGATTAAGAAAGAAATGTATTATGCAATAGCTAAAGTTAAAAGGGAATTATCTATTACAACTTTGAACATCATACCCTCATCCTTATATGGATTGTTTTTTAAAGACAAATGGCCAGATACATTACATGTCAATAAACTGAACAATATTATCACTCCAAATTGCATGCTGGATTTAATAAAAAAAAATAAGTTATGCAAGGCTGAATGATAATTACAAGAAGGGCTTGAATTGTATTCATGGTTAACATTTCTTTGAGCTAGTACCAGGCTTAAAATGAATTGTACGCACCAGTATTTGCTGAGCCGAGTTCTTATGGGATTAGTTCTTTATCCTCCATTTTTATAGCATGCTGGAAGAAGCTGAATATGCGTCTTCCCTAAATCACTATGTTAACCAGTGGGCTGAAAGAAAAACACAGAACTGCACTGATAGGCAGTAGTGTTATGTAATTCAGATGTTCAAAAGGAAAGTTTGAAAGCAAGTTTTTGTTTTCCGATGCACATTTCTACCCAAGTCTTTTGCCAATTTGTAGGGGGAAGATTAGAGGATCCTTAAAATATTTTTTAGTGTCACAAATTATCTACCTGAATTAACAACTTTTTTAAAATATTTGTTTGAATCTACTAGAACTCGATGCCCTGACAGTCAGCCCTAAAGACAAAATTGATCGAATTGGTTAACTGAACTGGAGGGAAGCTTTCGATTAATCAGTGGCGGGGCAGAAACCGCTGCAGATTAATGGACCATAGCATTGCACTGTTGAAATCTATTAAAAATCTGTGTGTAGTGTGTGGAGGGATTCAAACAGATAGATCTATTTCTCTTTTGCCCACCTTGACCAGTATATGGGCAGCTTAACAATTCTTTCATTCATTTTGTTTTCTTGTAATTTTCCTTAACACTAAGGGAAATTTTGATTAACATCTAGGCCTCGATTAAGTTAACTTATCATACTTTTTGGAATATCTAGGCCCCAATTAAATTAACTTATCGTATTTTTCATAATATAAGAAGCCCATTTTCTTGCCCAAAACTGGTTGGTGTGTCTTATATTCAGAAGGTATGGTTCATAGTGTGCAGGGTAGCATTGCCACGCTCCTTTCTTCCTCCGCCTTTGGTCATCTTGCACTGTACACTCCAGACCTCCCACCGCCCTTCACACATCAGGACTCGAGCCGCCACGCTCTTCCCCTCAAACTTTGTCTCCAGCTGCCACATCATCTTTTTTTTTGGAGACACACATGACGTGCGACACACGTGTGCCGTGAGGGCCCACAGTAACAGGGAAACAGTAACTAGGAATGGCGCCATAACCATTAAGGATAGCGCATGTACAGCAGCTGGAAGGGCGGCGGCTGCAGACGTAGCCTGAGGGAAAGAGGAATGCAGCAGCTGGGGTCCTGCCCAAGTACAGCACCAGATGAGTGGAGACAGAAGAGGAGAGGAGTGCAGCAGCCTGATCAGGTGAGATCTTCCAAGGGCAGTGTAGTGTAGCTGGGGGGGGGGGGGGGAGAGCAGCAGGGATTAGTGTAGTGTAGCATAGTTGTTGGGCATCGGGGGTTAGTGTAGTTGGGGCAAAAGGGTCCATATGACACCCCTGCACTATAGACACCCCAGGTTTAGTATTGCTTCCCTTGACTTGTTGACTAATAAACCTAGGTGGTTATAGTTCGGATCATGCTATATTCCGAAAAATACAGTATCTCACAAGTTTTCACACCTAATCGATAAAATTCCTTTTCAGCCCGCAGCTGGCAGCTGCATAAACTAACTTGTTTTATTGCCTTTTTAACACTATTTCACTTACTAGGAACTGAAAAGGTATTCTGCAAGCAAGATGAAAAATAGAAACAGTCCATTACGGGCACTTTTCGGAAGCACAATGTGTTTATAATTTGCACAATCGTGAAAGTGCCACAATCTCCCAAAGCGATCATGACTTGGCTACTATAGCCACTGATGCAATTGCTCGGGAATCGTTAGCAAACTGCTTCTAGCAGTACTTTGCAATCAATACTAGTGTGACGACCCCCATCGATATCTACTGCCAAAGCCCTTGCCAGCGATCGGCAAGCACTGCCAAAGTGCACCTAGTAAGTCCCAGCCTTAATGGTGAACAATTGAATGAGGGGAAATTTACAAAATGGTGGAGGGGATAATGTGAGCACATATGTGCGAGTGCATGTATGCTTCAGGGTTGGGGTACCTGCATTTTATTTCAACCAGGTCCAATTAAATATTCAGGTTACATTTGGTCTGTAAGGCTCATCTTCTATTTTGTTTGGAATACTGAATAGTTCAACATGTATCATAAGCCATATACTTTCTTTTTCTACTGCTCCAAATTGATTAGGATAGAGTTTTACACTCTACCCATCCTGATGTTGTCGACACTGAATATAAAAGAGAATTATTTGTGTGGACTTCTGCAAATGCCACTGATCTAGGCATTTAATAGAGCCTCTGAGGGTGATTTAGTAGGCTGAACCGCACTGTTGTAACTATACAGATATACAAGTCCAAAATCTACATACTTTTAGACAAGTCCACATAACTTATATACTGTATATAGTCCTCCCTTTCCCATATAAGCAAAAACAATTCAAACTAGAATAAAGTGCAAAATTTGTTATATGTGAAGGGACCATAAACCACTCAGTGCGATTACTATTAATGTATTTATGGCTATATTAGACATTTTATACACTATATTTTGCCATTGCTACCTAGTTCATAATTCCCCTGCATCCCTTCCACAAGAGTCCATATGATATGACACAATGACCTGCAAATCATGTAATTCTTATATCTTAGTACAAAGATTTAGAAAAATTATATGCTTACTTTGAATCTGATGCCAGCAACATCTTTCAAAAATGCTGAAACGGGCATGTTTACAAGCGTGTTGCATTACTTCTTCTTGTAACAAAGCACTAAAAATGTTTAGAAAAAAAGTCCAGAGTCTATTTGCTATAGATTTGAAAATGCAATGTAATTTTATTAGTGCCTTAGTGCTAGGACCCACTATGGGCACTTTGCAGAACTGCCACAATTTCTCAGAGATTCCCGGAGTGATCGCGATTTGGCTACTTTAGCCACTAATGCAATCACTCCGGGATCGCTCACAAAATGCTGCAAGCAGTGGGACCAACCCCATAAAGATCCATTGGTGAAGTGCTTTGCTGATGGCCGGTGATCAGCATAAGCCCTCCTAGTGAGTCCCTAGTGAGTAAGCACATCTAAGAGACTTAATAGATTTTTTGTTGTAGCAGTTTTGTTTGCAGGATTGCTACATGTCTTTTTAGTTTAGTTATGAAGATTTTCAGCATTTATCTTTATCATTCACTGAACCCTAAATGACTGCCGTTCCTAATGCCTTACTGTACCCTCTTGCTTAGTGTAAATCTCATTGCTGTTGTCTTACATTGACTGACTCTCTTGTTTAACCACTTGAGGACCCACCCTTTACCCCCCCTTAAGGACCAGCGCTGTTTTAGCTGATCTGTGCTGGGTGGGCTCTGCAGCCCCCAGCACAGATCAGCTGGCACGCAGAGCGACCAGATCGCCCCCCTTTTTTCCCCACTAGGGGGATGATGTGCTGGGGGGGTCTGATCGCTCCTGCCTGATGGGTGTTGCGGGGGGGGGGGGGCACCTCAAAGCCCCCTTCCGCAGCGGAATTCCTCCCCTCCCTCTCCTACCTGTTCCCCCCCGGTGATCCGCGCTGCACAGGACGCTATCCGTCCTGTGCAGCCAGTGACAGGCTGTCCCCTGTCACATGGCGGCGATCCCCGGCCGCTGATTGGCCGGGGATCGCCGATCTGGCTTACGGCGCTGCTGCGCAGCAGCGCCATACAATGTAAACAAAGCGGATTATTTCCGCTTGTGTTTACATTTAGCCTGCGAGCCGCGATCGGCGGCCTGCAGGCTATTCACGGAGCACCCCGCCGTGAATTGACAGGAAGCAACCGCTCGCGCGAGCGGCTGCTTCCTGATTAATTAGCCTGCAGCCGGCGACACAGCACTGCGTCGCTGGTCCTGCAGCTGCCACTTTGCCGACGCGCGGTATGAGTGCAAGTGGTTAAAATCCCCTTCCCCAAGTCTAACTGTGACCTTACCTTTGAGGCAGGGGTCACACTTACTCAAAATTGCATGTGTTTTCTACACAGGATGCTTTCCAATGCACAATTGCAGTGCAATGGGAGCGATGTGCGTTTTCCCGCAGCAGGAAACAAAATATCGGCACTGCTGCTTTTTGTCGATTTTTTCCCAACAGTCAGCTGCTCTCACCAGGCTGTTGGCCAACAATACAGATCTGTAGCATTTTTTCACAGACTCAAGTGTGACCCCTGCCTTAAAGGGAAGATCTGAGCAGCTGGAAAAAAAAGACATTTACTTACCAATGAACTTCGCCTAACCGCCCCCCGCATCACCCAGTCCCATGCACGCCTCCAGGACTTCTCAAGAGCTGCTCCAACACTATGGAACTCCCTACCTCCACTCATTAGGGCAGCCCCCTCCTTCAAGAAACCCCTCAAAACTCACCTTTTCACTCTGGCCTACTACCCCTCACAAGTGCTCTAAACCCACAGCTGAACTCTGGTCCCCTACCTTTCGTGTCCTTACCTCTCCCTCTAGATTGTAAGCCTTTGGGCAGGGTCCTCCTTTTGTGTCCTACCTGATCATGCACCTCCATTACTGTGAACCCATGCTATGCATCTGAGTGAACCTAACTTGCCTAATCTCCATGCTCCCCTCCAGTGACTAAGCATTACCTTGTACTCATACTGTGCTGCCAGATCTGGTCTTTCTTGTATTCAGGTATTGTCATTTTGCTGTATGTCACCCCTAAATATTGTCTGTAACCTAAACTAATGTCCAGCGCTGCGTAATATGTTGCCGCTTTATAAATACAATAAATAAATACCCGACGCTTCCTTTCAGCCCCTAGCAGAAGCTATGTCCCTCGCCAAGCTCTGCACTCAGCCGCTGGCTCCTGGTCCCCTCCGCTGCAGAGGATGACCTCGTCAGGTCGTCCTCTACTGTGCCTGCACGAGTGCTGCTGTTACACACGTGGTGTCCTGATTCCCAATGGGCAACATCTGTCAAAGGTGTGTACGCACCTCAAAACGCTGCATAATATACTGGTATATTGTTCTGAATATTTTTAATAACTTGAACTCCTTATTGATTCTCTATCACTTTTTCCTAGATTTCTGCATTTATTTCAGCTTTTTTTTTTTTGTACAACTTAATGATCAAACAGTTAGTGCTAATTTTCCTGTCTAATGTAATGCACTCATTGTCAAACATAGCAGCAAAAGAACATTAATTCTCATAACAAAATGTAACCTGAAATTATCTGCAAAGAGGAACATCTTAAATTGTTCCTAAGCTTGCATTGATTGTCTATGGTAAATTGCAACAGAAATTATGTAGAAAACTCAAAATGATCCACATCATGTCAAAACTTAAACAATTGATCAAACTATGTATTTATTACAAACAATAGCATTACATGCATTCTATTGCCTTACAATGGAGTTACAAATAGTATGCCTTTCTGTTTTGGTTAAAAGAATAGCGTGCCCTTGTAAGTTCACAAACCTGAAGAAACTTCATTTTATACAGAAATATTATTGGTAAGCGAGAATAAGTGAAGATATAGTAAAAGGAGATATAAACTTTAATGGAAAAAAAATCCTCCAGAAGTAGGCGAGACTAATATTAACCACCTTAGCGGTATGGACGAGCTCAGCTCGTCCATTATCGCCGGTGGCTGCCGCTCAGGCCCTGCTGGGCCGATTTGCTGGCTGTAAAAAGCAGCACACGCAGCCGGCACTTTGCCAGCCGCGTGTGCTGCCTGATCGCCGCCGCAGCGCGGCGATCCGCCGCGTGCAGCGGCGAAAGAGGGTCCCCCCAGCCGCCCGAGCCCTGCGCAGCCGGAACAAACAGTTCCGGCCAGCGCTGAGGGCTGGATCGGAGGCGGCTGACATCAGGACGTCGGCTGACGTCCATGACGTCACTCCGCTCGTCGCCATGGCGACGAGCAAAACGAAACAAGGAAGGCCGCTCATTGCGGCCTTCCTTGTTACTGCGGATCGCCGGAGGCGATCAGAAATATGGATTAGGAGCGCCCTCTAGTGGGCTTTCATGCAGCCAACTTTCAGTTGGCTGCATGAAATCGTTTTTTTTTATTAAAAAAAAACCCTCCCGCAGCTGCCCTGGCGATCTTAATAGAACGCCAGGGTGGTTAAGCAACTGAACAGAAACTACTAGCTGGGTGTTTCCACAAAGTGCGCACCACATAATGGGCTTGATTCACAAAAGCGTGATAACTGCTATCACAGCAGTTATCACGTGATCTGCCGCGCATGGCGGTTTGCGCGCGTAAATGATTACTCCACATGATAAATGAACGTTTATCATGCGGAGTAATCATTTACGAGTGCAAATTGTCGTGTGCAGTAGATCGCGTGATAACTGCTGTGATATCATCCCAAAAACATACAGATAAGTTAACTGGCTTCCCCCTAAAAAAAATTGGCCCTAGACTATGATACACGCACTACACGATACATACATAGACATACATCTATGGTAGGGTCTAGATTGTGAGCCCTTCTGAGGGACAGTTAGTGACAAGAACATATATACTCTATACAGAGCTGCGTAATATGTCGGCGCTATATAAATACTTAAATAAATAAATAAAAAAATATCATTTATCCCGCTTTTGTGAATCAAGCCCAATGTACGCTTTCATGGCTGTAGGTAAGGATGTTCTGAATCATGTGCCATGTCTGTAAAAGCATATCTGGCTGCAGACTGAGAATTAAAGGTAATAATGCTCTATACTATAGAATGTTATCTGTGAGCAAACTTCATCTTGTTGGCTTGAAAACTCTAACTATATTATAAAGTCTGGGGAACCCACTTTAAAAGTCTGAGAGGTGCCACAGTTAAAATCTGACCATTGAAATCAATGGAAGAAATCTTATTGGTTATTAGTGGCTCCATCACTTTCTTAAAGGGGTTCTGTGGCCCTTTTTTAAAATGCAATTTAAATGAAGAGATATGTTCCTTTCATAAGTACAAATCTGTTTTCCCTTGTCTTGTTTAGAAACAACTGTGCTGTCTCTCTCCTGCTCCTTTCTAATTATTAATCTAGTAAGACAAATATTGTGCTGCAGGAAGAGGTAGACAATACAGCAGCTGTTCCTCCCTGCTATCTGCCACTACCTCCCCCAGCTGCACATCATCTGATGAGTCATCCCTGACCTTTTTGTGTGCTCCAGCTAGCAGGGGAAAGATCTGCCTTGCTCCAGTGAGGCTTACAGCAGGGGCGAGATCTGCCTCCTGTGGCTTCAGCTCAGCTCTCATGCACAGCAGTACAGGGAGACTGTGTACTGATCCGCAAGCACTTTACATCGCAGCCATCTTGCCCAAAGGTTTAAAAGTTATATTTTATTAATTAAGTTATTTATTGGCAGCGGGGAGCAGTGAAAATAGGAGAAATGAAAAATAGTAATATGTTTATTTGAATATGCTGTAAATTCATCACAGATCTTCTTTAACTTCAGCCATCCACTGACAAGCTGTGCAAATTTTGGATAGCCTACCATGCAAAGTGTGAGCAGTTGACATTTTCCCATTTTAACTAAATGTGTGGAATAAGACTGATGGTGGCTCCATCCACTTTTTCTGACATTGAACTCTGGTCATTCAGTAACAGTAAAAAATGTGTCAAGTTTGGAGAAGAAAATAACAGAATGAAAGATAGGGGTTACGAACAGGGGTACTCGGATACCCCTTTTCAAAATCCAAATTTATTCAGATCCGGATACCCAGATATCCGGATCCAAACTTTTTGATATCCGCGTACATGAGGATATCCGAATACATTATCCGGGCGGATTCGGATATCCGAATAGAAAACCGGAAGTGGCCTTTAAAACTTTTTTTAGGGCAAATGAGGCATGCAGCATCATGTTTTTTTAAAGGGAAACACTAATTGATTATGTGAGGACTTAAAATCCCCCCCCCCCCCAGTGGTGGGAGCAGCACAGGCAGCAGGAGCAGGGCGCAATGCAGCAGCAGCAGGTGTAACATGTGCCAGGAGCCAAGTAGCGTTGGTGGTACCATGGCTGTAAAACAAATTGTGAACCAGGCGGCTAAGTTAGTAATGATTAATCAGAAGGAGACAGGAGGTTGTGGTGGTGGTGGTAAAACAGGCATAGTGATTCCCAGCCACTTCATGTCCACCTCTTGCCAACAACAGGGAAAGACTCGCCCAACAGAGTCTGGCGGCGGTTTTTCCTTGCACGGGAAGCGATGGAGGGAGCAGAGGAGGCCACTGAGGACTGGCTGCCTGAACAGGCCTCAGTGTCAGCAGGAGTGGCAGAGGGGGTTCTGGTGCTCCGAGACTGACCACTGCCAGCGCCAGCTTGCTTCAGCCACATGATGTGGGGTACTTGTACTTTATTAAAATCGGGGTTGGACTTTAAAGAAAATAAGCACAGAGTGACAGACAGCAGAGGAGAAGACACTAGGGCACATTAACTGTCACACTGACACTGCTCAGCACAGCAGTTCTGTAGTAAGCTAACACAGTAGTACTACTCTAACAACTAACTAGCACTGACTGCAGTACTAACTACACAATAACACAGTAATCCTATTCCCTAACCTATACTGTAGCTAAGGCTAATAGCAGGCCAGCAGCTGGCCTGGTCTGTGTATAGCCAGGGGCGCCTCTAGCCATCTTGTCACTCCAGGCGAGAAAACCTGTGGTGCCCCCCACCCCCCTTCCCGTGGCACCCCGACATGCTCCCCACCGCCCCTGTGGTGCCTCCTCATGAAAATAAATGTGATGCGGCTGCCTGCCCTGTTCTGCCTGCCAAAGACTCCACAGGCTGAAGGTGAGCTGCGGGCTGCGGCTGGTGAACTGGTGCTGCGTCTATCAGACGGCACAAGCCAGTTTACCGGCTGGGGGGTGGCCCAGCCCCCCGCACATCGCTCCAAGTGACCGCCTGTATGGCCTTGTGGATCAGGTGCCCCTGATTCCAGCATACTTTTTCACAAACATTATGAGATATGTTACCGCCTGTTAGGATAGTACTGGAGTGGGTACATCATGACATTAAAGGTTTGACATAGTCAGATGGTATAATAGTTTAGCAATTCATAACCCATTCTGGAAATAAGCACAGTGTGTTTGTAGTGTAAGTGAGACAAGATAAGAGAAGTAGAAAGGGGGGAGGAAGGGTGGTAGAGGGTCAGAATTGATGACATGCATGAGCAGATAGATATGAGCAGAATAGAGGCATGCTGGGTAGCACTATTCAGTGGCGGACACAGCCAGCAGTGGGCCCCTGTGCAAAATTGCAATTGTGGGCCCTTGTGACCTGCGCAAAGCGCGCTGTGGCAAAAAATGGGTGTGGACAGAACCTGCAGCGCGTAGCGCCGCAGCAAAAAATGGGCATGGCAATGACCGGATGAGGGCGGAGCTAACTGTAATTTAAAGTGAACCCGGGGTGAGAGTGATATGGAGGCTGCCATATTTATTTCCTTTTAAACAATACTAGTTGCCTGGCGGCCCTGCTGATCTATTTGGCTGCAGTAATAAACTGAATTACACCAGCAACAAGCATGCAGCTAATCTTCTCAGTTCTGACAATATTGTCAGAAACCCCTGACCTGCTGCATGCTTGTACAGGGTCTATGGTTGAAAGAATAAGAGGCAGAGGACCAGCACGGCAGCCAGGCAACTGGTATTACTTAAAAGGAGAGAAATATGGCAGCCTCAATATTATTTTCACCTCAGGTTCCCTTGAAAAATGCAACGCAAAGACAGTGGGCCCAAGTTTTGGTGACCCTTTCCCCAGTAAATTCACATAATTGTGCAGGTTTTCTCAAGAAAATACACATAATGTCGGCAGATATGCCCAGAAAATACATTCAATCATGTCGGCAGATATGCCCAGAAAATACGTGCAATCATGTCGGCAGATATGCCCAGAAAATACGTGCAATCATGTCGGCAGATATGCCCAGAAAATACGTGCAATCATGTCGGCAGATATGCCCAGAAAATACGTGCAATCATGTCGGCAGATATGCCCAGAAAATACGTGCAATCATGTCGGCAGATATGCCCAGAAAATTCGTGCAATCATGTCGGCAGATATGCCCAGAAAATTCATGCAATCATATCGGCAGATTTGCCCAGAAAATACGTGCAATCATGTCGGCAGATATGCCCAGAAAATACGTGCAATCATGTCAGTAGATATGCCCAGAAAATACGTGCAATCATGTCGGCAGATATGCCCAGAAAATACGTGCAATCATGTCGGCAGATATGCCCAGAAAATACGTGCAATCATGTCGGCAGATATGCCCAGAAAATACGTGCAATCATGTCGGCAGATATGCCCAGAAAATACGTGCAATCATGTCGGCAGATATGCCCAGAAAATACGTGCAATCATGTCGGCAGATATGCCCAGAAAATACGTGCAATCATGTCGGCAGATATGCCCAGAAAATACGTGCAATCATGTCGGCAGATATGCCCAGAAAATACGTGCAATCATATCGGCAGATTTGCCCAGAAAATACGTGCAATCATATCGGCAGATTTGCCCAGAAAATACGTGCAATCATGTCGGCAGATATGCCCAGAAAATTCATGCAATCATATCGGCAGATTTGTCCAGAAAATACATGCAATCATGTAGCAGATTTGCCCAGAAAATACATGCAATCATGTGGCAGACCTGCCCAGAACATACACCTGCTAATATAAATAAAAAAAAACCATTTACTCACCTGCAGCAGCAGACCTCCTGTCCCAGCCTCCATCCGGCGTGCAGCTCCCATGGGTGGTTGGGTGCATAGGTAGCCTGGTGGGTAGGTAGGTAGCCTGGTGGGTGTGTAGGTAGGCAGCCTGGTGGGTGGGTAGGTAGCCCTTAGCCGGGTGGGTAGGTAGCCGGGTGGGTGGCTGGGTGGATGGGTAGCTGGGTGGGTAGGTAGCCGGGTGGGTGGGTAGCCTAGTGGGTGGGTAGGTAGCCTGGTGGGTGGGTGGGTAGGTAGCCTGGTGGGTGGGTGGGTAGCCTGGTGGGTAGATAGCCAGGTGGGTAGGTAGCCTGGTGGGTGGGTGGTTAGGTAGCCTGGTGGGTGGGTGGGTGGTTAGGTAGCCTGGTGGGTGGGTTGGTAACTAGCCCGGTAGGTAGCCTGGTGGGTGGGTCGGTAGGCAGCCTGGTGGGTGGGTTTAGCCAGGTGGGTAGGTAGCCTGGTGGGTGGCTGGGTAGCCGGGTGGGTAGGTAGCCTGGTGGGTGGGTGGGTAGGTAACTAGCCCGGTAGGTAGGTAGCCGGGTGGGTGGGTGGTTAGGTAGGTAGCTGGGTGGGTGGGTGGGTGGGTGGTTAGGTAGGTAGCCGGGTGGGTAGGTAGGTAGGTAGCCTGGTGGGTGGGTAGGTAGGTAGCCTGGTGGGTGGGTAGGTAGCCAGGTGGGTGGTTAGGTAGCCGGGTGGGTAGGTAGGTAGGTAGCCGTTAGCTATCCGGGTGGGGGGCCCGCAATGTTCACAACTTTAGCCTAGTATGGGCTTACCTTACTTGCCTCAGCAGCACTGCACTCCTAATGCAGCCACTTGTTTGGGGGGGGGGGGATAGAGCACGGAACACATGCAAGGCCGGCCAAGGGGGGGCTCAACAGGGGTCACAGACGACACACAATAGTGCAATCTCCCTGTCCCCAGCCTCAGGCATGCGGCGCCGTCGCGCCAGCCAGTAGAGTCACGCTGCTAGTGATGGGTCGGAAGAGCCGGAATTCCCATCACTACACGCTGCCTTCAGGCGGGGGGCGGAGTTAGAGGCAGCGCCGCACCACGCAGAAAACAAACTGCGGCTGCTGCTAGGGAGAGGGGCGGTGGGCGGGCAAGCCCGGCCGGCTGGCAAGGCGATTTGGAGGAGGTGGAGTGGGCGGGACTTTCCACCAAGTCTATTGGCTGGGCCAGCGGGGGGGCATGCATAGAAGAGGCAGAGCACCACGTGGTGTAAATAAACCACGTTCGCCGACAAGCGCAGCTGCAGGTGATTTTAATAGCCGCTTCAGGCACCCGCTTGTAGTGCCAGCCGGTAAAGGCGCCCCTGTGTATAGCACACACACAGACACAGGACGGAACCTATAGCAGCTGCTGCAGGCCTGCAGCACACACTCTGACTGTCACTGAATGAAATCAAGCAAGCTAACTAATAAACAATAGAACAATAGTGTAGTGATAGTGAAGGTGTTAATCACTGAACAGCTTTAGGTTTATCACTGTATAAAACACTTGCTAGGCCAGCAGCACTGGAGCATGTCTCTCAGTGAGCAGCCACAAGCAAGGACGAGATTTCTCATCATGGCACCCCTCCTTAATATACGGGAGGGGCTGGCCAGGGTTACCTTCTGTGATTGGGTGCTAGGGCTTAGGCTGGGAGCCCTCTGATTGGCTCATTGAGGTCAGGAGGGGCTGGCCAGGGTTCCCTTCTGTGATTGGTTGCTAGGACTTAGGCTGGGAGCCCTCCGATTGGCTCAATGACGTCATGGATGTCATCTCCTTAGTTACAGTATCCGGATTCGGATATCCGACCGGACATTCGGGATTGCGGATAAATATCCGCGTAGTGCTATTCGGATTTGCAAAGAAATCCGGAATCCGAGGTTGGATAGCTGAAAAATTTCGGATTATCTGGGTAGTTCAGATATCCAGAATCCGGATGAGCACCACTGGTTACGAATTGATAATGGTTAGGCAGTAAAGAAGAGAATAAGCTGGTTTTATCAGTTAGGTAGACTTATGGATCTTTTAATGTGAAAAGTTAGGTTACAGTAAGTAAAGCGGTTAGGGTGATTGTTTTTTATTTATATAGCACCAGCATATTCCACAGTGCTTTACAAAACACAATAAGACGACAAGGGGAGCATAGGGTTAAAGAAATACAAGGGAAACAACCCAAAAAAACACTGTAGCATAACAGATATTCCAAAATAAAAAGGAGATGTATAACATAATTTTGTTGCCTTAAACCAGAAAGTCAAAAGAACAGTGCTGACAAATTCTACTGCCTGCATAAAATAAACCAAAGCCAAGATTTTCACATCACAAAGTAGCTTGATCACTAGTGATTTAATCATTCATTTTAAATTTCAAGCATATAAGGGCCCCAGCTATTTTTTAGTGCCCTGATTTTTGTCTTCGTATTTAAGTCCTCAATTAATGAAAAAAAAACAATTGTGATCAAGCAAACAGGAACACAAACTAAAGATGTAGCTTTGACACGGTACTGCTGTTGAAAGGCGAATTGTGCCATGCAAATCTTTGCTAATCCAAGAAGATGAAGCTGCACTAGAAAAAGAAAGCAACTAGCTGTAATCTTAAATCAGACAGTAAGCTGGTTGCTTTAACACATCACCTTCTGGCTGACTGATCAACAGCTAGTGGCTTTCATTTGCTAACAAAGATTACACTTCTCAGCTTTAATGTAACCATACACAACTCAACCAAAACGTTCA